>NW_004567112.1:4060461-4066924 GCF_000260355.1 Condylura cristata | reverse complement strand
ATCCAGCCAACAGAACACATGAGGTCAGTCTTTTCCCCCAGGGTAAAGGGTAAACAGGCCATGTTGCCAAGTTCAAATTAAAGAACAGACATACTTACTTATCCCTGCCCCTCTCATGAAGCCCCCGGAGTGTTTCCCTATAAAACAAGCTTAAGAAGGGGCCTCCCTGGGGCACAATGGGTTAAGCCTCAGCACTCTGAAGCTGTCCGCAGCCACCACAGCACTGAGTTTGATCCCCAGCATGGGAGTGACCCACAGGGTGCAGCAGGCCTCTCCTGTCTCCCCGCTGCTCCCCTCAGCAGTGTATTTCTGTCGATCTGCCTGTTCTGCTCCCCACTCTGTCTCTGGTGAATCCTCTCATCCCTCACCTCTGCCTGCACCCCAGTTCTTATATGCACAACTAAGTAAATCTTTAAAAAAAAAAACAAAACAAAGCAAGTATAGGGAGACTTTGTAAGGTGGGGAGAAGACAGACTAGCTAGAGCCCTGGAGACAGGAGTGACCTGGCTGTGATCCCCTGGCTTTTTTTTTGCTGTGCTATGTGCGAGTCAGTGGGTGTGGACAGAAAGCCCAAGAGAGCCCACTCATTCTGGCCAGAGGGCAGGGCAGGAGGCGCTAGGTCCATGCCTGCTTCAGCCAAACGCTCCAGAAAAAAATGTGACCCCACCTCCACCGAGTCAGCAGAAGCCCCGGAACAGCCTAGAGTCACCACCAGACTAGAGCGAGGCCTCTTCCCTCCACCCCCCACCCCCCACAAACACACAAGGGGTTGTCGGAACAGGTGAGGTGGGAAGGAGACACCTGCCACCATGGCGTGTCTTCCCAGGTGCTGGTGCAGGACACCCAGGGCGCTGGGCAGGTCCTGCTCCAGGTCACCAGGCTGCTCGCCCCAGCCGGTGTGGGCAGGCAGTGAGGGAACTTTAATGAAAACTTTAATACAGTGAGTATACAACATGGAAGACAAAGAATAGAACTTCTAAATCAAACACCTGAAGCGACCCATCCCCTCGTCGGCAAAAGTCCACCCAGAAGGGACTGGCCCAGAGCAAGGCCTGAAAGCCGCCCCAAGACTAAAGCACCTCTGGTAGGGACCCATAGAAAAGGGTCAGACATGGCCAGACAAATCTGGGAGGAAAAGAGCAACATCAAAATCCATATAAACAAGGCCATAATCACCTCCCTACAGGTCTGTCCCCCACATCTGCCTTCACCAGTCCAGGGCCGGGAAACAAGCCCGGTTTCTCCATCACATGCTCGCTGCTCCCTGTGGCTTCCTCAGGTCTCCTTCTCTCCATCCTGCTTCATTTCCTTCTCTTCTCTCCTTTTTCTCTGCTCAGCTCCACCCTCCTGGGTGGGGCAGGGAACCTGGAACTCCCCTTTTTCCTAGGGACCCCCCTTACACAAGGACCAGACCCAGAGCTAAGACCTTCTGACAAAGATGTCGAGCAGCGTCAGGAAAATGCTTCAGTGAGCAATTGCCAAAAAGACTGAAGCGGGGTGCTCTGGGGCTCAGGGCTGAAGGCGCAAACTGTGAAGCTGTCAGCAGCCACTGCAGCAAGAGTTCAATCTGATCCTTGGCCCTGGAGGTGACCCCCAGGGCTCAGCAGACCCCTCCAGTCTTCCTGCTGCGCCCCTCAGCAGTGGACTTCATCGGTCTGCCTGTTCTGCTCCCCACTCTGTCTCTGGGGAATCCTCTCACCCCAACAACTCTAGCCTGTACCCCAGTTCTTGTGTGCATAAATAAATAAATCTTTAAAAAAAAAAAAGACTGAGGTGCATGAAAAATAGAAATTCAGCATATGAATAAAAGATTCAAAGGAGAAATGGAAACTTTAGACCTGAATGATAAAAATGCAATGAATAAACCACAGAAGAATGAAAAAGACAGAAAAAACAACAACAACAACATAAAAGCATGAAAGCGGAAACAGAAATCGCCAAACCTGAGCAGAGAAAAAAATAGACTGAACAATAAAAAACAAACTAAGGGAGTTAAGACACAGTGAAATGTGTCATCATAGTTTCAAGGGAGGTTGAAAGGAATTCAAAGAAGTAATAGCTGAACATGGCAGGAAACATATACCCACAATTTCAAGAAAGTAAATGGACCTAAATAGGATGAATTCTAAGGAATTCGTGCCCAGAAACTTCATGGCCCACTTGCGATAACGACAGATACAGAGAGTACTTCCAAAGCAGCAGAAGAGAAATGACTCACTACCTGTGGGCAAATTCCATCTGCGTGACAGCAGACTTTCCCGGCGGCCATGGGAATCTGAGGTAGGGGTTAGTGACCAGTGACCGGAGCAGCTCGGAGTTCTGTATCCAGGAACAATATCCGTCCAGAATTAGGACAAACCAAAGCATTAACAGATAAAGAAAAACGCAGGGAATGCGTTGCCTGCAGACACGCTTACTCGCTGCTTACTCTACCCCAGAGGGTGGCTCCAGGAATCTCCTGAAACAGGGCTGAGGACAAAAGAAACCTGGCAGTGAGGAGGCAGGGAGGAAGAGGTGAGGAAGAGGCTTTCCCTCTCCCCAGGGAAGAGCCCTGTGGATGCCCAGTGGCGGGGTCCTGGGGATGCCCCTGCGAAGGTGCTGGCCATTCTGGAGAATGGTTTGCAGTTGTCTTGTTCTTTAAAAAAAAACAAGAAAAGGCCCTCCCTGGTGGCGCAACGGGTTAAAGTGCAGCACTGTGAGGCTGTCTGCAGCCCCTGAAGCACCAGTTCCCTCCCCCACCAGGGAGGGACCCACAAGGTGCAGCTCTCCTGTCTCCCCGCTGCTCCCCTCAGCAGTGTATGTCAGCGGATCTGCCTGTTCTGCTCCCCACTCTGTCAGGGGAATCCTCTCAGCCCTCCCTCTGCACCTCTGTCCTGCACCCCAGTTCTTGTATACATACATAAGTAAATCCTTGGGAAAAAAAAAGCACGCAACTGCTAGGGCCTATGTAAGCAGAGGTCACGCACTGCTTGATGATGAAAACACACTCAAAGGAATTGGGCGGTTTTGCTGTGTGTGGACAGCATGGAGAGGAGTCACACGCACCTGCGCTGTGCGGGCTTCCACGCACCTGAGCCGTAAGCTTCCCCTCCTGGACACAGTCACAGGTGCTCATTGACCAAGATGTCTTGTATCATATATGGCTCCGTATGTTGTTTTTGTTTTTAAGAACTGGGGTGCAGGCCAAAGGTGTGGGAGGTGAGAGGACTCACCAGAGACAAAGTGGGGAACAGAACAGGCGAATCTACTGAAACGCACTGTTGAGGGGAGCGGCAGAGAGACAGCAGAGGTCTGCTGGGCCTCGCTGGGGATCGAACTCATGCTGCAGTGGCTGCAGGCAGCTTCATGGTGCTGTGTTTTAACCCGTTGTGCCACCAGAGAGGGCCCTGATAGCAGTTTCGAAATTGGAAACAACCAAGATGATCCAAAGCATTGTGGTCCTGTTCCAGGACAGGGGGAGAGGAGGCACCCTTGAAGCCCCCAAAACCTGTCTGCTCTAAGTGGGTTCTGCCATCTGCCGCAACAAGACAAAACATATAAAACTTTAATGAAAAGGGACTTTAATACAGTAAATATACAATACGGAACACAAAGAATAGAACTTCTAAATCAAACACCTGACGTTACCCGTCCCCTCGTGGGCAAAAGTCCACCCAGAAGGGACTGGCCCAGAGCAAGGCCTGAAAGCGGCCACTAGACTAAAGCACCTTCCGGCCAGGACCCATGGAAAAGGGTCAGACATGGCCAGACAAATCTGGGAGCAAAAGAGCAACATCAAAATCCATATAAACACAGCCACAGTCACCTCCCTACAGGGATCTCACCCACATCTGCCTTAACTAGTCCAAGGTCAGGAAACAAGCATGGCTTCTTCCTCACATGCTTGCTGCTCCATGTGGCTTCCTTAGGTCTCCTTCTGGCTCTCCATCCTGCTTCATTCTCTTCTTCCCTCTTCTCATTTCTTCTCTCCTTTTTCTCTGCTCAGCTCCACCCTCCTTCTGGGTGGGGCAGGGAACCTGGAACTTCCCCTTTTCCTAGGGACCCCCCTGTTACAGTCCTGCAATAAAAACAGTGAACTGCTGAGATGAGACCCCTTGCATGGATCTCAAGGGCTGTCTCAGAAGGCCAGCGGCTGTGTGTATCTGAGTTCAGACCACAACTGGGCAGCTTACAAACCATAAACATTTATTAGAGTTCTAGAAGCCGGAAGTCCACAGTCAGGATGCCAAAATGCCTGAGGCCCGGGGCCTGGGCCCCAGATTTCTTGTTGGCCCCTCCCCTGGTGGAAGGACCAGGTCATTTCCAGAATCTCAGGCCTCTTTGACAAAGGCCTTCTATCTCACACTGAGGACTCCACCCTCAAGATGGCTTCACTGCCCAGAGGCCCCAGGCATAGAAACCCAGCAGGGGGCTGGATTTGAACATATGAATGAGGGTGCCCCCCCCGCCCCCCTACCCCGCAGCTGCAGGCACACATTCCACCCAAGAGCAGTCTGGGCCATTTATGAGCCATTCTCAAAATGTCAACATTATAGAGCTGTAGAACAAATCAGTGGTCCCCAGGGATTAAGGATATGGGGGGGGGGGTGACTATAAAAATCATGCACCACGGTCAACTTCCAGGTTTTGATGTCATATTTTATTTATGTCTATTTATTGATGCATATAAGAACTGGGGTGTAGGCCAGAGGTGTGGGGGGTGAGAGGATTCACCAGAGACACTGGGGAGCAGAGCTGTGTACTGAAACACACTGCTGAGGGGAGCAGCGGGGAGACAGGAGAGGTGTGCTGCCCTGTGGGTCACTCCCTGGCTGGGGATCAATGTGCTTCCTGTTGGGCCACCAGGGAGGACTGGGGCTCATGTTTCTATGGAGACCCTGTAGAGCAGCGTGGGGTATCAGGAGACTTGAGGACTTTTCAGCTCTATTTCACACTGAACCAGTGTCTTTCCCTAGCTGGGCCCCCTTGTTGTAGAGCTGCCAGCCGGCCAAACTGGCTGCCTCTGGGCATGGTGATAAGAGAGAGAGGTCTTGGTGACTGGGTCCTCAGTGGGATGGCTGTGCAGATGGGGCTTTGTTCCTTGGGTGCAGGGAGCGGAGGGGAAGTAGGCTGTGACTGAAGGAGCTGTCTCCTTTCCCATTGACTCACCATCAGTAGGGTGGCACCCCTCTCTCCAGATCCACTCTTCCTGGGGTTCCCCCCCTTCACAGCTGGCTGATGTCAGCTGCTTCTTCTCTAGTGAGTCAATGATGCCCCCTCTTCACCAGAAAGAGGTGGAGAGGGCAGGAGGCAGCCCTATCCCAGGCTGGGGGAGCATCTCCCCAGAGCTTGCCCAGACTGCTCAGCTGGGCACTTTCTCTAGTTCACGCCCAGAATATTTTCCCTTGTTGCCAAGGGAGACCCCAGTGTGCTTTCTAAGAAGCCACCTGCTGCTTCTTTTCAGGATACTGGTTGTCCTGGTACTGGGCCACATTGTCTGCCACTGAGGGAGCAGGGCCTTTAAGGTACTGGGGCCTGACTCATACCTGGAGAGCCAGGGCGGAGGGGTGGCCTCCGGGTCAAGGGAGAACAGTCACGGGTGTCATATCTATCTCATCGCTCACCTGGCGAATCACTCCAGCCATTGGTCATTCAGGTACTTGTTTCTCCTTGATTTCATCCAACAGTTAGTTTATCCACACGTTCATTCATTCATTTGCTCAGACATTCATTTGTCCACCAATCCAGTCATCCATCCAACCACCCTCCCGCCCACGTATCCGCCCACCCACCCGCCAGTCCACCCCTTGATCTGGACGGTCTGTAATTAAAGCCAGGCATTTGACAGGCACAGATGTCCCTCCATATCTAAAGCATCATCTCTGGGCAGTGAGGAGGGCAGGGCCCTGACACTTCTGCCAGGTTACTCTGTGCCAGACACAGAGATGACCTCACCCACCCTTGATCTTCACACTTACCCCAGAGGCAGGCAGTGAGCTCCCCACCTACAGAAGAACTCAAGCCCAGAGGTGGCCTGTTCAGAGACAGACCATTAGCAGGAGACAGAACCAGGACCGCAACCATTTTCCCTGGCAGCCTGTGCCTCCCGCCCTGCCGGCCGGGCCCACTGTACACAGTGGGCCTCACTCGCCCCGACAGTCAGCAGGTCCCCCAGGCTGTGTGTGCAGCCTGGTGTTCCGAGCGTTGGAGGGAAACAAGGAGCTAAGAGTCTGAACTTAAACTCGAGACTCCACACTGCAAAAGCGTTGTTCTTCCTGTAGCCCATGCACTTGGAGAATTCACCACCAAGGGCAATAAATTTTGAGTTGCTCTGGTCATGGGGTGCATGGGAAAGAATCCTGGATGTTGAGAAGAGGCAAACATTTCTGGAGGAGAGAGAACCAAGGCAGGCCTGGAGGACTGGGGACCCAGCTGACAGGCAGAGGACACCCCCATGGGATGGCTACAGAGTGTCTATTTAGGG
>NW_004567112.1:4051606-4059586 GCF_000260355.1 Condylura cristata | reverse complement strand
GAGATCAGAGAAGAGGAACCCCAAGGCAGGAAATGCCATGAGCACCCCACCCCTCCCCCCACCTCATCTGACACACTTTTTTCCTAAGGTTTATTTATTTATGCATACAGAGCTAGGGTGAGTGTACAGGCCAGAAGTGCAGGGGCGGTTAGAGGCTTCACCATAGTCAGAGAGGGGAGCAGAACAGGCAGATCGATGAGGGGAGCAGCGGGAAGACAGGAGGGCCCTGGCTCACTTTCTGAGGCTCCCTGGGAGGGAGTGGTGATGCCATGGGGTCAGGGCCACCAGGCGTGTTTCGGATGAAATTCCAGGCCCTCATACCTGTTCCCACTGCTTCCATATCCAAGGGGGCCCCTTCTCTCAGCCCCCTGAACCATTCTCCACCTGTGCTGTGTGGACTTCACCTGTGAGTCAGCCCTGGAGGCTGGAAATGTGTCGCCTGGAGCTGCCACCAGCAAGAACCTTGGGCAACAGCACCTGCTCAGCCCCTGACTTCCTGCCCTTTGTGGTCTCCCAGACCTCCTTAGGCCTGGAACCTGCTTGGTTCCTGCCAGCCTCCTTTGCCCAAGCCAGGTCTGCCCCCGGGTACCCACCTTCCTGGCAGGGACCCTGCTTTCCTGCCTATGCCTTGAGCTCTCCAGTTTTCAGGGTGCTGAGCTGGGGAGGAGGCTATAGAGATAATTAAGATACGATCTCAAGGAAACCATGGCCCTCTGCTAGAGCACCTCTGTAATTTAAAAATGGAGAGCAGTGGGGTCACAGAGATGAGCAGGTGATTTCTCCTCAGAAGTTCAGAAAGACTTACTCAGAGAGGATGCGTTTTGACTGGGGTCTGAATGCTTGCCTCTCTGTGCGCGCAGACTTGTGTGTGTGTCAGAGATTGGGGGTGGCATTGGGAGAGAAAAGCCATCTGGGACTAAGAAAGCAACTGGAAAAAGAAATGGGGGGCTGGCAGGGAAAGAACTAAAATGTCTGTGTTAGGAGAATAGATATACTGTTTTTCATCAGTATTACACCCGCTGTCCATAAGAAAGAACAGGACCTCCCTGGTGGCGCAGGGGTTAAGTCTCAGCACTATGAAGCTAGCTGCCACCATTGCTGCAACAGTTCAATCCCCAACCAGGGAGGTGACCCACAGGGCCCAGCAGACCCCCTCCTGTCTCCCCGTTGCTCCCCTCAGCAGTGTACTTATTCGATCTGCCTGTTCTGTTCCCCACTCTGTCTCTGGGGAATCCTCTCAGCCCTCACCCTTCCCCCTCCACCTCTGGCCTGTACCCTAGCTTTGAATGCATAAATAAATAAACCTTAAAAAAAGCTGGGGGGGGCATGCAGGCATAAGAAAGAGCAAGGTAATACAACATACAATCACACAGATAAATCGTACAGAGCCATGCTGAGTCCAAACGTGAGACCCACAGAGTCCATAACATAGTGTCATTACAATTGCATGAAGTTCAAGGTCCTGCAGAACCAATGGAGACAGGATCTGGGGGCAGGAGGTGGCAGCCGGCTGGCTGCCAGGAGGTTTACCCTATCTTGAAGGGAGGTTGGTTACACTGTTAACTTCCTGATACTGAAGAGTTACAGACTAAGTGTGGACTCACTCAGACGAGGTGACCTACCCGCAACTTTCTGCCTCACAGTTCTGGAGACCATAGTCAAGTGCAAGGTCAAGGTGCTGGCTGGTCAGTGCCTGGTGAAGGCTCCCTGCCCACGGAGTCCTCACATCCCCGGAGGGAGGCTGGGAGCCTGAGAGCACTTTTAGGGTCTCTTGTAGGGGCACCAAGCTTACTGGGCGGGGCTCCATCCTGTGAGCTCATTTCACCTTAATTCCCCCCTTAAAGTCTCAGTCTCCGAGTACAGTCACGTGGGGGTGAGCACTTGGGCACCGGAACTTTGGGGGGGAGGGCCCCCAATATTCCATGCATGGCCCTCTATTTGAGTTCTAAGTCAAAACATGGAAAGAAGAAAACAACCCCAGGTCAATCCTCCTTGGCGCGACTGACTTGGTCGGGATGGGGTGGGGCCTGGCCCCAGAATTTTTAAAAAGCGCTCCCCAGGATCCCAGCACCAGCCGGATCTGAGACCGGCTGCTTCACCTCCCCGAGCTTCCAGGACGGGACCCCGGCTGGGCAGCCAGCTGCAGTGTGGCGGAGGAAGTCGGTGCAGATCTCCCTTTATCCCGAGCAAGCCTTGCGTGACGCGGGTGCAGAGGCTCGCGCTCGGCCGCCGGGCGGTCACCCAGCCCCGCGGGCACCGCGGCTCCCGCAGGCCGGGCTCGGCCACCCCCTTTCAGCCCCCGAACACCCCGCTGGGGAGGCAGGCAGGCTGCGTTTGCAAAAAGCAGCAGCGGCACTGGGGGATCATTGTGAGCGAGCGCAGGCGGGAGACGCTCGCGCAGCTGCGGCTGGTGGGGGTCGCCGTGGGAATTCTGGGTATTGTTCCGCGCTGACTGCAGCTCCCATTGTCGGGCTCTGATTACAGCTTTTGTTTCACCATAAAGTACAGTTATTAAATGCCAGCCGGGAACAAAGATGTATTTACCGGGCGGGGGGTCGGTGCAGGCAAGCTATTTTCAGAGCGCCCCTGCTGCTCCTGCGGGTGGGGGAGGGCCGCGGGGGGAGGGGCGGCCGTCCAGCTGTTAGGCGAAAGTGAAGTGTTTCTGCAGGAGCCAGAGACGAGGGAGAATGACGGAGAAGCTGCCACATCCCACTCGGGTCTGCCACGTCAAGTGATGCGTGCTTGCTGATTTTCGTGGCTGGGAGAGGGACTGAGGCGCACTTGGGAAAGGAAATCGAAGCCCCCCTGTATTAGAGTTCTCCAGGGATGCAGAACTAGCAAGGTATATAGTTGTCTCCAGAGAGACAGACAGACAGGCGGACAGACTGATAGGTCAAAGATGGGTGCGTGGGTGGGCGGAGTTATTACAGGAGCTGTCTCAGGCTGTTACAGAGCCCTAGAAGCACTGAGATTCTTCTGCACACTGGAGAGCCAGGAATGCTGGTGGTGTCATTCAGCCCATTCCGGGTAATTGAGATGCCAATGGCATAAGCCCTGGTCTGAGTCAGAAGGCCCAAGAGCCAGGAGTGCACTGTGTCCGGGGGCAGAAGAAGGTGAAGTCACACACGGAGAGTGAGTTTCTCTACCTCCACCTTTTATTTTCCTGGGGCCCTAACCGGTTGGCAAGAGGCCCACTCACAGAAAGGAGGCCATCTTTACTCGGGTTACTGATTCAAATGTTAATCTCTTCCGGAGACACCCGCACAGCAGCCACACCCAGAAATCACGTGTCAGCAGCATCCCCCAGCCCAGGGAGGTTGCCACATAGAATCAGCGATCTCATCCCCTTTAGAGCGGCCTGGTGGGTCCCTCCAAGCTGGGGTCCTGCAAGACTTGCTCGGCCTTATGGAGTTCTCCAGTGTCCTAGACCAAACACGGTGACCTCCTCCCCAGCCTTCCCCTATATGTATAATGTTCGCAGCAGCCGAAATGATTCTAGAACTTACTGCCCAGTTGAGCGACTGAAGGTGTTGGCCACCTCCATCAGGTAGTTTCAGGAACTGGGCGCAAATAATACCATCACTGACATGGGTGATATGTGCCTAGCGCTTTCTAAGAGCTTGGCTTTCATTAGTTTAAGACTTGAGATGAGGCTGTCCAATAGGAATTGTGGACTCCACTGCACAGGTGAGGAGCTGCTAAGGTGCAGAGAGACAAGCTAACAAGCCCAAGGTCACATCCAGGCAGTGCCCATGAGCCCAGGCTCCTTCTCGCCTTTCCCAGGGGTATCCACAAAGTGCAGAGGGAGGTGCTGGAAGCCTGAGGTCTTTGAGCTTCCCTACCTCTGGGGTCTCCCAGCTTGGTGCACAGCCAGACCTTCCCAGTGTTGAGGCATTGTTCTTGTTGAATTAAATACATTCTTCTGACAGTGGAGGAGAGAGACAGGTGCCACTGACCCGAAGAAACATCACTGGAAGTGCGCAGGTGAGTTGCAGAGGTCTGAGGAAGAAATGCTAGAGAGCGAAGGGCCTGTGAAGCTGTAGGGGCCCCTGTGGCTTACTCCTAGATGTTCACCTTCTAGAATGTTCTCTATTTCAGTGTGGCAACTTATAACAACCTATACCTATGGTCTTGGTTGAGCTCTCTGGCTTCTTATTGTCTTACTTTCCTTGTTTTTCCACCACTGGAGCAGAGTCCCCACGCTTGGGTCACACAGGATAATTAATGCAGGACTCAACTGGGTCCCAGTGGGCCTGGTGCCTCACCAGACCCCGGAGATCATGGGGTTGCCGGGGACCTTTGGGGCTCCGTGCCATTGGGTGACCTTCGGCTTCCTTCCTCGTTGCCAAGGCTTGGTGATCCTTTCTAGGGTCTTTCTAGGGACACAACCATCTCTTCTGACTTCGTTATTCCCCCTTTGTAAGCCTATGTTTGGGTGGGTTGGTGACTTGTTGAGAAAGCCTGTTGTTGTATTTTAGTAGCATGACAGTGTCTCAGAGCTCCTCCCTAAAAGAAGAGGGTGCTCCAGCTTGGGACCCAAGAACTGGCTCCAGAAGAACCCAGTCACCTGATCTGTCATCAGGCCAGGTCACTTAATCCCGCCCCACCCAGGAAATTGCTAACAACCACCCTCCTTCCTCACACTTGGCTGATGCCAGGCATGTGGGAGGGACAGGAGAGGCACCTCTGACTCCACCACCACAAAGCAGGCCAAGCACCCCTCCCAGTGGGGGTGGGGGTCATTTTTCACACAGAGAAATTGGGAAGCCCTGTTTGTAACTCTCTGTGGCCCAGTGTCTGGAGGGGACATTGATGTGACAAAGCTGGTTTCTGAGACTTTGGTGCATGGTTAGTTCTTGTTCAGTCTTGAGTTTGAGTGCTAATGAGATGAGGGGTGTACCCCGGAGTTGCTGTGAAATGAGGGGTGTACCCGGAGTTGCTGTCACTTGTCTTCTGATCTTGATTCCATCTATAGAAGAGGCTGGAACCCTTCATTTCATTTTTCTTTTCTTCTTTTAATTTACAGATTTATTTTTATTTATGCAGACGAGAGGTGGGATGCAGGCCAGAGGTGGGGGGGGGGGTGAGAGGATTTACCAGAGACAGAGTAGGGAGCAGAACAGGCAGAGTGACTGAAACACACTGCTGAGGGGAGTTGCGGGGAGACAGATGAGGCCTGCTGCACCCTGAGGTTCACTCCCTGGCTGACCCTGGCCGGGGATTGAACTCAGGCTATTTTGGTGATAGTGCTGAGACTTAGCCTCTGGGCCACCAGGGAGGGCCCTTCACAGATATTTCTGAAGGAAACATCAAGGTGCTTTACAGGTGAGGCAGATGGTGGCTAGGACAGTGATGGTTAAAAGGTGCGTTGCAGATTCTTGAATTTTCAGACTCCTCTTCACCCTTTTCTTCAGGAGACAAGCATCCGTGGAATATTCCAGCATTCTTCAGTGCTGCCTGTCAGTCCTGAATGTTCTTGGTTTGCTCCCAGACTGTAATTTCAACAAGGAATATTCCACATACTTTTTTTTTTTAAATACACTGAAAGCACTGTTATGTAACAACCTCACTATCCAAAAAAAGCCTGGGTGGGGAGTGGGGGGGAGAGAGCAGGGAGCATTTTCTTCCTTTTCTTCTTTTTTATTTTGGCCCCTGACTTATACTATCCAACCTTGAGCTTTCCATGTGGAAGGGTGTTAACAGATTCTGGTTAAATCCTCAGAAGAGCCTGGGCTTTCCTTGCTGTGTGTTTTGGGTAATTCAAATTACTTCTCTCATTTTTTTGGAGAAGTAGATGTGATTCCCCAAAGCAAACATGCCTGGGGGCTTGGTAGGAAAGAAAGAATTTCAAACCACTCAATCATTGATGGCAAAGGATAGTAACAAACAGAAAAAATATTTTTTTTCTGGTTCTTTTGATTCTGTCTGGCTTAATCTCTGGGATGGGTTTTTGATCAAATACAAGATGCTAATTTGAATTTCAGATAAACAAGAAATCAGTTTTGTTTTTTGGTTATGTCCCAGATAGCCCACCTAGAATATTCTAGAATTCCAGAGCTGGAGACCCCTTTTGGACCTCCTAGCCAGGGAAGGCAAGCGAAAGTGTCTTGAGGGATCAGGCAGGTGTGCCATCTGGGTTGTTTTCTTTTTAAAGGTTTATTTATTTATGCACACAGAACTGGGGTGCATGCCAGAGGTGCAGGGGCGGTGAGAGGCTTCACCAGAGACAGAGTGGGGAGCAGAACAGGCCGACTGATGAAGTCCACTGCTGAGGGGAGCAGCAGGCAGGTCAGGAGAGGTCTGCCGCGCCCTGTGGGTCGCCTTCGAGTGGGGATCGAACTCATGCTGAAGTGGCTTTAGCTTCTTAGTGCTGTGCTGTAACCCGCTGTGCCACCAGGAGGACCCCAGCTGGCTTTTAATGTGAAATCTCCCATTTAAAAATGTTAGCCACATATTCTGTATGAAGCCCCGGAAGCAAAGCTCTAACCAGCTAATACACGTGTCAGGAGAACCAGTCTGAAAGAGTCAGGAAAGAAGTCCATGCAGCCCGCAAGATGTTTCGCCTCCATCAAATCATGGGATTGTGAGAACATTCTGTAAAGTGAGTAGACGAGGTCACTGGGTCAGAAAGGGAAAGGGTGGTCCTCTGCCTAAGGTCACACAGGTGAGTCTCCACAGGTAAGTTGAGGGTTAATTTTTCACCCCATCTCTGATTCAGATGAGATCATATCTAACCTTCCCTGGGGATCCAATTTTCTTGCCTCGTAAATAGAATGAAGACAGGAGGCCGTGCTGGGTGTGCAGACTTCTAAACCAGTCCACCAATAAAAAAGGGGGTAAGAGTCGGGGTCCACATGTCGCCAGGCCCATCCACGTTACCTGTGTTTTCTGTGCTAGTAGCTGTACAATCCTACTGCTGGGCAGTGAGTTTTCCTCTGAACATCTTCAAAAAGGAAGGATGTTCTGGAAGGTGTTAATAAAGATTGTGAAGGGGGAAGGATGTGATCTAAGGCTGCGCAGGGGAAGGAAAGGAAGAAGAACACAAACGGAACAAATATTTACCCAGCGCCCTCTGTGCCATGCTCTGTCAAGAGGGACTTATGTTACTTCCCAGCTCTTTGCAGATCTGAGTAATTCACATTTTTCGGATTTCAGCTCAAATGTCAGAGGGCCTTTCTCAGAAAACCCTGCCCGCAGCCCCACCATCACTTTAACTTGCTCAGTTTCTCGAGTGCATTACAATCTGTGATCATCTTGCTTGTTAGGGCCTGAGCTCCCTGCCCTACACACTGCGGTCAACATGAGGGTAGAACCTGGACTGCCTGGGGCTCAGATGTGTGTTTGCCTCGTGTCTACCACGGGACAAGGCACATAGGTGCTCAGCAAGTGTGTTCACTGTTTATGCATACACGTATTTGAAAACACATATCTATGCCCCCATCCTTCCTGAAAGAATTTCAACTATGCCTTCTTCGAGGTTTTCTTCGCCTCCTGTCCTATTAACATCGTTGCGAATAGGAGGTGGAGCTATCCTTCTAGGGAGAGAGAAAGGGCTGTGCCTGAGGAATTGGCGTGCAGAGCGGTAAAGCGTTCTTCTCTTGGACACACACTTAATTTTTGCTTTCGGGACTGATGATGGGGCAGCTTGCAAACGAATGATCTAGGAACAAACCAAGTCTATTTTTAACGACCTCAGTGCCTCGAAGCTCTAGGCGATGACATCAGAGAGTTCCACCCCGGAGCCACGCCCCACGGTCCTGGGAGACTACGAATCCCAGGGTGCACCGCCGCGCAGGGGCCCAGATCTCAGCGCGCGGCCCTCCTCGACGCGCCCGAGGCCGCGTCCTCGGGAACCAGGAAGACGCCCGGGGCCCGGCCCGCCACGCCACCGGGATCGGCGCGGCGCCTGCCGGGACTTGTAGTCTCCGCCGGCTGGGAGTGCCCGCCCGGGAATCTCCGCGGCCGTCTGGGGGCCGAGGC
>NW_004567112.1:4044060-4051216 GCF_000260355.1 Condylura cristata | reverse complement strand
TACCTGGGCGAGGCCGCGGCCGCTCACCTGAGCGCGCGAGCTGGGCGCCGGGAGGGGGCGGCGTCCTCTTCCCGCGGCTCCTTTATTGTTTTCCTGACCTCGGCCCGCGGCGTCCGTCCGGGGCGGGCTGGACGCCGGCGGCGGCCGCCCGGGGAGCCGTCGCGCCCTCCTCCTGGACGCCCGCGCGGCTTCCCCGCCTGGGCAGCGT
The DNA here is from genome assembly GCF_000260355.1 of Condylura cristata. NCBI lineage: Eukaryota > Metazoa > Chordata > Mammalia > Eulipotyphla > Talpidae > Condylura > Condylura cristata. The sequence goes on along the minus strand of NW_004567112.1, from coordinate 4,051,008 downwards.
TTTCTGACATGTTACTGCGCTTTCGCTTTAGCACTGGGGAGCCGTGGTCGCCTCCGCCCCGAGTCACAGATTCGCGCCGCGTTGGTGCTGTAGGTTCGCACCTTCGCGGGCAGCCGCCCAGGGCGACAGTGGGAAGGGGCCGGCCCCGCGGCCGCCCCGGGGAGGCGACCTGGACGGAGGTCTGCAGCCCGGGAGGCCTCCTGCCAGCTGCACCGCCGTGGGCCCGCGTGAGTGGTTTGTGGTTTAGTTCAGATGCTTTCTATTGACCTCCCTGCCTGGACCGTCGGTGGGGAAAGTGTGGTCATAATGAAAGCGGGCTTACTAGGTACAGGGTTCATGGCCTCCCCATTCTCCCCGGGATTCTGGGGAGGCTGTGCCCCAGGACGGCCACCGTGCACGGGGCACGCAAATAATGCATCCGTTGCTCCGTTTTGGGGGCAGGTCCAAGAGGAGGGTGAAGGAAGAAGTATCCAGGAGATGCGTGCTGTTTTCCTCTGCTAGTTCCTCTTCCAGTTCCTTGGTACTTGTTATCTTTACGATGGATGGATGGATGTCTGTCTTAATACGATTTTCTTTGCCTTAATGAAGTCCTTGCCCTTTGTGGATTAGTTTTCTAACTAGAAAATCTTATTTCCTGTGTGTTTCATGGCTGGAACACATAACGCGCCGCGAAGTTTGTATCATTGTCTTTCATCTTACAACTTCTCACCAGTCTGCTCCGTGCTCCCTTCCCCCAGCTCTATACTGTGAATTTCATGCCGCTGAAACACTTTACAGCAGTTTGGATAAGCTTTACAGGATTCAGAGGAAAACGTGAACAGCATCGTTTTGTAAAGTGATATTTTTATTTTGAAGAACTGCTACTTCAAAAATAGTAAGAATCAACCTAACATGCCTATTACCTTTCATCCTCAAGTTCTCAACACCCTTGTAAAAAATATTTCCCCAAATAGAGTTTGTTTAAATAGTCCTTATCTTGGCCATACCTTACCTAGGGAAATTGCATTTTAGAGTATTTACATATTTAAGAAAGAATGTTTAAGATTAGCAGAATGTGAGTGGAGTTTGTTTGTGTTCTGTGATGCTGTAGACCTTACTATGTGTTCCCAGGTTTCTCTTGAAGAATATACTTGTATCAGGGAACCCGACTCAATCTGTCGTGCGGTGAGCACTGGATAACTTTTGTGACATCAAGGTGTATAATTTACATATATTAAAAATAGCTTCATATTTCACTGTTAATTAGTATTTTATTGTTGCTTTGGGAGGGGGGAAGTAGCATGCTAGTATCTTTTTCTTTTCCAGTTCTAGCATGTTGAAATAGGAAAGAGGAGGTTTGTAAGTTTGAGATTGTCATAGACTGGGAAAGACAGTGAAACAGGATAAGTATACAATTGTTAGGAAACTGCCCTGAGTTCCTACACAGGAAGGATCTTTTTAGAAAAGTGTTAAGGTCATTAAGAATAGCATTGGATTATTCTCTCTTAAAATTCGGTGGATCATACTTGTGTATCAGCCTCCTAGGAAAATACTTGGGATGGAAACATTTTACATTTTCATAGGAGCATTTTCCCAGAAAACATTTCATGCAGCTTAAAAAAAAAATGACTTGCTTAAGCCTGAAAGTTCGTACCATCATAACACAAAGTCCAGTTATTTTGACTGTATGGTAATTTGTATCCCAGAGCAAATTCTATGAAATCATTTGTTAGCGTAATTTAAATCAGACTTTGACATTGAAATATGCTTGGAGGCCTTCCCTGGTGCTCCCCTCAGCGTTTACTACAGTGCCGGTTCTACTCCCCACTGTGGTGAATCCTTTCACCCCCCCAACCTCTGGCCTGTAACCCCAGTTCCTGTATGCATATATAAATACATTTTTTTAAAAAAAGAGGGCCCTGCCTGGTGGGGCAGTGGGTTAAAGCACAGCACTACCGAACAAGCAGTAGCCGCTGTAGCCGCCTCAGCACGAGTTCAATCCCAGGCCAGGGAGGTGACCCACAGCAAACCTCTCATGTCTTGCCCACTGCTCGCTGCTCCCCTTAGCAGTGTATTTCGTCAGCCTGCCTGTCCTACTCCCCACTCTGTCTCTGGTGAATTCTCTCACTGCCCCTGTACCTCTGGCCTGTACCCCAGTTCTGTGTGCATAAATACATTTAAAAAAAGGAAATATTGCTTGGTGTTCAGTAGTTGTTCTTGTTTAAGTAACTTTCATTTAAGAATGAGGAAGGTAAATAGTTCTGAATAGAATGTGTTTATTCAGATGTGACAGTAGTCATACCGCTTTTACTAGGGAAAATTTCAAGTATTGCAGCAGTAACTGCCTCAGCTGTGAGCTGCGCTAATTCACAAGTACTGCTTTTTTTTTTTTTTTACATGCTTGAATGTTTACCTTTTGGTAATATTAAAATATGATTTTAAATTTCAGGATGACTCGATCAGTAATGATCAAAGTTAGATGGCTTCAGTAGGTGTGAAACATTAGTTTTAATTCTTTTGACTGTAAGTATAATATTTGGAGTTTTTTTGACATGTATATCAAAAAGTTCTCAGGGCAGAGGCTTTTGATAACTCAAGATGCTTATCTATAATGCTTCACTATTTTTAGAAACAAAAACCATGGCATGCTTTTCATTTAAAAATACAAATCCCTGTGAATGCTTGTCACAGCCATAGGGCTCTTGAGCTCCGTGGGTAACATCAGACATGCTTTTGCACGCTCTTGTTTCTCTTGGTTGTAGCTGTCTGGTAAAGAGTGTGTGAGTTTATAATTCCTAGAAAACTTTTTTTAAATAAGATTTATTTATTTATGCATTACAGAACTGGGGTACAGGCCAGAGGTGGAGGGGCGGTGAGAGGCTTCACCAGAGACAGAGTGGGGAGCAGAACAGGCAGATCGACGAAGTCCACTGCTGAGGGGAGCAGCGGGCGGTCAGGAGAGGTCTGCTGCACCCTGTGGGCACCTCCGGGGCAGGCGGGGATCGAACTCATGCAGAAGTGGCTTTAGCTTCTCAGTGCTGTGCTTTAACCGGCTGCGCCCCCAGGGAGGGCCCCTAGAAAACTTTCGATCAAAGTTTGCTGTTTATTGTGAGATTTTTGACTAGTTGAATTGCTTTTGGAGGATAATGTGCTTTCTTTGCAATAGAATCACTTTGATTCTATTAGAGTCACTTTGGATTGTTTTTTAAAGTAGTAAGCCCAGAGTCTTAAATATTGTCTTAAATTTATTTTTCTTATATGGCATCCTTATCCAAATGGATAATTTTCTTCTCCAAAAGTTGCGGTTTTGCCTCTTCAGGCCGCATAGCCTTTGGTGGTGTAGCCTTTGAGCCCTGGATTCCACAGGCAGTGTAACCTCTTCCCCAGGAGAGACAGTCGCAGTGATCTCAGCGGCTCTCAGGTGTCGGGCGCGCCCTGGCATGACTCTGGCAGCAGTGCTGGGCCGAGCTGTCAGATTCTGCAGCCACTGAGCCGCTGCCGCGTCCGGCAGTGTCATTTGTCCCCTTTGTCTGTTTGGTTCACCTGCTCCGCAGGCTCTTCCTCCTGCTCTCCCCTTGCCTTGTGACAGCTTTCCTCTCGTTTGCAGCTATTAAAAGCGCTGGGCTAATCTATTTTAGTCGAAACCTTCCAGTCTCCTGTACAGTTTGACCCCCCCCCCTTTCTGACTGCTTAGGGCTTGAAGCCCAGAGGAATGTGGTAGTTCCGGGGGATACTCCCCCTTCTGGGGTCTCCTTAGAAAGGCACTCTTCAAAAGACTGCCGCAAGAAGACGAGTGTGTCTTACCTGGTGCTCTGAAGAGCCCTCTCTGGGTTGGCAGTGGCAAGCCATTGATGCCCACTGACAGGCTTCCAACTGGCACGGGGGTGCGCTCTCAGGGATGGAAGTTGGCGGCTAGACCTGTTCCAGCGACACCGCTCCTCCCTGACCCTGTCCTGGCAGTGCACCTGCTGTTTCTCTGTGCGCAGGAGTGAGGCGTGGCGGGGCTTTTTCTCTCTGCAGCCATGTTTTTTGATAACACCAACACAGCTCAAGTCCAGGTGCCTGTGCAGCGGTCACACCCGCCAGACGCCTCGCCTTGCCAAGACAGACAGTGGCGCGCAGGGGCCTAAGTCAGGCCCTGGCTGTGCTGGGCCGTTTCTCTTCATCCCCTGCTCTGGTGGGCACCGGCCTGGAGGTGCCAGTTTCTCCCTCTGATGGGCACACTCCTCTTGATCTGGGGGCGCCCTACAGTTTGTAGGTGAGGCTTGACTCCTTTGCCTGCCTTTGCCCGTGGTTTTCTGCTCCTCTGAGAGCTGCTGGCCTGCAGGGACCTGGCTGCAGGCCTGGGTTGCAGCCCTGAGGTGTGGGGCGTGTTCCCGCCAGGTGCACCGCCCTTTGACCCGCCTGTCAGGTAGCCTCAGATAGACTTGTCGGCAGTTTGTTGCCAGGACTAAACCCCCCAGCCTCCCTGGCCGTGCGTTGTTGCTGTGCAGGGTTGCTTTTTCTTTTTCTTTTTTTGCTTTCTGAGGTTTGTTTTTACTTTTTTGGCTCACTTCCTGGTTCCTGACTGGTAAAGTTCTAACTCTGAATATGTTAATTTATGACTAATTGTCTGATTTAATTACACCTTAGAGCATAAATAAAACTGAAGGGTAAGACTTGGGAAGGCCTTAATTTATCTGTTCTTCCCTCATACTAAATCCAAACAGAAATACAGTTTTTGAACCTTTTTCTTCCCGACATCTAAACAAACCAGTCGCTTAAATTTGCTGAATGATTTTTCATTAGATGGGTATAAAACAACTTCTTCATCTGGAAACTTAAATAGTAATATTGGAGTTAGTAATTGTGGATTCCTTAGTGTTTCATTCGGGAAACACAGTAAGTCCTCGTTTAACATCACTGATAGGTTCCTGGAAACAGCAACTTAGAGCAAAATGACATGTAACAAAAGCAGGCCCTCCATTGTTTCTTTCAGTTCCACCTTGCTGGAACTGTTGTATTTCAGAACAGTGTTATTTGAGGACCTGTTGTAGCCACCAAAGGCCTCCTGGTGTCAGTCACTGCTGCGGTGACAAGGAAACAATGTCTGCCTTCACGGGCCAGTTTCCCCGGGGTGGGGAAACAGACAGGAAGCAGGTAGTACCTGAAGGACCCTTTGTCAGCAGTAAATGCTGAGGGCAGGGCCAAAGTGAGGTAGGTGGGTGGTGGCTGGGCAACCTGGAGGCTCACAGTTGTAGACCCCCAGTTGGAGGGAGGTGAAGGAAGGTTTCAGGACCCCCTGTGGCCTGGGGTTAAGTCTCAGTGCTGTCATCTTTGTGGCCTGAGTTCCATCCCTGGCCAGGGGGTGACCCCAGGATGCAGCAGACCTCTCCTGTCTTCCCGCTGCTCCCCTCAGCAGTGGGTTTCATTGGATCCACCTGTTCTGCTCTGTCTCTGGTGAATCTGCTTACCCTTCCCTCCCCCCCGCACCCCATTTCTTCTACAAAAGAAGGCTTCAGTGAAGAGCTTTGAGTTAGAAGACCTGAAGTGGGGCACTTGTGTGCACCAGTGGGTGCCCAGTGGCCAGGTGAGGGAGGGAGGGAGTGGGGGATTAAGGTGGGACCAGGGTCAGGTGAGTCCTGTAAACCTTTGCAGGGCTTTGATAGAGAGGTTCACGGTTCACATTGAAATGGATTCTCCGGCCCTCCCTGGTGGCGCAGCGGGTTAAAGCACAGCACTGAGAATCTAAAGCCGCTTCTGCATGAGTTCGATCCCCGCCTGCCCCCGAGGTGACCACATGGCGCTGCAGACCTCTCCTGACCGCCCACTGCTCCCCTCAGCAGTGTACTTCCTTGATGTGCCTGTTCTGCTCCCAGTCTGTCTCTGGTGAATCCTCTCATCGCCTCTGGCCTGTACCCCAGTTATGTATGTACAAATAAATCTTTTTTAAAAAAAAGGATTCCCCTTTTTTAACTTATATTTCAATTTCAGGGTTACAGTTTTGTTTTTCTATGCGTACAATGGCCCACTCACTGTCCTTTTTTTTTTTTTTTTTTTCCCCTTTTTTAACTTATATTTCAATTTCAGGGTTACAGTTTTGTTTTTCTATGCGTACAATGGCCCACTCACTGTCCTTTTTTTTTTTTTTTTTAAGATTGATTTATTTATACATACAGAACAGGCCAGAGGTGTGGGGGTGAGAGGAGAGGATTCACCATAGACAGAGTGGGGAGCAGAACAGGCCAATGGAGGTCTGCTGCGCCCCTGTGTCACTTCCTGGCCGGGATCGAACTGGTGCTGCTGTGGCTGCGGACTGGCTCCTAGTGCTGAGGCTTAACCCTTTGTGCCACCAGGAAGGGCCCCTAAAGCTGTGATTCTTAACCTGGGTTGAACATTGCAATTATGTGGGGGAGCTTAAAAATGTGCTGCTATCCAGAGATTCTGACAACTCCTCTGGAGAGGTCCTGACTAGGTATCATGAGTTTCAAAATGCCAGAGATTTCTGATGAGCAGTCAAATGGAAGAGTTTTAAACAAAGTAACACTAAGTAGCTGGGCTCTTGGGCTCTGGAAGAGCCAGACTCCCCTGGTTTGTAACCTTGGACAAGTTATTTAAAAATTTGTCTGTTTCCTTATCTGTAAAATTGTTAACCAGGGTTAAACAGGCCGGTACTTAAATGTTCAGAACAGTGCTTGGCAAGAAGTCATTCCTGAGCTTACTGTGTCCGCGCGCACCTGCGTCCTTGTGGTCACCTCAGAGGCGGAGGGCCGCGGCAGGAGGGCGAGGCAGGCGCGGGCGCGGGCAGGCTCCAGGTCTGTTTCCAAGATGGAGCTGACGGGACCTGCTGCCGGCTTGGATGTGAAAGGAAGGAGAAGTGGACTCAGTCATGTGTGACTCCAGAGCTCCTTTGAACAACTGGGAGGAGGGGGTGGCTGTTCACTGGAGACCGAGGAAAGGCTCCTGGGGGAGCCTTGTGTCAGGCTCCTG
>NW_004567112.1:4041533-4043960 GCF_000260355.1 Condylura cristata | reverse complement strand
GGGAGCCTTGTGTCAGGCTCCTGGGGGAGCCTTGTGTCAGGCTCCTGGGGGAGCCTTGTGTCAGGCTCCTGGGGGAGCCTTGTGTCAGGCTCCTGAGGGGAGCCTTGTGTCAGAGGAGTGTGTCCGCTTGTCCAGAAGGCAGCATGTGAGTCTGACGCTCGGAGGAGTGGCCGGGCGGGGCTGGCAAGCAGTTCAGTCTGGTCAGCCCTCAGGGAAGCATGAGCTCTCCTGGAGGCTGACGGACCCGCAGGGAAGCGGCCCGGCCACCCCATGCACCATCATTTGGCGGTTAGGAGCCAAATTTTTTTTTTTAAAGACTTATGCATACAGAACTGGGGTACAGGCCAGAGGTGTGGGGGTTGAGAGGATTCACCAGAGACAGAGCGGGGGCAGAACAGGCAGACTGACACGGTACAGGCTGGTCCACTGTGCCGTGTGGGTCACCTCCCTGGCCGGGGATTGAACTTGTGCTGAAGCAGCTGCGGCCAGCGTGGTAGTGCTACGCTTTACCCCAGTGTGCCACCAGGGAGGGCCCCACGGGAGCTGAATATTTCTTGGAGATTCTTACCTAGAATGAAGAACAATTCTTTTTCTTTCTTTAAAAAGTCTTTCTCCCTGGTGGTGCAGAGTTAAAGCCTCAATACTGTCAAACTGTTGCCAGCCCCTGCAGCATGAGTTGCATCACCAGCCAGAGAGGTGACCCATCAGACCTCTCCCGTCTCCCCACTGCTCCCTCAGCAGCGTGTTTCAGTAGATTCTCCTGTTCTGCTCCCCACTTTGTCTGGTGACTCCTCTCACCCCCTGCACCTCTGGTCTGTACCCCAGTTCTTACATGCACAGTAAGTAAACCTTGAAAAAAACTTCACTGAGATATGATTCATCCACTTAAGGTATACAAGTGATTTATTTTTAGCATATTCACAGAGCTGCATGAGCATCACCAAGTCAATTTATGAATATTTTTTCATCCAAAAAAGAAATTCTGTACCCTCCCATCCTGGACACAGCATCTCCCCACCTCCCCTACCCCGAGGCACTACTGACCTGCTTCCTGAATTTGGTCTGGATGGATTTGCCTGTTCTGTATGTCTCGCATCAGTGAGCCATGTGGTAATTGTTTTATGTAGAGGGCGGTGGTGTCAGTGCCTCCCTTGGAGATTTACTAGCTATGGAGTCGTTTGGTACAGATGGGGGCTAGAAGGTCTTGCCATTGCGGAGACACATTTTTCTCTGTGTAATTAGTAAGAGAAACTGGGCAGATATTTTCAGTCTATGAATATTCTGTTCCCTAGCAACCTGTTAGCTGGTGGCGTTTGTGTTCACTGAAAATCCTTGCTTAAAGCAGTGATTATATTGGGGTTGCAAAGTAGTGATTCTCTGTTATTAACTTTCAAAAATCCTAAATTCGTAGTATCTCTAGTTCAGATGCGTCATATGGAGTTTTTCTGTTTGGACATATTTTATTATTGTGAAAATCTTGGTTACAAATGTTTTATTTAAAAATGTTATCCTTCAATATTTAAATATCTTTTAAGACCATTTAAAATATTTAAATATTATATTTATTTTAAATATAATCCTAGCATCACTATATTTACCTTATTCTATAATGCTCAGAAATAATATGTAAAGTAATTTCGGAGTCACAACACAAAGTAGGATTTCTGGGTCATGGATAAATGCATGTGTGCCCGGCCCTCCCTGGTGGCGCAGCGGGTCAGAGCGCAGCACTAAGAAGCTAAAGCCACTTTAGCACGAGTTCGATCCCCGCCTGCCCTGGAGGTGACCACATGGCGTGGCAGCCCTCTCCTGACCCGTCTGCTGCTCCCCTCAGCAGTGTATTTCAGAACATCTGCCTGTTCTGCTCCTCACTCCTCTTGGGTGAATCCTCTCCCACCCCCACACCTCTGGCCTGTACCCCAGTACTGTATGCAGAAATAAATCTTTAAAAAAAAAAAGTATTTAAAAAAATGCACGTGTGCCTTTGTAATGGTGCCAAGTTCACCTCATCAGTGATGTGTCACTTTGCATTCTCACCAGCAGTGAAAGAGGGTCCCATTTTTTTGTTTGTTCTTTTTTTTTTTAATAATAGTTTATTTTTTTCATCATTTTGTGCCTTTTTTCCATCGCAGTTGTAATCCCCTTGGGCTTCCCAAAACCAAGTCACCTGTGTGCCATCACCATAGTCCCGTACATTTCCCTCCCCCCACCGTTTTTGATCCTGTTCCCCACTCCACCTCCGTAAAATGTCTCTGGTGTATAGGTGCTCATTATTACTGTTATTTTCTCCTCTGGTCCTTTATACTCCTGCTGTGAGTGAAACCATCTGGTATTTTTCCTTTTTTTTTTTTTAAAGATTTATTTGTGCATACAGAGCTGGGGTACAGGCCAGAGGCTCAGGGGTGGTGAGAGGCTTCACCAGAGACA
>NW_004567112.1:3984937-4041003 GCF_000260355.1 Condylura cristata | reverse complement strand
GGGTCCCTTTTTTTTAAAAGATGTATTTGTGCATACAGAACTGGGTACAGGCCAGAGATGCAGGGATGGTGAGAGGATTCATCAGAGACTGAGTGGGGAGTGGAACAAGCAGATCAACAAAGTACACTGCTGAGGGGAGCAGCAGGGAGACAGGAGAAGTTTGCTGCAGCATGTGGGTCACCTCCCTGGCCAGGGATCGAACCTGTGCTGAAGTGGCTGTGGCTAGCTTTGTAATGCTACGCTTTAACTTGTACCTCCAGGGAGGGCCGTTTTTTTTCTTTTGTTTTGTTTTAAAAGGTTTATTTATTTATGCATATAGAACTGGGGTACAGGCTGGAGGTGCTGGGGCGGTGAGAGGATTCACCAGAGAGAGTGGGGAACAGAACAGGCTGACTGATAAAGCACACCGCTGCAGGGAGCAGTGGGTGGGTCATGAGAGGTCTGCGGCACCTTGTGGGTCACCTCGGGGGTGGGGATTCAAACTCATGCTGAAGTGGCTTTAGCTTCTTAGTGCTGTGCTTTAACCCGCTGCACCACCAGGGAGGGGAGGGCCCGGTTTTTTGTTTTAAGATTTATTTATTTATGCATATAAAAACTGGGGTACAAGTCAGAGGTGCAGAGGGATGAGAGGATTGGTTGATCAGGCATAGAATGGGGAACAGAAAAGACAGATTGACTGAAATCCACTGCTGAGGGAAGCAGCAGGTGGAATAGGAGAGGTCTGCTGAGCCAATCTGTCTGCTCCCTGGCCTGGCCTGGGATCAAGCTGATAGTGTCTTCGGAGAGCTTCATAGTGCTACGCTTTAACTCTTTACACCACTAGGATTGGTATTTTGTCAAACTTTTGAATCCCTGTCAGTCTGTAGGACAAAGCACTTCTGTATATGGGTTTTGGACTTTTCTGTTAGGAAGAATTGTGAATATTTATAGAAGTAGACATAAAACTACAGGAAGGCTGGAATCAACTTCCAAACTCTAGTTAGTATTATATTTTGACCTTTCCCCATGAATTGTGAGATCTTAATGGTGTTAATGAATCATTAAGTTTTCTTCTCTAGAAATTTTTTAATTTACTTTGCTTGGATCCATCAGGTGGATCGCTATGGCGGCAGTAGTATCACAGGATGCATTTACTATGAGACTTGAAAGTCAGAATTGCTTTCTGCGGACTGTGGCATGGATCCTTGTCAGCAGGATGAAAACAGCACGTCCCTCCGGGCACGTCTCCACCAGAGCCCCTGGGGGACACGCACACTGTCTTCAACTGCAGCCCACCCACTGGGTTAGCACCTGCCACTGTCAGCCGCCCTTGGCAGCTTTGGAAGCCAGACACTGACTTCTCCTGTCTCCTCCGGAGTCCCAGGAGGCGTCTTCCCGTCCCGGGCGTCTGTCTACCTTAGGAACCAGTCTCTGTGTAGCCGCCTTCACTGCTGTACGTCAGCACAGAATGCTGTTTCATTTTGTACTTTTATGTTATAGAGACGGCTCCTTTTCTTTAACTTCATGAACCAACCTCTGCTAGTTCACACTTTTCATCTGAAGCTTCCCTTGGCCTGCATGGAGTTGAAGAGTTAGACCTTGATATAGAGTTGGTTATGACGCAAGGAAACGTAGTGGTTGGTTTGATCTTCTGTCCAGATCGCTAAAACTTTCTCCATATTAGCAGTAAGACTTTCACCTTCTTATCAACCATGTATTCACTGGCGTACCATTTTAAATTTCCGTTGCATTTACGACTTGGCTAACTGGTATAAGTGTTCTGGATTTCAGCTTATCCTGGTTTTCATACCTTCTTCAAGACAGCTTAATCATTTCCAGATTTTGACTGAAAGTGAGATATGTGGCTCTTCACTTGAACATTCTGGGCTCATTGCCAGCTTATTTATTGGCCTAATTTCAATATTGTTGGATTTCAGGGAATAGAGAGGGCCAAAGGGGCTGGTGAGCGGAAGGCCACTCAGGAGAGCAGACAGAACAGACACCACTTTTGTCTATTAAGTGTGTTCTTTTTATGGCTTGTGGTGCCTCCCAAGCAATTTCAGAAGTAGCAGTGAGGTCAGTGACCACAGATCACTGCACAGGGATAATTTGGAAAAAATTGAAACTCTGGGAGAATTACCGAGACGTGGCGCAGAGACATAAGAAAGCACCTGTTGCTGGAGACTGGCGGAGAGACCTGCTTGACACAGGTTTGCACAAACCTTCCATTTGTTTTAAAAATCAAAAGCAAGGCCTGCATAATGCAGTAAAGTGAGGTACGCTGCTATAGATACACGACCTTATCGATCTTTTCACCTGTGTAGACACTTGGGCTGCTTCTAGCGTGGGGCTATTATGAATGAAGTCACTGTAAGTACTTCCATCACATTTTCCATCTCTGGAGTAAACGTCCAGGAATGGGTTGGCGGGGTTCCTCCAGAGTAGGTCACGCGTGGGGTCTACTGGCAGGATTTTGCTAGAGTGGCTGCTGCCCTGTTTCCACCAGCCATACCTCATTTTGGATGCACCACACTTAGGACAACATTTGGTGCTGGCAGTGACTGTGTGGCATCTAAAACAATTCGGGGTTATTCAGTTATTCAGTAAGCCTTACCCTTCTAAACACGTGGCTCTGCTAGATGCATATATCACCTGTGTGAGCGCCCCACAGCCCACCCAGAAAAGTGCCCCCGTGCTCCTTCGCAGTCAGTGGTTGTCCCTGTCCCCAACCTGAACATCTCTGTGCTTTTTCATAGGTTATTTTATTGTTTAAAAAGATTTATTTAGCTATGCATACAAGAGCTGGGGTGCAGGCCAGAGGTGCAGGGGAGGGCAGTGAGAAGATTCCCTAGAGAGGGGGGAGCAGAACTGGTGGATCCACTGCAATATACCACTGAGGGGAGCAGCAGGAGCCAGGAGAGGACTGCCGTGCCTGTGGGTCCCTCCCTGCCCAGGGATCGAACTCATGCAGCAGTGGCTGGCAATAGCTGATAGCTTGATAGCTCGAGACTTACCACTTGCTCCACCAGGGAGGCCCATTCTCCTGTTTTCCCCCCAAGCTTTCTTGTTGCATAATTGATTGTTCCAACGCGCTTTAAGCAGGCTGTCTTTCCACCATACATTGCCCTGGCGTTTTGTTGAAAGTTGACCACATGTATGCAATCTGTTTCAGGATGCGATTTTATTCCACTTACTTAGCGTATCTGTTTCCCACTAGTTCTGTGCTGTCTTCGCTGCTGTATCTTCTTGTCACATCTTACGGCCAAGTAGTGTATGTGTCCCTACTTGCCCTTCGATTTGCCTCCGCCAGATCATTTGTGTATGTGTACACATCACTGTGTCAATTTATAAAATACCCTGCTGGAGTTCGGCGCGCATCACTTATGCCAGTGCTTCGTTCCTTTCTCTGTGTGGCTAATATTCTGTTATATAGGCATATTCTGTTTTGCTTATCATTCTACTTGATGGTGGACATTGGGGCCATTTCCACAGTTCGGCTTTTTGTGAGTAGTGCTGCTGGAAACATTTATGTGGAATTGTTGGGGCACTTGTTTTTCGAGCCCTTTGGGTAGATACTAGTAGTAGAAATCCTGAGCAATGTAGTAATTCGTATTTAACTTTTGAAGAACTGTCAAACTGTTTACTCAACTCTTTCTTACCATTTTCCGTTCCACCAGCAAAGTAGGACGGTTCAAGTTTCTTCACCACTTGCCAAAATTCGTTCTTTTTCTCTCTGAATTAGGACAGCCATCAGGTGGGTTGAAGTGGTATCGCTCTGTGGTTTTGATTTACATTTCCCTAGACTGGCGATGCCAAGTATCTGCTTGTGTTCTATTCGGCCAGTTGCATCTTTGGGGAAAATGTCTTTTCTAGTTCCTTGCTCATTTTTTTCTTAGTCAGGCGGTTTTTGTTGTTGTAAGAGTTTCTCATATATTCAGGATACTAGACTCTTATCAGATTTATAATTTGCAAATAATTTTCTTCCATTCTCTAGGCTATTTTCATTCTCTTAATATCCTTTAATGTAGAAAAATGTTTTGTTTTTATGAAGTAAAATTCATCTTATATTTTCTTTTATGTTTTTCATGTCATATTTAAGAGTTCATTCGAGGTCATGAAGATTAACCCCAGTTTTCCTTGAAGTTTTATATTGTCAGTTTTTCTTATATTTAGATTGCTAACCCAATCTGAGTTAGTTGTTGTATATAGCGTGAGGTGGTAGTCCTGTTTATTAAAAAAAGCTGTCTCCTCTAAGTCCCAGGTGTATCATATAATAGCACATGTATAAACTTAATGGATACTTTTTTGTTTTAAAACTTTTGGTTTGTTTCACCATTTCTCTGACTGCATATGGAGTAGAGACTTAGATGTGCAATATATGCCAGGGTGTCTTCTGAGTGTATTTTTTACTTTGAGTTAAATTTGTTTTCAACCTTTAATTGAAGAACTAGTTTGATAAAGTCAACCTACCTAAAACTGCCAGTGCTGGCGGTGGAAATGCCAGAAGGGGAGTGATCAGCCAGCTGACCGCCTACTAGGAAGGGATCATTTGCTGTCACTGAGAGAAGAATGGCCAGAAAGACTGCATTTTCCCCAAGTCCTGCTTTTTAATATTTAATTAGTACAACAGAATTTCAGTATGTTAGCTGTAGGAGATGACATGCCTGTGGCATCTCTTTCAGCCGGTGACTCTCCCTGTGCATTAACTTGCTGGCGAAACCGGGCTGCTTGTGTTGTGTCCCGCGGTCCGGCGTCTCCTGTGGAGTCACTGTGATCCCTCTTGCCACGGCCCTCCGTGTTCTTTCCTGCAGGGTGGACTCTGGGAGCCCTACAGACTTGAGCAGACTCAGACAGAACCTTCTCTGGCACAGGCTGGGGCTTCCCTCTGGCGGCTCACGGCATGTTTGTCTCTCTTTTTCCCCTTACGTCAGCGAACTTTATATTGATTTTAGTTTTTAGCAGTTCTCAGCTCTAGAGGGGCGGGGTGCTGTAGGGGTTAAGATGCTGAGCTAAGAGCTCTGGTGCCTGGGCTCATGTTTTGATTCATCACCTCGGAGTTAGCCTGGGTCCTCACTCACTTCCCCTTCTCAGTGGGGAGTTTCTCATGGTGTCTGTGCTGTGCGCCTGGGTCTGTGCAGGGCCTTTCCCTTCCTGCCTTCTGAGTAGGAGAGAAGAGACCTGGCTGGGAAGGGGGATGGTGATGCCAGCTTGTAGGGCGGATTTGAGAATTAAGTGGGAGGGAGTGGGACGGAGCCTCGGAGAGTGGCCACCAGTGTGGCCGCCGTGTCTGTGTGTCTGAGGCACTCTGAACCTGAGGGGTGGACTTTCTTGTCTTAACAGGGAGGGAGCTAAAGTTTGGACAGTCTTGGGTCGTCACCTAGTAATCGGAGGCTAGCAGCACTGCTCTGCCCCCTTGGGGAGTGCGCCCCACTCCGCAGCTGCCACGTTCACCTTCCAGAAGCGACGACGTTGCCCATGCTTGTGTGCTCGCGTTACTGTCGGCTCCTTGTTGAACAAACTGGGTAGCAGGCACACTCCATGCCCAAGTGCACTGGGGAATACTGTCCATGTCTTTCTTTTACAGTGTGATGTGCAAGTTCAGAAATGCCTTATGTGGATCGTCAGAATCGCATTTGTGGTTTTCTAGACATCGAAGAAAATGAGAACAGTGGGAAGTTTCTTCGACGGTACTTCATCCTGGATACCAGAGAAGATAGCTTTGTCTGGTACATGGATAACCCACAGGTGTGTAAACCCAAGGGCGCCTTTCTGTACCAAGCACCCAGAATTGTATTAATTCTAGAACTGACAGGATGCACAGCTGTTAGGGCTGGCCTCCTGAGCACTGCATGCTGGGTATTTTTGTTTCTCCTGGCTGCACTGTCCCTGCCTGCACCCCCGGAAGATGAAATTACACTTTCCTGCTAAAAATGCATGCATGTGTGTGTTTATTCCTCCTTGGAAGAGAAAAGCTGTCTTTGGTGTAAAATTCTGGAGTCCCTCAGGCTCAAGGTAAAGTGCTTCATGCTTTAACTCCGTTGACACTACTTACCTTTGGGCGGCCTGGCCACCGTGGGGTCGCCTCAGCACAGTGGCGGCCTTGCGTGCCTGCCGCTGCCATGCGGAGCTCGGTGGGCTTGGCCGTCGCCCTTGCACAGCACAGGGGACATGTCAGATTAAAAACGAGAACCCCGGGTTTGAGATCCGAGGGAGCCCTCGGGTGAGCCGTCCTCGTCCCAGGGCTTACGTCTTCTCTACCTGTGAAACGCACCATTCAAATCGAGACGGGCCTGGGAGGAAGGGCGCGCAAAGCCAGGCACGAGTCCCTGGAAGCCTCAGCTGACCTGGCTGCTGTGCGGGTGAGCAGCGGCAGGCGGAGGGAGAGCAGACTGGTGCAAGGACCATTCCGTCTCAGAATAGCGGCGAGCTGTCTTGACGGCGAGGGTGGCAGTGTTCCGCCCCACACTGGTTTGTAGGGTGACCAGTTCTGCCAGGCTGATGCGCTTTTGTTTGTTTACCGTGAATTTGAGTTTTAAGGGAGCTCAGTGTTGACACAGCCTCCTCCTTAGTCGCGAAACTAGCCATCCTGCCTGTTCGTCTCAGCCGCTGTTTGAAACACACCTTCCCAGAAGGTATTGTTACGTTTGACATAGCCCGCGTAGTATTTTTTCTGTGAGACAGATTCTGCTGCCTTTTGTTTTCTACCCATTTCACTCTGCGTTTGTGCCCTGCTTCTCTGTTAGGTAAAGCTGCGTCTCCTTGCAGCCCTAAATGATGGAGGGCGCTTTGTGCTTATTCCAGTTGATGTTACGTGAGCACGGACTGCTGCTTCTCGCTGAGAGCTGTCTCTTCTTTGTCTCTGTCTTTCTGGTGCTATCGACACCCTGTTTTACTGGCTTGGCTGGGTGTGACCAGCTCTCTGGGTGGTAGAGAGCGGCATGATTAATACTGTTAGTTACTTGACCACAGCTGGAGAAGCAACAGGTCTGCAGAAGAGTTTCATGTTTACTTTTTTTTTTTTAACACAAATCAGATTCCTTGATGACCCCATCTCTTTACCTGTGGCGCATTCCCTTCGGGGTGCTTTTTCTTGCGTAGAAAGCAGCTTAGCCCCTGCCTCCCGCTCACTACCTCTGCTGGCCTCCGGCTCTGACTTCTCACCCCCTGTAGCTCCTGTCCAGATCTGCTTGTCCTGGTACAGGCTTTCTCCTGGATTTTCTTTAAAGTTCCTTGGTTGTTTCTCTGTCTTCACACACTATAAATTCTCACCTGAATTCCTCACAAGTATTTCCCATTAAACAGAGTGAAAGAAATTAAAGTACATGTAGGACATCTTTGTTCTGCTGAGGGAAACCAACTTTGAATTTGGAGCATGGGTGGTAGCGCACAGAGGGAGCGAGTCTGGGGGACGTGGTGGCATTCGAAATTGACCTGGAAGAGCGGCTGTGACTCTGGCTGAGAGGGGGAGTATACAGACATCAGCAGGGCGAGACATGGGCAAAGAGATCAAAGCTCCCACGCCTGTGGCAGCTTTGGAGAAGAGTGGACTGGGCTCCAGGGGCCATTGGTGTTCACGTTTGCCCTGACCGGTTCTTGCTCGCACAGACTGGTCTTTATGTGCTGTGAGTAGCGTATTGGACTTTCTGAATGTGGTGCAGGAAACTGTGTTTCTGTGCAGTTTGGTTTTGCTCATTTTCCTCTTTATTCCAGTGAGAATCTTAACAGTCTTGATTCTGCCAGTCATTCTGTTAGCCGTCACTGCCAGCTTTGGGTCACCTTTCCACGTGTTAATCTAATGTATTTCTTCATGGGAACTTTAGTAAAATAGCTTGCTAAGATTATTATAGGCTGACCCATAGAAACTTGCGAGTGCAGTTATTTAATCTCCCAAATAGTGATGTCATGTGAGTTAGTCTAGTTGTACAATCACACCTTGTTTATATTGATCACCAGAGGCTTACAAAGGGCAGATCAGCTTGGCTTGCCTGTGCGCCAGGAGCCATTTCTCCTCTGATCACTCCTGTTTTTTTTTTTTTTCCAAAGTTTATTTTTACATCATTTTGCACATTTTTTTTTTCCATCTCGATTGTAATCCCCGCGGGTTTCCCATCACCAGATCACTCCTGTTTTTTAACCACAAACCATTAGTTTAAGATCCAATCCAGTGCATTGTTAAGGATCAACTTGGGACTGTGTTTTGATGAGTGCATGGGTAATGGTAGAGAATTAAACAGTCATATTAGAAAGTGAATTGAACTTGAAAAAAATGTTTTGGCAAAATGAGCACAGGAATTCATAAGGGTAAATGGCTTAGTTGCCCTTTTATCTTGACCGTGCCATACAGGTTCTTTATTTGTTGTTTACTACTAAATTACAATCGTTGAGCCCACTTTGTTCTCTTGGCAGTAGTGGTTCTGACCGGCAGAAACTTGTGCTGAACTGGCCGCTGCTCATGATCTCAGCTACTTGCGTTTCCCTGCGCCACGCCACTGTGGCCTGTGGCCCAGTATGCTAGGCTGCCATGACACTTTCTCATTTCTCTTTCTCACGCAGAGACTTATAGCTGCATTCAGCTAGTTCACATGAAGATAAGCCTCGAGTAGAAGGGTAGCAGTGTCTGAAAAAAAGCACTTTGGTGGTAGTTAGGGGATCTTGAAGACGTTATAACCTTTCATTTCCTTATCCAAAAATAAAACAAACAAAAAAAAAACAAGCAAAAACTGCTAGCCACAAAATATTTTGTGTAAGAACAGAGCCATTTAAAGTCATACTCTCCCCTTTAAAATTGTTGCATTTTACTGTGGATGCAAATTTGCTTGTAAGTTTATAGCGGAAGAGCAGGAGCGGGGGTTTTGGAGACCTGTGTCAGCCACAGCCAGCCCTTCGCGCAGCCCGCCTTGGAAGAAACTTGCGGAATGAGACTGTCTCATCTCATGTCGGAGATCATCCGTCAGTCTTCGTCTCTTTTTTTCTCCCCATATTCTTTTACCTAGTTTTCCTGTCTCTTCCTTGCCCCTACAATCCATCCAGTTTGTTATATTTAGAAGATATTAATCAAAACACAGTTTTAATTATAGGACTGCTTTAATGGTCTTGCTACTCTGCTTTCATTAGGTCCTGTTTACGACACTGTCTTGCAGCCCTGCATGGCGCCCCCGTGCCCCGCAGAGCCTCTGGGCAGCTTCATCTGCTTGCTCCATAACTGCACTTGCTTGCTTTGCCTGGGACATTCTCTCACCTCTTCTTTGAGTCTCAGAATTTTCCTTTAAAATTCAGCTTATGTGCTGTCACTCTCCCAGAGTCTTTCCTGATAGTCTTTGTGGAAATGATTCTCATTCTTAATTTTTTATCCTTAGTTTTTTTTTTTAATAGTATATCCTTAGCTCTTTAAAGACAAAAACCACACATCGACTTTATTAAGGGAAGAATAAAAATATTTTGTATGAAAGTGCCATTATATGTATTCCTTGCTTATATTTTAAAGAGTATCATCTAAGTTTTTTTTTTTTTGGAAAATGGTATCAGTGTAAGGTAAGTATAACAAGTATTCCATAGTATAATAAATACTTTCAAGTGTATTTAAAAGTATGTTTTACATGAGGAGGGAATCTAATCTTTTTAAAAGATGTATTTGGTTTAAATTTTAATAATACAAAGTGAAAATATGTATGTTGTATATATGTTTGTGTATAGAAGCATGTATATGACTTTCTTAGAATGGTATTTTTTTCATATCTCTATTTTTTCCCATTGCTATCAGGAAAAAATAGTGTTATAACTTTTAAACTCATGAAAAAGAAACTGAGTTCAGCATTACTGATAAAATGGCCTTCCGTTAGCGGCTGCACTGTGGTGGAAGAGTTTAGTCCTGTGACCCACGATGTCCATTTGACTCTAGATCTAGCAAATACTTGAGCTGAAAAGTTGTTCTGTAAAATGTGGTAATAAAAAAATGTTAATTTCTTTATGTGTAGACCATACACATTCAAAATGATTCTCAATGTTCTGTTTTAATTATATGTTAATCACTTGTTTCCAGAACCTACCTTCTGGGTCATCCCGTGTTGGAGCCATTAAGCTGACCTACATTTCAAAGGTAATCTTTCCGTGCTGCCTCATGTTTGTGTGGGTGAAATTACTTAGACTGGAGTAGGAATAAGAGGTGGCCTCCAGCATCAGGAGCGCCCCGTCCGGCCCGTTGTCTCTCAGCAGAGTGTCTCAGCAGACACACCTTTTCTGTTCTCCGCTCTCCCGAGTGTGTGCCTGCCACACACGGCCTGAGTCTTGCTGTCACGGATGCCTTGATTGGCGACTCCCAGCTTGCTACATTGATGGTGGGTGTAAAAGAAGCAAAGGGAGGGACTCCCTTCTGTGTCACTCAGCGTTGATGTTGGGTTCGTGCTGAAGATGGCATCAGGTGCTGTTCAGGAAGCTCTGATGGATTAGGAAGAACAGAGGGTTAACTTGAAGGTCGTAGCAAACTGCAGAGGTTGGTTTTATGATCAGGTGCTTGAATTCCAGAGTGATACCAGTTCACAGTTGGATTGCCTGTTGGGGATGTCGAGATTTTTCTAAATCTACTTAACTTGTTTTAAACTGTTCCTAATTTTTATTCTCATTACTTTGACTTTCTGTTAGGTTTTATTTTGAGAGGCATTAACCGTCTTCAAGGTGAAAGAATGCTACTTCCCCTATTTCACTTTGTCCTTCCCAATTTCTGTCTTCTTTATTGATTTTTCTGGTATTTGCAGTAACTGTTTTTCTTTTCTTTTAAAATATTTAGACTTGATATTGTCAAGTAGTTTTTTTCTTTCATGTGATAAGGATACTTTATTTTAGAATGATTTAACCAACACATTACACATTGTTAAAATTATTCACCAGATATTGTCAAGTAGTTTTTTCCTTGTATTCTTATGTTAGTGTTTTGGGAACTGAGATTAAGGTGCTGAACTGCAGCCCTGGAGTTTTTCTGTGTTTTACACAGAATGACAAGTTCCTTACTTAAGATGGGGCTGTGAGCAGGAGCAGGATGGCTGAGCAGCGCGCACACGCTTGCTGTGCCGTGGGCGCTGGGCTTGTCAGCGGCGGCTCCGGCAGAAGGCGGGTTAGAAATGTGCTTCAATTTTATAAATAAAATACTTTGACAAAAGCCACTGGATATAAAGATTACATATTTAGGGGAAACATTTTATGTTAAAATGTAAATTTACAAAAGACAAATTGTTTATGTAGACAAGGATTTCTGTCAGTTTTAAGCCTCCTTTAATAAATGCTTCAGGGTAGCTTGCAGCTTCCATTGTGTTGCGAGTACTGTTAGGGCTTAGAACTCTGCTGTGGGTGCGTTAGACCGGATTGCCCGCGGTCTGTGTGTGAGCCCTGGAAGCAGCCCGCCATCCATGGCACACGCGTGGCAGGCAGCCTGCGGGGCCTGTGTCTCTTCAGTTGCTGTTGCCTGGACTTTCAAAAGTGGGAGGTTTTTTAAAAAGAAAGTATTTTCTCAGCACAGCCAGCAGGCTGACTGTCAGCTGCCTGCCCGCCCTCGTTGCGCCTTTTAAAATCCAGCCTTCACCGTTGGGCTGTTGACGTGCGTCTCAGTGCTGCGGCTCACTGCATTTGACTTGGATGGTCCGGATCCCACTCAGACAGGCCTCTTCCCCCACACTTTATTCCTGGAATGCATTTCACTGTGACGTAAAGCTGTGAATTTGTTGGGGTCAGCAAAGAACCTGAGACTTAGAGTGCTTCATCAAGGTCCCCAACAGGAGTAGGATTGTAAGTGCCAACACTGGGTAGCAGCCTGGCCATGTTGTGAATGGATTTGTGGGAAGAGCAGCACTGTCTGAAGAGAGCAGTGGCTAGGTTCGGAGAGTTGCTTCACTTCTGAAAGGAACAGGTGACCCTTGTGTCCCAGGAATTCTGGTGTACAATGTGGGGGGGGGGTCATGCCACTTCAGGTTAATACCTCCTGGATTTGGGAACTTTGAGTCTCTTCTACCCCTTCCTACCTCCGTGCTCTCCTGCAGTTCTCAGCTAGTTTAGAAATAGGCAGTTTGGTAGGAACTCATCATTTCTCTGATGTATTCATTGGGAGTATTAAACTAAAAATATTTATGTATGACACAAACTTAATGGTTTACTTTCAACTGCACATTTCTTTGAAGAAAAACAAGTTTGCTCAGAGAAACATGGATGCATCACTTTTTTAAAAAAAATTACTTTTTTTATTTATGCATACAGGAACTGGGGTATAGGCCAGAGATATGTTGGGGAGGGGGAGAGGATTCACTGGAGATGGACTGGGGAGCCAAACACACAGATTGAGATACACTGCCAAGGGGAGCGGTGGGAGAGGTCTGCTGTGCCGTGTGGCCAGTTCCTTGGCTGGCGTTGAGCACATGGTGTTGAGACTGAATCTCTTCACCACCAGGGAGGCCCTGTATTACCTGTTTTAAACATCTTACAGTTGGGATTCACATCCTATATTTAATTTACAGTTATTTTTCAGGTTTTTTTTAAGATTTATTTATTTATACAGAACTGGGGTACAGGCCAGAGATGCGGAGGGTGAGAGGATTCACCAGAGACAGAGAGGGGAGCAGAACAGGCAGATCTACGAAGTCCACTGCTGAGGGGAACAGCGGGTGGGTCGGGAGAGGTCTGCCGCACCCTGTGGTCACCTCCAGGGCAGGCCAGGATCGAACTCTTGGGAAGTGGCTTAAGCTTCTTAGTGCTGTGCTTTAACCCATTGCGCCACCAGGGAGGGCCTGTTTTTCAGTTTTAAAGTTGAAGCAGTTTAATTTTTTTTTTAAATTATTACAAAAGTTTATTTTTACATCATTTTGCACATTTTTTTTTCCATCTCGATTGTAATCCCCATGGGCTTCCCATCACCAAATCACCCGTGTGCCACCACCATAGTCCTGTGCATTTCCCTCCCCTACCCCCTCCCCCGTTTTTGATCCCATTCCCTACTCCACCCCCACAAAATGTCTCTGGTATATGGTGGTTCATTATTTTTGTTATTTTCTCGCCTGGTCCATTATATTCTTGCTATGAGTGAAACCATCGGTATTTTTCTTTCTCTTTCTGGCTTATCTCACTAAGCATGATCTTTTCCAGCTCCATCCAAGTTGCTGCAAAAGACATGTGTTTCTCTTTTTTGGTGGCTAAGTAATATTCCATTGTATATATGTCCCACATCTTTTTAATCCAGTCACCTACTTTTGGGCATTTGGGCTGCTTCCATGTTTTTCCAATTGTAAATAAAGCAGCAATAAACATGGGGGTACAAGTATCTTTTCAATCAGTGTTTTTGTGTCTTTTGGGTAGATACCTAGGAGTGGGATTGCTGGGTTGTAGGGCAGCTCCATGTTTAGCAGTTTGAGGAACCTCCAAACAGTTTTCCATAGTGGTTGTACTAGTTTGCATTCCCACCAGCAGTGCAGGAGAATTCCTTTTTCTCCGAAGCAGTTTAATTTTTAAAAAAACATTTATTTATATATACAAGAACTGGGGTGCAGGCCAGAGTTGCGGGGGTGAGAAGATTCAACAGAGAAAGACTGGGGAGCAGAACACACTGCTGAGGGGAGCAGTGGGGGGACAGGAGAGGTCTGCTGCGCCCTGTGGGTCAGCTCCTGGCTGGCTGGGGATTGAACTTGTGCTGCAGTGGCTGGCTGCAGCCACAGATAGCACAGGACTTTAACCCCTGTGCCACCTCAAGCAGTTTAATTTTAAATTTCAGACTTTCAGGTTTAACTTTAGGTCTGTGTGCTCCATGTGTGATTGTTGGGAAATCCTGTGCAGATGTCTACACATGTTAGATTGGTTACAGCATCACACGAAGAAGTGAGTGACTTGTCTCTCTTTTCTCCGTCAGGTTAGCGATGCGACTAAGCTAAGGCCGAAGGCCGAGTTCTGTTTTGGTAAGTAGTCATTTTTTCTGTTAAGTTTCTTCAGTTAGACTCATATAACTACATCCCAGTGAAAGGAAAACAGCCACAGAAAGTCACACAACACGAAACTCCTGGTCAGGGAGGAACTCTAAGGCAAATTCGCTGAAACGCCATCCAGGTGCGTCCCTCAAGCCCCCTTCCTGAGCCTCGCCCCATCGCGGCCGCTCCTGCCCGGCCCGTGTGTAATCGCGCTAGGTGTGGACAGCGGTCACCTCTAGTGATAGTTCAGGTGGTTTCCTACTTCCTGCCTGTATCCGCCTACAGTCGATACACACATGGCGAACATGATTTGGCTTATGGTGGGTGAGTAAGAAGAGTTCACAGACTGAGGACAGGGATGTTGGGGCCGCGGAGGAGTTTGCTCAGCCCACATTGGGGAACGACAAGTGCATTGGCCCTGGGCTCACACGGGGCTGGGGCCGAAGCCGCTGCCCGTGGGCTCGCGGCCAGGGCTGGCGCAGGCCGATGCTTGCAATGACGCGCAACATCGAACAAGTGAAGAGGTGTAGTCACTGAGCACAGGGCAGAGCTTCGGTCCTCAGTGGGGCCTGGGATCAGGCTAGCCGCGTGGCACGAAGCCCTTTGCTGGCCTTGAGTCATCACATCCCCTACCACTGGCAGGGAAGGTGGCAGGATCCCCACAGGCACAGGGGAGGGGCAGATGCTGAGTGGAGGGAGAGGGACTGAGGAGAGGCCAGAGGCGGCGGGCCGAGGGCAGGTGTCGAGTGTTGGTGGGTGATTTCTTTTAACGAGAGGAGAAATTAGAGGGAAGAAGTTGGTGATTCCTTTTTGGCCAGGAGAGTTCTGATGCATTTAGATGAGTTAAGTGGCTTTTGAACCACTATACTTAGATAAAGGCCTGATGAATTAGGGTGGGGCAAAGAGGAGGGAGGGCAAGCATTAAAAGGACAAGGACAGGGACTGGGCTGGATTTGTGGGAGCTGAAGGGAAGCGAGGTGCCGGGCAGGTCTGCTGTCCAGGGGCTCCCCCTCCTGCCTTCACCCCCCTGAGAAACTAAAAAAGGTTGTCTTTCTGCAGATTTATACTTTCGATTATTAAATACGAAGGTGCCTGAGCCTGTGTCTGAGAGGCTGGTTTCTGGGGCAGGTAGGGCCATGGCAAACTGTCTCAGATGTATGAGGCACACACTCTTCATGTCCTCTTGTGTAAAACTTCAGAATTACAGTTTGGAAGGACTGGGAATATAGAGCAGTAGATTTGATACTCAGTTGGAGAATTTAGAATGGTGGATTTTAGTTGGAATCAAAGACGAGCACGGCCATTTGCTGGCCTGTCAGTAATTGATGGGCCCTCTCCTACCAGAGGAGCAAGAGTCACGTTTGCCTTCAGGAGGGAGCCCTGCCTTCTAAAGTGAACCATGACTTCCCTCCAAAATAGCAGCAGCATCAAGATTTCCCCCGTTTCCTTTCAGATTGCCCAGAAGCAGTGAGAGCAAGAAACACCAGAGCATTTTTGATGAGACCAGCAGACATTGCTGGATCTGTAGCCGCAGTCTAGGAAGTGGGGCGTGTGGGGGGTGAAAACGAGGCAGAGGAGAGGCCAAAGGAGAGCTGACCTTGTGGTGTCGTGCCTCACCCCAACTTTGCTAGCGTTAGGTCCGTGCTACTTCCAATGAGGGAGAGGCAGGGAACAGGCTTTTGTCTGAAGTCCATGTAAGAAACAACTTCTAGGCCCTCTCTGGTAGCGCAATGGGTTAGAGCATAGCACTGCAAGCTGGCTGCAGCCGCTTCACTGCGAGTTCGATCCCCGCCCTGGAGGTGACCCACAGGGCGCAGCAGACCCCTCCTGACCCGCCCGCTGCTCCCCTCAGCAGTGTGCTTTGTCGATCTGCCTGTTCTGCTCCCTACTGCCTCTAGTGAATCCTCTCACTGCCCCTGTACCCTCTGGTCTGTACCCCAGTTCTGTATGCATTTAAAAAAAAAAAAAAGGCAAGAAATGACCTCTAGTCCCTGCTTCCAGCTGGTCCAGTCAGATAGCCCCTGCCCTTCTTCCAGCAAGAACTGGCATGTTTTGTGTCTGCAGAAATAGAATCAGTGATGCCTGTGCTTGGGGCACTAGTCTCAGGGGAGGCTGAGGTGAAGCAGGAAGCTGAAAAGAGCATCAAATGAGTCTTCCCTCAGGATGCTGCTGTCTCGGGGCCAGCCGAGCATCAGGTGGCGCAACTTAGGCAGGATAAGAACTCGAGGGCAACAGGGAGGAGATCGGGGGTAGGTACTGACTTCTGGGCACCTCTGCCAGGAGAGCTTGCCAGTTAGGAAGGCCTAGGACAGTGCGTGGTTATATGACATCTGCTGAGAGAAAACTGTCGTACAGGAAAAGAATGTGAGTTAGTGAAAAGGCTCAAGAAAGAGTGAAATAAAGACAAACCTAGATAACAGGAGAGAAATATAATTAGAGACTCTAACATCTTATTAACAGAAAGAGGAGAGGATACACAGAAAATCCACAAGGAGATCAGAAGATAGAATGCCTCAAAACCATTGATCTTATCATTCTGCCATTTGCACATAAGCAGTTGACCTTGTCTGGGAGATGATTTTTGTACACATCAAGCTAGTGTTGCATCCATTTCGTGTGTTTGCTCTGATGACAAAGATCCTAAAGGAGAAAGCCGCTCTCAGGTGAAGGCTGGTGAGGACCTGGACGGTGTGCTCACGCCACGCGAGGGGACCCTCGCTTTCAGAGCACAGCAGACCACTCTGTACACAGTTTCTTGAGTCAGTGTCCCCACCCCCACGTTGCTGACACCCCACTTTCCAGGGACTCACTCTGTATTCCCACAGAGCTCCTGTGGGGCCTGTCCAGGTGGGTTGCTGGTGCTAGGGGTGATGGAGGACAGCCACCTGCCCGGCTCTAGGCCAGTGTCCCGACACATGCGCCTCCCAGTTCCCAGCAGGGCGAACGGCGCTCAGGGCAGCAGGGGCCTAGGCGCTCAACTCGTAAGTGGCTGGCGCCGGCGGGCCTGCGGCGCAGGCCAGTCAGCCTCTGGTGTCCTTGTAGGGATGCGTTTGCCCTCTCCCTTCCTTAAAGGGTGACGCCACTCATTCAGTGTGTCTAGGGAGGGCCACAGGGAGGTTACTCTGTGCCTAGACCTTCAGCTTCTGCAGAGGCCTTAACTCGGGGGGGAGCGGTGGGGTACTGAGCTTCAGCCTAAAGAAGACTCGTCCAGTCTTTTTAGAAATTAAAGGCAAAAACTGTCTTTTGACAGAAATAATACCTTAGCTATATGATTTACTAATGTGTCCTTGTGGTACATGTACTTTCTCCAGTCTCTAGAATGATGTAAAAGAGCATTTGTAGTGCGTTTTAAGTTACTTTCCAGGCTGGCTGTTTTCTAGCACGTAGTCACAAGATACGATTTGACTTCCTTTCTGAGACCTTCATCTCAATTCAAGGAAGCTCTGGTTTAGTGTCTTGGTCTCAGTCCCAATTTCAAAATCTTGTGTGTTTGAGAAACTTTTTTCCTTGAGGGTTTTCGTTTCCCCTCCCTTAGTCATATTCAGCTGAGTGCTGGTATATGTCATCATTAACAATTTTGAGGAGACTTTTGGAAGTTACTTTCCTATCTCAAAAAGTACAGCAAAGATACTTTGACTTCTAGAATAATGTTTTAAAAAATAAATGCACGTGATGGCTAATTAGTAAAGTTGAATTCAAGGGTTGACTGTCGTTTGTAGACAACTGTCTATGTGGGCAAATCAACCTGAAGGGGCATGTGTGAGTTAAATTGCATTAAGTCCCAAATGTGTTAAGACTAAGCATAACAAATATATAAATACTAGAATAATAAAGGTGTTTATTTGTATATTCTGAGTCAGGGAGGTTTCTAAGTATTTTCTGAGTATGAAAGCTAGTGTTACTGTGGGTATAGGAAAACATTGAAAACTGAACCTGTTTGGTCAGAGATACTGTGATCATAATGTACAGACCAAAGACAAGGAAGCATGCAAGTGAGAAAACTAGGGTTAAGCTAAAAAAAAAAAAAAAATTCATAAAAAATAACTCGAGAAAGAAAATTAAGCTCACGAAACACAAGTCCAGCTCGTTGATCACAGCTGGTTAGTAAATAATCACCTCCCAAGTCAGAGAAACTGAGACTTACTCAGGAGGTGATTGCTTACTAGCCAGCTGGTAGAAGAGTCAGGGCCCAGCCAGGGAAACACCCTCTGGGTCTTCCTGACCCAGAAGCCGTGGCCCTGCAGCCGCTGGAAGGCTGAGTTCACAGGGGCTTGATGCAGCCAGGGAGAAGGGGTCCTTGCAAGTTGCTGGCCCGCAGGGGCCGCAGTAGGTGTGGCCACAGCCAGGAGCTGCTGCTCTACTGGAGGAGAGTCAGCTGGGCGCCCTGCTCAGGGCTCTGGCCTGTGCCTCCCACGGCCCAGGAGTTTTAGGAAAGACCCTCTGCGGGCTCCCCAGTCACATAGCCACGCGGCCTTGGCAGCAGGGGGTGCCTCAGCTAATCCCCCACAATGTTGGTCGTTCTTCTGATCGTTGGTCGTTCTGATCATGGTCGTTGTTCTGATCATTGTTTGGGGGGATGAGCAGACCAGGGGGATGAGCAGGGGAAGCCTTACACGCACTGTTGGGAGGCGTGCAAGTGGATTTAATGTTTGGGGAAGACTATTTGCCAATATGTATGAAATTTTAAGTGTGAATCCTGTGATTCAACAAATCTGTGTTAGCAGTCTGTGTTCTACCCTACAGAACTGCTAGCCAAGTCTGGAGAGAGATGTATATATGCTTTATAGGGGTATTTTATTGAACTTCAAAAATCAGAAATGGCCTAAATGTCCACTGTTAGGGAATTAGCTATAACTATATTGTTGTATATCTGTTTAGTAAAAAATATGGCTATTAAAAATGAGTTTTAGGGCCCTCCCTTGGAGTGCAGTGGGTTAAGGCACAGCATTATGAAGCTGTCCACAGCTGCTGCAGTTTGATCTCCAGCCAGGGAGTGACCCACAGGGCACAGCAGACCTCTCCTGTCTCCCCGCTGCTGCCCTGCAGTGGATTTCAGTCAGTCTGCCTTTCTGCTCTCCACTCTGTTTCTGTTGAATCCTCTCACCTGCTTCCCACCTCTGGCTTGCACCCCAGTTCTTGTATTCATAAATAGATCAATCTTTAAAAAAAAGTTTTGCTGACAATATTAAGTGATTAGAAAGTGGTTTAAACAAGATGTGTTTTCTCAAATCCAGAAATCCAAATATTAAACCTAGCACTGTTTTTAGCTGCTGCAAACATAAGTTTAGAGATCACAAGTCAAAAGTTCGTGTGCTGTGGTTTATTTTTTCTCTCAACAGTTATGAATGCAGGGATGAGGAAATACTTCCTACAAGCCAATGACCAGCAGGACCTAGTAGAATGGGTCAATGTGTTGAACAAAGCTATTAAAATTACAGTAAGTATTCCTATTAGTCTTTTTTGTTTAAATGTCTGAAAGTAATCTTTATTTTCAGAAATACAACGACTGAATGTGCTCAGCTCACCAGCATGTTGCACACTTAAAGTTTGTTTCAAAGAAGGGTTTCGACTGGATACAGTTTCTTGTACATGGTGATTATTGGTCCTCATGTGAGCCCATGAATGTCTCTCTGACCTACTCTCTACCTCATGAGAAGATTTTCCTGTAGATTTAGCACTGCTTAGAGCAGCATTTACAGGGCGGTATCTCGATCCTGCCCTGATGACTATGAAGTTCTGTGCCACCTTCCCAGTGACAGGAGTAGATGCTCCTGTCAGCCCTGAGCTGTGACGAGGACTGATGTGCGAGCAGGCGGGACGTGGGGGCCTGGGGAGCATGGGGTCTGGACCCAAAGAGCTGTGGCTGCCAGGCGGGAACCCGTGCCTTGCCGCCCTGACCCCGCGAGTCCAGTGCTTGGCCCTTGTGCCCCCTGCTGCAGCTGCTGGCTTCCGCTGGCTTCTCTCCTGAGGGTTTCTACCGAGCCGAGCACTCCCCCTTAGTGAGGTTTTGCCATACCAGAGGCAGGTGATGCCTGAGCTGTCTGGAGGGATACAGGTACGGTTGAGGATCACACTGGCAGGACTGGGGACTGGTGTGAGTTTTGCCACCAGTAAAGTGGTGTCCAGGTCCTGACGGAAGCACAGAGCCTTCCTGCTGCCTGCAGAAGCGTTTCTGTACCCTTCTTTTTCTGAAGCCAAAGCAGGCTTTTCTGACGATGATGAGCAAATGAATCAGTCCTGTTCCTTAACTAGATGTCTTTTTTCCTCCTTACTCACTTGTGGAGAAACACACAGTAGGCCACGGAAGGGTCAGGAAGGAATTCTGGGTGAGGTCTGTGTAGCGTGAGGTGTGTTTGCCGAAGCACAGCTGCTTTCTCTGACCTGCGCAGCTTACTCTCGGAAGCACACGTCCTGCAGTCCGTGTACGCTCGCCACTTGTTAGTCCCCAGCTGGGCTACGTGATCCCATGTGTGTGTGTCACTCAATACAGAGTTAATGTCACCGAAGCTGTCCTCAGCGCTTAGCCCTGCTGGCCCCACCGGCACAGCCTGTCGCACATGACGGCAACACCCACACGTGGCATCTGGTCTGTCCGTGAAGCAGAAGTTAGTTTAGTTTGTGCAGTTTCAGGAAAGCAAATTCTCGAGCCATTTCAGAAGTGTTATTACTATAAGAAAAACGTAGCTGTTTTTAATTCCTAATAAATAGGCTTTCTCTATTTGGCAAACTTTTTTTAGAAAAACAATTATCTGGTAACTGCTCAATTCCTGTTTTACACTTTGCAGTAATAAGCAGCATTGGCTTCTCAGGTGCTTTGTGAGAACAGGCAGCGGTGTTAGGCTTTATCCATGCTGGGTGCTTGACTTTCTGTATCTAGTTTATTAATAGTAGGAGGCTATATAAATGACCTTGTTAAATTTATTTAATGCAAGAGAAACTATTAGGGCTTGGGTAATGTTTTAAAAATAGCTTTTATGGTTGTGCAGCTTTATTTTACATGTTGAAATTTTACAGAGTTTTAAATGTTCATGAATGATATGTTTTTGTAATTCACATTTTGAAAATACAAATGCACACAAGATACAGGAATCTTTGTCAACCAAGTGATTATTATTATATTGAAATAATACAGAATTGCTGGCACTGGTGCATATGTTTATGTTAGCTACACATTCAGCTCATAGGAGAGCAGTAAAAGTTCCCCATGCTTTAATAAGATACATTTAATTTGCTCTTTAAAAAATCTTGCCAGCTTATGTCTCACGCATTTTACACATGTGTAAATGTGTTAGTATTAGTTGCCACACTTCCTGTGGAAATTGCTGTTGCTATGTGCAGATTTCTTTGGAAAAGTAAAGTTTACTTTTTAGTGTATGCGCAGCTTACTTTTCTGTGAATTCATTTCAAACGACAACTATGTAATTTAGTGGTCTGCTGAGTACAATGTGATGTACAAACTTAGAATTTTTAGAAATCCAAAATTAGGTTTCAGAAATACTTGGTTTCAGAATGGGGGTGGTGAGAGGTAGTGGTAAGGGATGGTGATTATTTAACTGCTCCCTAATTATAGTGCCCAGCCGGAAGGCACTGGCCGCCAGCACCAGAGGCCGTTGCTTTACTTCCCTGAAGTCTGAGTATTTGTTGGTGGCTACCCTTTGGCTTGTTTTCCCCTTTATTTGAAGAAAAAGAAAGGGCCTTAGAAAAAAAGTCAATCCTGAAGAGAGTGTTAATGACTAGAGTTTGAAAATCACTTTCTGAAGCCTGCTTTCCCCTAGATCTTCATTTACAAGAGTCACATTAACACGGTGCTCTGGCCCCTTACTGAGTTGAAGGATCGGCCAAGACCTAGGTGCGTTCTAGATGTGTTCTTAAACGGAAACCCACTAGCTTTTAGAAGTGTCTTTTCCCATTATAGGCTTTAAGTTGGCAGCAAGAGTGCACAGAGTAGGCTGAAGGCGGCGGGGGCTGGGGGTGGGGGCTCGGCCTGCAGGGGTGTCTGCAGGGTGGCCCTCGGGAGGGCTGGGGCTCCGGACTCTGCGTCTCACCTGGCGGGCGCCAGGCTTCGAGCTCTGCCCTTCGCGTCCATTTCCTTCATTTCTTCATTCTTTAGTCATTTTTGCCTTTTCCTGTAAGAATTTCCTCCTGTTAGGATCCTGTGTAAATGCCTCCTAAAAGTCCATGGGAGTCTCTCGCAGAAAAAGGCCCAATGAGCAGGACAGCAAGCAGGAGAGGGGGCCGGCCCAGGCGGGCCCAGGCTGCGCCCGCCGCTCGCGCTGCAGCTCGCAGACCCTTGCCGGGCCGCCTCCTTGCGTCCTGAAAGCACATTTGCTGGAGTGACTGGGCTGGCCCAGACTGTCATGCAGAACTTCAAAGGGGTTACTTGGTGGGTATTTCGCTTTTTCTTAGAGATGGTACAATTCACATAGCTTTTTGTAAAATCTGGAACTCTGGAACGAAACTGTTCAGCGTTTTGTTGTAAGGACGAATGAGAACAGTGGCCTTAACAGAATAGGCAAACAATTTTCTTTTTAAGTAGTACTATTGTATTTTATATATATATGTTTATTTTTACATCATTTTGTGCGTTTTTTCAACTCAGTTGTAATCCCCGTGGGCTTCCCGTCACCACATCATTCAAGTGCCATCACCATAGGGCAAACAGTTTTTTAAATTTCATTTCCTGGAAGAAAAATGGAAAAACCAATACAAGTTTTGTGCATTTTAAGGTACCATTAAGGGTGTTTTCTATGGAAATTTCCATGTTTGACTGAACCCCCAACTTGTTGAAAAAGGGAATAGCTGTTTTCATATGGGTCACTTCTTAGCAGCACATTTTCAGCTAAAACAGCCAAACAGATCATCTTCTCTCTGGTTTCAAATTTTCTTCAAGCTCTTTTCTGTTTTTGATGGGGCAGCTTGTCCATGTTTTCTGCCAGAAGGCCTGGGGTGTGTGGTGTTCATTAGAAGCCCCCCTGGCCTTTCTCAGTGAGTCCGTGTTGCCGATCTCAAGAGTCTGCCGGTTTCATACTGCATTGAGAAGCACTGCAGACACCTGGCCTCTTAGGACAGGCCCACGAGGGTCTTGGAGCCCGTCTCCCGCTGGCCTGCTCTCTCTCAGTCCTCTTCTCTTCCAACCTGTTTCTCTCGTTCTCTGTTGTTTCTACCTAGACTGACTGGCCCTGTGCTGTAGATGTGGATGTGAGGGGGGAGGGTTGGGCTTGAGGCCTGGGTGAAAGCCTCACGGGAGGCCTCACTCTGGGATTAGAAGAAGGGAAGGAGAGAGAGTGTGGTTCAGAATTCCCCAGACACCAGCTATTTCTACCTGCAGATTATATTTATGTGAGTTGGGATCTACCATGGCTCAGCGTTTCTCATGCACACATGGACCATATTGCCCAGTGTTGTATAGAACCGTCTGAAAAGCCTGGTCGGCACACTCCACTGTCCACAGCTCCTTCGCGCAGCTGGTGGGGGTAGCAGCCTACACCAGGGCGGGACCCTGGGCAGCGTTTGCCCAAATGTGCTTCGTGAGACACCTGCCTGGGCAGCACCTGGGGTTCTGCTGGAAGTACTGTTGTGTGGGCTGCACGGTAGGTTTGCCTGCCCCTGACTTTGGGAGACGGGGCCTCAGGGTATGGCATTTTTAATAAAGTTCCTGGGTGGTACTTCACGTTTGCCAGCGTTGAGAAAGCACACTGCTTAGGCACACGCTAGCGGTGGCTGGGGTCTGACTGGTGTGAATGGTCCCCAGTAGGCAATGCCAGGACCTGTTGCCAGGGATGAACTGCGCGACAGGCGAGGGGTTTAATTTTAAATCAAATGTTTTGCACCACTATTCTTGAGTATTTGTCATGTGTCTGAAAGATTGCAAGGTCCTCAGATACCCTTTAAATCTTTGGAGAAACTGAATCATGTTCACTACTATAACTGTAGAGCAGAGCATATTGTATTACCATATTTTCCAAAGCCTTAAAAATGTAGAATCCAGACAGACCACATGAAACATGTAAAGAAAGAAAGACTGTTCCCCAATTCAGCCACATAAGGCAAACTAAAATAGGGGTATGCTATGCTTGATACTGCTTATTGGGGTGTTGACATGTGACATTGTGCTACTCCTGCAGTCATAAGTTAACATTTTGTAACACTTCTCATGGACAAGGGCATTGGAATTCTTTTCTAAAGCTCCGTATATGATTTAAGTTATTATGAACATTGCAACTTTAAATCATGCTAAGTATTTTATCTTTTCCTGCTGACTGTGGGTTTACCCCAATATTGAGTCAGTCTTCTCACATTCACCACATACTTAGTGTTGTCAGCAGTAGCCTGTCTGCTGTAGCCAGTCATGATGGCATGGCCACAGTCCTGCAGCATCTCAGGTGGGCTTACAGGAGAGGGAAGGGGGTGGCCCAGCCCAGCACACCCCAGTGTGTGTCCAGCTGAGCGTGGAAGAAAAGCTTCACGGCCCCAGCCGAACTCAGCCCAGCCCCGAGCTCCGCTTACGCCTGCTGCCTCCTCAGAGCTTGCTTCTCATCGCTGCAGCAGAGATGATCCCGCTGTGCCGGTAGGGCCGAGAGGAGACTCAGGCGGAAAGGGAGCTGGACTGGCAGTGGCTCAGGTCAGCGCCCAGTAAGCTGGCTGCGCTCTAAAGCGTTGCTGTAACAGAAGCATTGGCGTGAGCAGGTAAAGAGGTATACATATTGTAAGTGATTTATGTAAGTTGCTTTTATATTCATGCACAACTGGCTGCCAGTTCTGAGGTGACAGTGGGTCACACAGTCATGCTGGATGCGCACACGGACTCATTCGACTCTTTCAGGTACCAAAGCAGTCCGACGCCCTGCCTCACTCTGAAAACCTAAGCCGGCGCGGTGAATGTGGGAAGAAGCAGGTGTCTTACAGGACTGACATTGTGGGGGGCGTGCCCATCATCACCCCCACGCAGGTGAGGCGAGCGCGGCGCTGCGGGCTTCCTGTCACTGCGTTACCATGTGCTCGGTACCATAAAACAGACAGACTCACGCCTCGTGCACGGTGGATGCACACGCTGAGCGCAGTCGACCACAGGGCTAGCAGGTGGAATAGCTTGTCTCTTCACAAGTCTGGCTTTGCCATAACAGAAGTTAAGAAATCACAGATGAACACTTACCCTTCTCGTGGCTTCTCTGAGCCTTTTGTGCACTTTAAAAAAATAATATAATGGTTTATTTTTACATCATTTTGTGCCTTATTCCATCTCAGTTGTCTCGTGCTCTTTTGCCCCCCAAAAGTGGAGGTGCTTGGTAAAGAACGTTCTTCGCCGAGAGCTCAGTATTTTCCCAGTCATTGAAAGTCAGTGTAGATTATGTTTACAGACTCTGACCGTCTCTGCCATTCACGAGAGCTCTGTTGTAGGGCAGGTTCTTTTCTCACTTTATCTTCTTTGTTTAACAATCTGTGTGAGTAGGAAAGGCCCAGGCTCCCTCCTGCGGCCTTCTCTGTGGTGGTCACGCTGCTGCTGTCTAGCACGGATGCGGCCAGACGTGGGCTTGCACCACACGCAGCGATTCCGCAGCGTCCACTGGGGGTCCTGCAGTTCAATATGGCTCTGTATTGGCCCGGGGGGCCTCCCCTCTGCCGCCCCGCTTCACCTGCCGCCTGTGAGTCCAGATTGTTGCCATGCGCCTGCCCTGTGGGCTGTGCTCCGGGGCCCTCATGGCCTGGGTCCGGCTCCTTTGCTAGAAGAGCTCACAGAACTCAGGAAAGTAGTCAGCTCGGGGCTTATCAGATAAAGGGTACAGAAGTGCATCCAGATAACGGCGGTGTGTGAGGCAAGGCTTGGGGGCTGGGAGTCTCACACCGTGCTGACACGCCCCTATCACCTGCATGTGGCCCCCCGGAAGTTCCCTGAACAGTTTGTGGGAATTTCATGGAGACTTCACCTGTAGGCACGATTAATCCTTACCTCTGACTCTAGCCCTTGCATGCTCCCTGGAGAAGGAGGGTGGGTCTGAACTGCCACATTTCCTGCTGGGACATGTCCCTGGTGACCAGACCCCTGTCAGGAACCTGGGCCCCGCGCACTACGGCAGGAGGCCCTCCCCATGCTCTCCTCCGCACTTCAGCATCTGAGGGGCTGAGGAGCTCCGAGCCAGGGTCATGCGCTGTGTTTACAGACAAGAGAGAGTGAGTTGTAAAGGGTAAAACTCCTAGAAATACAATTGCTGAGTCAGAGTTTACAAATATAAATTTTTTTTTTTACAAATATATATAATTTTTTTTTTTTTTAAGATTTATTTATTTGTACATACAGAACTGGGGTACAGGCCAGAGGTTCAGGGGCGGTGAGAGGCTTCACCAGAGGCAGAGTGGGGAGCAGAACAGGCAGATCGACGAAGTACACTGCTGAGGGGAGCAGCGGGCGGGTCAGGAGAGGTCTGCCTCGCCATGTGGTCTCCTCCGGGGCAGGCGGGAATTGAACTCATGCGGAAGCAGCTTTAGATTCTCAGTGCAGTGCTTTAACCCGCTGTGCCACCAGGGAGGTCCCAATATATATAATTTTTAAACCCTGTTTTCTGGCAATCTGGCCTACATAAGCCAAACAGAGAGCTAAATTCTGACTCAGTTCCCTCCCGACAGTACTCACATTCTAAGTTAAATTTTACTGGATTTTATAAAAAATAAGAACTTGTGATGTAAATTAAATTACTAGCAGGTTGAAAAGCCAAGAATGATAAAGTGGTTAGTCAGTTTGCTAGTGTTGAGTGTATTTATTCCTTGTCTTCAGACTTAACTGTTTTGGCACGTTACAAACCTTTTTAAACTCAAGTTACTTTATGGACCACATCTTTGGTCGTTTGTAAAGGGAGAGTGATTAGTGGGAATAGGATTCTTACATATCAGTTAATTAGTTAATGCTTCCTTTGTGCTAGCCAAAGTATATATTAATGAAAAAAATCTGTGTTCTAACAAGAGCTTACGTTTCTCACAAAATTGGATAGAAAGTAAGCTAGGATTTTGTGTGTGAGTGTGCGTGCGTGCACACGCATTTCCTCTTCTGGAAGCCATGCTTTCCGCATGTAAAGTCTCTAGCAAGTGGTAACTGGACTAGCCTACTTACAGCTGTGTTGCGTCTGTGGCCGCAGTTGTATGACGGCAGTAAAGTATTGACGTAGCCTGTGACTTTTAATTTTGAATAGAATTTGGCTTAGTTGTCTTTTCGTTTTGGTATAGGCAGTTCAGTAAGTTCTGAGGTCTTTGGCAGGTGCCACATTAAAAAGATTCTATGCATGTTACTGCTTTATCATTTTGCATTGCTTTTTGATTGTAAGGTAGTATTTATGCATTCTGGGAGGATTTAGAGAGTAGATTATCGAGAAATATCAAAATCTCATTTACGTAACTAATTTATTCAGTAACTGTTGGGTTAGAAGTAAGTTAATTGGTGGGATTGCAAAATTAAGTACATAATTTAGTGCTGTTGACTATACATGTAGACTGTGAAATGATAGTGCATTATCAAAATTGATATTAGAACTTTGCACAAACCTTACTTGTTTTGAAAATTCCTCAAATATATTTTGAATACTTAGCATTTCTCTTGAAATTTAGGGGTTTCTGAAACCACACCTTTCATGGAGATGTGGGTTCTAGGTGAACACACCTGTTGTATATGCTTTGAGGGAGTATAACAACCTGAGTGTAGTTAGCTTTAAAAAAAAAAAGTCCTGGGTTGATGTATGGAAAAAAGTAAAACTACAAAAATTTTTGGAAAATTTTGGAAAGCGCAAAGGAGAAATAGGCAAAGAGTTTCAGGATTTGGCATCAAGAGCACAATACATAAAGGAAGAAAATTGATAACTTGGAGTTTATTAAAATAAAGTGTTTGCTCTGTGGCAGCCTCTGTTTAGGAGGGTAAAAGCTCCACACGAGGAGAATTTATTTGCAAGCTGCATTTTCAGTAAAGGCATTTATAAAGAACTATCAAACTGTCCAGCAAGTAAAACAGCCCAGCTAGTCAGTGGTCACCCCCATGAGCGGAGCGCTTACCAAGAGGAAAAGAGAGAAGCTGATAGAAGCGCTAGAACGGCTGTTGGCCAGCAGGGCGTGTCGTCAGGCCACAAGGAGACTGTCCTGCACACCTGCCAGGGGGATTCAAGGGCTGCTTGTACACAGGCTGATAGCGTGAGGACACAAAATAGTACAGGCGTTCTGAAAAGCAGGTGGACAGGCGTGCCTGGGGTCAAGTCTCAGTGTTATCCCACTGGGGCCTGAGTTCAGTCCCTGGGCAGGGAGTGACCCACAGGGTGCAGCAGACCTGTCTGCCCTCAGCAGAGCATTTCAGTAGATCCACCTGTTCCCCACTCTTTTCCTGGTGAATCCTCTCACCCTTGCACCTCTAGCCTGGACCCTGGCTCTTGTATGCAGAAACAAACAAGTAAATCTTTTCAAAAACTCAAAATAAAAAATAGGAGGGCAGCTATTTGTACCGAAAGTAATCTTGCCCTCACTGCGTGCCCAGCATATGTGGCCCGAGGTGTCTGTCCTCCCAGAGACAGGCTTACCCTCCTGTCACCTGTATGCGGACCGTTACAGCAGCTTTGCAAACACTGTAAACAACTCAGGTGCCCTTTGCAGAGCGGGGTGGGGGCGCTGGTTAAGCAGGGAGTG
This sequence comes from Condylura cristata, assembly GCF_000260355.1. Classification (NCBI taxonomy): domain Eukaryota; kingdom Metazoa; phylum Chordata; class Mammalia; order Eulipotyphla; family Talpidae; genus Condylura; species Condylura cristata. The sequence continues at coordinate 4,012,438 of NW_004567112.1, read as the reverse complement.
CCCCACCAAACACGAACGCTGCTTGGCAAGAAGAGGCCTGCACCGTTGACGCGTGAGACTCCAGAGAACCGTGCTGAGCGCCGGGCCCTTCGCAGAGCTCCTCCGGCGGCCATTCCCGCCGTCTTCTCCACTCTGCAATAAGAGTGGGGAGCAGACTCCCGGGGTGGGGACTAGCTCCTTACGGGGGGCCCGGGGAGCCTGTGGTGAGGATGCAGGCGCACATGCAGACCAGTGAGGTCACATGAGGACGGGGCTGCTTCAGTGTTACCTTGGAGAGTGCACTGTGTCCTCACTGGGGGAAACCTGCTCTTTTGTAGGTATGTTCACCCCTTCCTGTGACTCTGAAGAATAACTTCAGAACAGAAAAGAGCACCCCCTCCCCAAGCCATGGTGACTTTTACAGAACTAGAGGAACATGAATCTGGTTTCATCAATAACGTGCAATGTGTGAATAAGTATTTCAAATTAATTTGACACTTCAAAATCTTTTCCCTGAACAAGATAGACTGAGATTTATTACTGGGATGGCAACACTTAATGTAAGTGCTTTGAAATTCAACAAGCAAGAACAAATTGCTTTATTTTGCTGCATCTTAGAAAGAAGAAGTCAGTGAGTGTGGTGCAAGCATTGACAGAAACCACTTGAAGCGCTCCCAGAGCCATCTCCCGTACTCCGCGCCCACACCGCCCCCGGACAGCGCCGTCATCAAGGCCGGCTACTGCGTGAAGCAAGGCGCTGTGGTGAGTGGCATCATGAACATCGAGTGTGTATCGACGTGCACGAAGTGTGAGGCCAGCGTGCTGGGGTGGGGGTTGGCGCCAGAGGGGGTGAGTGTGTTCTTAACTCAGTGCTGTATTTTCTCTGTTGTGTAAGGTTAATGCTTGTTGCTGCCGACATTCCGTTTTAAATGATTCCTCCTGGCTGTTTAAATGTATTCCAGAAAGTCTTTCTGTTGAGTTTTCTTGTCCTGGGAGCGGGTCAAGGAAAGAGAGCCCCAGTGTGTAGCGGGGAGTCATTGGAAGGTCCCTCTTGATTTGGGGCTGGCTGACCTGAGCTGGAAGCTCTGGGACCTCAGCCTGCTTGACCGCCCAGGCACTCAGCTTCTTTTGTGGAAGATCATGTTGCCCAGCTGGGGCTTTCCTGGAGGGTGTAAAGTAGAAAGCTCCTGGTCCCTCCTGGGAGCTGTGGTGGGCTCCCCGAGCGTCCCCACTCTACCAGAGCAGTGACAGGGGCTGTGGGAATAGCAGGTACATTTATCAGTGTTTCTGAAGTTCCAAAGCCCCTTTCTAAAAATTTGATCATGTGAACTAAATCTTTAGAATTTCATGAGAAAAAAGAAATGTTAAAAATACTTTCAATGACTAAAGTATTTAAACTCTGCCAGCGGTAGTGTTTGATCTCATAGCTCTTTCTAGCAGTTCTTCTGAGGTTAGATCAGCTCAGGGAAAGACCTTCCATCACTGGTTACTTGACAGTTCCAGGCTGAGGGGAGGAGGTGAGGGTTTTGACTAGCAATCTGTCCGCAGAGCCGGAGTTCTCAGGCTGACTCTCTCACCTTTCTGCCTCCCTCTTAAGTCCAGGCTTTCACAAAACTACCTTTCATTGACAAAAACTATCTTTACAGAGTAGGTTCACTTTATTAAATATTTTTTTACTAATGAAGTAAAAATACCTGTAGGAGGTATCATGCATCTTACCAACAAAGAAGCCACACTGTTCGTAACAGTTCTTGGGCCTGCTCTGAATGGCACTTACCTTGGTACAGCTGGTGGTTGAGGAGGATGGGGATGCTTTCTGTTTTTGGTAACTTTTAGAACATGAAAAAATGAAAGAATATTATAAAGTCCAAGCTAAAAGCCAAACACCAAAGTCAAATTGGGAGTTCATGACTTGAGTAACAAAAGAGAAGAAGTTTCATTTATTGCTTCACGATGGGAGGGTAGTAAGGTTGCTTAGTGCTTGACATTTCTGATTGTGGGTGGTTATTAACATTTGACCTTAGAAACAGAAGTCTTAATGTCTGTGTTCATTCATCTCTGCCAGATGAAAAACTGGAAGAGAAGATATTTTCAATTGGATGAGAATACAATAGGCTACTTCAAATCTGAACTGGTATGTTACCGTGTCATAAATGTTGCTTAAAAATGTTGGAGAACTGTCACACTGGCTGGGATCGTATACATGGAATTTTGTCCTGTTCTCTGCTTTAAAAATCATGAAATTCTGGTTTTGAGCGGTGCATAAAATGCCATTTATTTTGTTGTGATATTTTTGGTTAACAGTATTTTCATTTACTGCATCCTGAATAAAATAACCCCATTTTCAAAGACATTCCACCTTGAGCCAATTAAAAATATTAGAACTTTTCAGTCTGCAAGTCTCCTCTAAGAGGAAGGAGAGTGCAGAATACAGTCTCTAAAGTCAGCATTGAACCCTCTTCTGCCTTCTCACCTCTGTCTGCCCTTGACATTTTCTTATCCTACTTCAGGTGACTTTTGTCTTGACTTTTTTGTCTTATCTGGAGGTAGACTCAAAAGATTGAATATTTCCTCTTCCACGTGTCCAGTGACCTGAGCGCTGTGCAGGATGCACTCCATGTGGGTCAGCCCCTGGCCAGGGACCAGGGCTGCGGTGGCTGCCGATAGCCTCACAGTGTTGAGACTTGAAAATGTTCCCCCTCATCAAAATTGAGATAATTTGAACATTGAAATAAGTAATGATGGCAACAAATTATTGCCCACTGAATAAAATAGAAATCCATGAGCTCGTACAGGCATGGACGAATGATTGGAGTGAATGAGTAAATCTATGTGTGACGAAGAACAAGAGCCCTTAGTTTCAGGTCACCTGTCTACAGATCACACAGTGCAAAGGGAGAACATGTGTTTGCACTTCATCAACCACGAGCTGGATTCTAGCCTTTTGCCACCTGACAGGATGGCTGAAGAGCAGCGCCGTCGCCCAGGTCTCCCCCAGCGTGTGTGACCTGAACCGGCCGAGGGGACAAGCATACCTGATGAGGGGTGGTCTGCAGAGTAGCTGCCTGTAGCCTTCCCTGGAGGGAGGTGACAGGAGCAAGACACCAGCTGAAGGACATCAGTGCAGCCATGCAGCCTGTGGTTCTGAACTGAAACTTTGCTTTAATAACAGATGTTGGGGGACAGTGTTGTTTTTAGTGGTTGTGTTGTGATGAGAGGGGGGTCTTTGTAGGAAGAGTACTGAGATAACCAGGTGAGCAACTCGTTCTTAAAGTGGTTTAGGAAAACCAGTTCTTGATCCTGTGTTTTCAACCTTTGTGTGATAGCTTCAGAATTTAGACACAGAAATACTGAGGGAGGAATATTGGGTAGGAAAATGAGCAAAAGATATTCATATGAATTAATTTACAAGGAAATTAAAATGGTCCTTAAAAAGACACTTGACATCACATGTCAGAGACTCTATCCCCGATTACGGATTATTGGGGGGCAGAACAGGAGAATAGGCAGGGTCTCAAGGTGGGAGCGGCATCAGCCAGCAGAGATTCCTCGAAAAGGGGAGAAAGGGGTAAAAAAAGGGGACCGGGCACAAGGAAGACATGGGGATCGGAGTTGGGTGCAAGTCTTCCTGCTCTGGTCTCAGCAGAGGTTTATTTTATAGGGTTCAAGCAGGCAGAGGGATGAATGAAATGGGCTGAGATCACGATCACCTTTTTTTTTTAAAGAATAGTCTGGGGTCATTTTGACCTTTAGTTGAGATTATAACATTATTTTAAAAATCAATTTATCAAGGTTAAAACTGGTACAGAGATTCACAAAGTTTAAGACTAATATTACTGTCTTTACCACAGTGAAGATTAACCACAATAAAGTCCCTTAGACCTTATCTACCACTTAATGGTTTTTATTCTCATTGAGACACCTTAGGGGGTAAAGGAAAGCAAAGGCAGGAAGGGGAAATTTCTTGTAAGTCAAGTTACCTCAGGTTCTTTGAAAAACTTGTGAGAAAGCTTAAGTGAGTTTTCTTGAAGTCTAGATGGTAGAAAACCTGATTAACTCTGAATAGGCACTTGGGTGAATTTCCATATCTAAAGGCTAGATAGTAGAAAGTTTGAGTGATTCTTTGGAAACTGAATAGAAGACTGAGATAGTAGAGTGATAAGGTTTGGGTTTTCCTCCATCTGGCAGTGAGAGAGACTTTGCAGTAACAGCCATTTGCTTTTATTAATCAGCCAGTTGTCCAATCACTTTTGACTTCAATAGGAATTTCTCACGCTGGTGCCGTGCTTGTCGGGGCCAGGCAGCGCCTTATGAGGCTGAAGCAGTCCAATTGTAAGCTGAAGGTTGCTCAGAATATTTTGATATTACGATTATACAAAAAAGGGAGATCATAACATAAGTTAGCGTGGATTAGTCTGATTTCTCAGAGCACTTCCATCTCTATCTGGAATATGTCAGTTGATAGAGGTGCATAGCTTGTGTCAGTCGCAAAAGTAGAGAAGCTGAAGTTCTTCCCTGTCATAAGAAAAAGCTGTAGCACATTGAAGAGTGGGCAAACCCATTCCCCCCAGAACAACTCTCCATTCTCTGACAGAAGGAGCCAGCGATCCTCACAGCAGTGGGACAGAGAAAGGACGGGCTGAGCCCAGACCTGGCAGTTGTGAGAGTTAACAGGAAGTAGCGCAGAGGATGCTGGGACAGGCTCGGAGACTCTGGATGGCGGCTGAAAGGCTCTCAGAGCCCAATCTTCAGGCAGTTTGAATGACGAGTCGTGGCAATAATGAGTTATAACCCATAACATAGAGCAACTCATGAGTAAAGAAGTGGAGAAAGAAAAACATTTGCTTACAGTATAATTCCAGCTTCGCAGGTAGATGAACTGATGGGGCTAGAAAAACTGCCTTTTGGCAACTGTGTGGAAAGGATGGTTTCAGGCAAAAATTGTCAGTGTTCATAAAACAAGTGGGCAAGCCGTGGTGGGAAAGTGGCTGGGTGCCGACCTGGTCCCCACAAGATAGTCATGGCCAAGGGGAAAGCTAACTTGACAGCTACTGGCAAACAGCGGAGGCCAGGGTTAGCACGGTAGCAGTGGGAAAACCACGGCCATGGGCCTCTGAGAACAGTGTGCTGAGAACACAGCCTCGCACCTGTGGTTTCCTGCCAGAGCCGTTCAGGCTGAATCTAAGCACGACTCAGTCATGTGAACTCAAAGTAAGGGACATTCTCTGCAGTAACTGGCTTCAGCACTAAAACTAAGGCCATAAAAGAGAAAGACGGGAGCTTTCTACAGTAAAGGAGGCATGACAGCTAATACCAGGTGTGGTCCCAGATTGAACCCTGTGAAGTGTAAAGGATGATGCTGAGGCAGTGAGTGAGATCTGAACCTAGTCTGGATTAGATAATAGTGCCTCATCTGTGGTGTTTCCGTTCTCGTAATTGTATGAATTTACTGTTGGCGTAAAAGAGACTTCTAGGCGGTGTCAGTGAAAGCATTTGATAGTAAGTTGCATTATAGCGACAGTTTGCCTTCACACATTACAATAAAGCCATGCACTGTATTCATATATTTATATAATTTAGCAAACATACAATTTTAACATTGAGAAAACGGTGCAAGAGTATAGATACTACAGAAATTTGTAGTAATTTTGTATGTCTTAAGAGTCTGAGATTATTTTAAAATGAACTGTAATGCTTTAAATATTTGTAGCTTTTAAAAAGTTGAAAATGTGGCCCTCCCTGGTGGCGCAGCACCAGGGTTAAAGCACAGCACTGGAAGCTGAAGCCACTTCCACATGAGTTCGATTCCCGCCTGCCCCGGAGGTGACCACATGGCAGGCAGACCTCTCCTAACCTGCCCGCTGCTCCCCTCAGCAGTGGACTTCGTCGACCTGCCTGTTCTGCTCCCTACTCTGTCTCTAGTGAAGCCTCTCGCCACCCCTGAGCCTCTGGCCTGTACCCCAGCTCTGTATGAATAAATAAATATTAAAAAAAAATTTGAAAATGTTTTAAAAATAGTTATCCATGTTTTAATTGTTCTCTTAATGCTGCAGGAAATTGTGGTATATTTTATGGTGTCAAATTCAGTGAAATTCATGTAGTATGTAAATGTTAATAGGAAGTACTTACTTGAATCTGAGACCTAGTTTAGAGACCTTTGATACGGTATTTAACACCAGATGAACGGTCGGTGGTGAGTTGGGGAAAGTTGGAAATAACACATTTAAAACCTAGCCATGTCTTGGCACTTAGTAAATGTTCAGTAATTTGAATTTGTTAAAATAATGTATTTACATAAAAGTAATGGTCTTAAAATGATGACACATTTAGCTCAAAGAATGTGAGTATTCACTGCCCTTGTGCCTTGAGTCAAAATAGTATTTCCAAAGAGGAGTTGTCCGCTTGCCAGGCAGAGAGGCCCATCAAGGGGACATCGTGGCTAATGTCTTTTAGTCAACTCCCCTGCATTAAGGCCGGAAATAGTGGGATAGATGCCGGTTAGAAGCCTGTTTGTTTGTTTCAAACCATCGTTTATCTAGGTGGTAGTATCTCAGCAGTTCTGATGCTGGTTCATTCCAGAAGTTAGGATTATGTCTTACATGTGCTTCAAGGAAGAAACATCATGTTCATATAAATGTCAAAACAAGACAGCTAACCTTTCCGAAGATTTTAAGAATATAGCCTCATGTATCTGCTTGCTTTCTTGCAGGAAAAGGAACCTCTCCGTGTAATACCACTTAAAGAGGTCCACAGAGTCCAGGAATGTAAGCAGAGGTGCGTCCTGGCCTGGCGTGAGCTTTGGACCGCTTCACGCCACACAGCGATGCTTGATTTGATGGGTGTGCTGCAGGCTTTTCCTTGGATTCCTCCTGGTGTTCCTTTTACCCATTTATAGTGTGGATATGCTCGAACTTCCGAAACTCTCCGGTTGAAGTATTGAGTTGTTTCATTTGAAAACTAAAATGTAGAGAAACCCCTAATCCTTATTAATGGAAAGGGATATTTATTATGAACCACTTATTCCAACACGGTTGGCAACTGGGTGTGTTAGTAGTTTTAGTTTTTGAGGTTTCTCTAGTAAATATGTTGGCTGTTTCAGCATTTCTTTGAGCGAACTGATGATAGCTGACAAGCTTGAACTTTAAAGTTGCTTGGTGAACATTTTCCAAAAAAGGTATTTAACTGTTTACCTCTAATGCTTATTTCCTTTCTGACATACTGGTGTTAGGTAAATAAGTAAAAAAAAAAAACCTATCAAATAACTGTCATTTAAATACAATTGGAAAAATCTTTTTTTGTTAACAGTGACATAATGATGAGGGACAACCTTTTTGAGATTGTAACATCGTCTCGAACTTTTTATGTGCAGGTAAGATGCTTTTTAGGAGATTATAGAGCCTCCTAACAAGACATTAGTAATGTTTAGGGTGAAATAAATATGCACTTGCTGCTTATGAGAACAAGCAAAATATATGGCAACTAAAATTCACCAACCCAACAAAAAATGTTATATTTCAGATTACTGGTCATATATTTAGCAAATAAGGCTATTTATGCTATAAATTAGTCAAATTGAATTAAGTAGTATTTAGAAGAAGGGAAATCCTGCTTAATAATGTATGTACCTTAAAGTTCATTATTTTTACACATATTTTGGAATTTCAATTACATCATTTTGGGGGTAATTTTTTCAAAAAGGGGGGGTTCCCTCAAATACCCTTAATAAAAATAGACAGCTCTTAACATAGCTTCACAAATGGTAGACAAGCATCTGTATTTAAGTTAAAAATATACTCCTGTCACATTGAATTACCTAGATTGGAAGATTTTAAAAAGAACAGTTTTTTATTTTATGAAAACTACATATGCAGAAAATATGGAAAATCTAGAAAAACAAGAAATGAGTAGTTTTAAAAACAGACTCCCACATCCATTTTGATTTTTTTACTGTCTTTCTTAAAAGGGTAAGTTTTATAACAAGTGGGTTCATGTATGTGTTCTATGTGTTAGCTTAATATAGTATAGATTTTCCCCCGACATTACTAAGCTCTGAAAACTTTCTGGAACCGCACTGTATTCTGCTGTGGGAATTCTCCCTGACTCAGCTGGCCTCTGCTGCTCCTTTTCTTTCATGTACATAATTCCTGTACATTTACTGTGACACTGTGGCCAGGGACATTTTTGTATGTAAATTTGCCTGCATTTTTTACTTTTTCTTGATGAGTTTGTAGATGTGAACCTCCGAGCACGAACTTTGATGAGGCGCTCCTGTTTGCAGTGAAGGAAAGTGTCCTTTTTGACCTTCACTTGCTTTGCACTGTTCCTTCTAAAAACTAATATTATTGGTTCAAAGAAACTCTTCTGTAGCTTCACATTTTTGAACTTCTAGATTCTAGAAGTAAAGGGTGTTTTCTCCCCACCCCTCCCTCTTCGGCTCCTGTTAAGTTGAATTAAAGCCATAGTAAAGTTTTTTACTTCTGGGGTTTTTTTGAACAAGAGGGAAAAAACCAAGAAGATTAGTAAGGCTTTTGATTTTGTCAGAAGCCAAGACCCATCAAGGAGTTTTTGGGCTGTGACTAGCCAATACATCTTTTAGGATTTAGGGTCCTACTAGAAATTGTTTCTAGTATCTAGAAATATGAAAATAACAAGAAAATATGCTAAAAAACCAAAATGTGAATGATGTCAACATGGTTTTTGAACGACACAGTGACATCGGGACCCCTGTCAGGTTCAGACAGTGTAGCAGTAGGTCTGATAGACGAGAAGGTCATTCTTCCTCTTCCTTACAAGAACTCGTGTTTACAGCTTTTAATGTGTCTGGCCTTAAAATGGGTAGTGCCACCTTTGCGCTCGCTGTAATGACTTGCCTGGCAAAACCTAGCTCTAAGGAAGCAATCTCTAAGCTCTTTGGACACCACTGCGTTGGGTGACGGTGTGGCGGGCACTGCCGTGGAGCGGAGCGGTAGAGGCGGGCGGCGGCTCTGAGGCGGGGGTGACCGGGCCTCTCTCCGCAGGCCGACAGCCCCGAGGAGATGCACAGCTGGATCAAAGCCGTCTCGGGCGCCATCGTGGCTCAGCGCGGGCCTGGCAGATCGGCGTCTTCTGTATGTCTCCTGTTCTCTGGGGTGATGCTCCCTTGGTCCCCCCATCCTGGCCAGCTCTGTCCCCACCTCTCCCTCGAATCCTCTGGTTCCCGTCTCTCTTGAGATTTATTTGCATGTTGACTTTTATACCAATTGGACTTGCAAAAAAAAACCCGCATTCCTAATGTAACGCTTCCCTGTAGTGTTCTGTGGACATGACTTCCCATGCATCGTATTGTCTTAAATGCACAAGCAGGGCAGCTAAAGAATGAACGTTCCCTTGCTTTGTCTCGGGGTCTCCCTTGTCAGTGCCCCACCTTTAGTGTTACCTGACAGTTCCTAATGCGGGGTGTGGCTAACCACTCCAGGTACCTTTTGCGGTAACACTACAGTTTGGTGAGCATCTCGATGACCGCTTCCTCCGGTTTCACTTAGGGTCTTCTGGCTTCGTAAGTGCTGTGAGACCGCTGAGCACTTTAAAGGCAGTTGAGTGCTCTGAGAATTTTCATTCTCGTTTTCTCAGAGGTTAATTTAAAATGTTGCTTCTTACCTTACCACCGTTGTAATTTTCTTTTCGGTGGTGTAGTAAATTTGAAACAGCTAACCGTCCTCAGAAATCATAAGAGCAGCGTTTTTCATCTTATCACGTCCAAAGCATAGAAATAGGATTTGGCATTCGAATCCCTTCTCTGTGGCCTCTGCCTGAAAATATAGCTCTATTGAGGAATGAAAGGTCAGGTGTGTCGAGATGGGGCACTGTGGCTGCAGAGCGCCCACTGGAGTGTGGGACGATGGCCTGGGAAGCCAGGCCCCTGCGTGAGGTCCTCTCTCTCAGGGCCTGCCCGCCAGGGATGCCTGGCGTGCTGGTCAGCGCGGCCGCTCCCTCCCTCTCGGTCGAGGCACTCTCCTCAGAGCCATTTCGGAACATCCCAGACGTCACTTTCATAGGTGTCAACTTTAACTGCCTGTGTTTTATGTGACTTTTCAGCAGTCAAGTCTGAGACTCTCTGCAAAAACGTTGTCTGTTGGGAAGAGGAGAAGCTGGAGCAGGGCGTTTGTGTTTGGTGCTTTGTGGTGGGGCAGGTGGGACTCTCAGCTGGGACTGCCAGCAGACGCTCTCTTCCTCCCTCTCCCCGGTCCAGGTGAACGCTAATCTTAGCTTTCACTGTGTTGCAGATGCGGCAGGCCAGAAGGCTGTCGAACCCTTGTATACAGAGGTATACACCGAGCGCTGGGGACCGCGGCACGTATGTGGGCTCTCACGCACACGTGCCTTCCTCCTAGGCCCGCCTCGCTCACTCCGCACCGGGCCTAGAAAGTTGAGTTAACGAGCTGCCTTTCGCAGTGACTGTAACTGACTTCGTCAACACTAACGCCAACTATGTCACTCTAGCCGTCAGGTTGTTCGTGTGTTAAAGAAAGGAAAAGATAAATAATGAAAACGAACATCTGCTCGATGAGAAAGTCACATCGCCCGATCATCTAGAAATTCACTGGCTGCATTGCTGCACGTTCCAGTGTCTGTTTGGTGTCTTGTAGGCTGCGTCTCGCAGCAGCGCACCCGTTCTAGTCGTGTGTGCGGACCTGGGCGCGAACGTGTGGGGTGAGCCCCGCAGCCTAGGGGGCCCAGCGCCTGTCTCCCAGTGTCACAGGCGTGTGCCTGGAGTGAGAGGGTCCCCCGGTGGCCCTGTTCCCGGGTCTCCTCAGTTTTGATTCACTTAGAAGCGCTGCGAGCAGTACTCGCCGCTGAGCCACCTCGCCGCTTGAGGGGTTGTAAGCACGTAGCGGTGCTGCTTTTCAGACTCCAGGCCGTCTGCATGTGGGACATACCACGGCTAGTACGTGCCCTTGGTTACAGTGAAGTTCAGGGACGCGAGAACTCAGCTGGCCAGGCTGCCCGGCCAGACTCAGCTCTGAAAAATGTGGGTTCTGCTACAGCCTTTCACTGATCATAGCCTGCATTTTCATTTTTTATCTTTTTATAATCTGCAATAACTGCTAGAGTGGACCGAGAATATGCTCTTAAGTAAACGACGGGCTGGCGGCTCCCCTTTAAACACGCAAGCCCCGGCCAGCGAGGCCGGCCGAGTCCCCACAGCGCCAGGAGCTGCCAGTTCGGCTTTGGTGACGGCCGCGCTTCTGGGGGACACGGCGCTGGCGCCCCGCTTCCTGCGCCCCGGCGACGCCTTGCTTGGGGAGGAACGTGCGCCCTCGGCTGCATGGCTCGGCTTCTGCTGTGTGCGTGTGCTGCTGTGCTCCTTTGTTTTTCAGAGAGTCAGTCTCACGCTGAGCCCCTAACCCGACCCGGCTGACTGACCGCGCCTGCCCGCTGTCTCTCCACAGGAGCATCCTCCCGGCCCCGCCGGCGCCAGGCTCGCGCTCCGCCCCCCCGGGGCCGCCACAGCCGCTCGCAGCAACTCTCTGGTCTCAGGCTTTGCCGTGGAGAAGCGAGGATTTTACGAGTCTCTTGCCAAGGTCAAGTCAGGGAACTTCAAGGTCCAGACTGTCTCTCCAAGAGAACCAGCTTCCAAAGTGACTGAGCAAGCTCTGCTCAGACCTCAAAGTAAAAATGGCCCTCAGGAAAAAGACTGTGGCCCGCTGGACCTGGACGACGCCAGCCTCCCGGTCAGCGACGTGTGAGCTGGCGGCGCGGGCCGCGCCCGCCGCAGCCCCGTCTCCCGCGAGACTCTAGCCAAAGACGCCTCTTAGGTGGACTCTGGAAGCCGGTAACCCAAGAATTAGGGAGTGGCCAAATTAAATATAATTTCTTTAAAAAAGCGAAAGAAAGGGAAAAAAAAGTGTCTCTGTATCGACTGTCTTAAGTTTGTGTGTTCTCATGTGGGTGCCGACAATGTGATGCTCTTTCATAGTGAATCTGGCAGTGGCAGTGTCTCCACACCGTAACATGAAACACGCTTCTAGTGACGCGGGTCATCGTTCCGCTGACTTCCGGCAGGTGTTTGGTGTTTCCCCACCTCTCCGGTTAGTGTCGCTGCCTGGACCACCGCCAGACTGGGGTGGCGGCGCCCGGCCACGCGGGCTGCGGTGCTGCAAGACTCGGCCAGGTCGGGGTGGGTGCTGGCCGGCGACCGCTGGGAACCGTGCGGCCGTCCCGGGCTTGAGGAGAGGGGAGCCGTAGGGTTCCAGGAGCTGCCTCTGGGACGTGTGTGTGGAAAAGCTCAGTTGGGATCTGCGGCGGTCTTTGCTTTCTTCAGTGAACAGCATTTCGCGTGAGGTTTTGGGGTGATGATTTCCTTACCAAATTTTGTCAGTGGGTCTTCCCTCTATACTTGTCAGTAAGGACCCTAAGTTTGTATGTACAGACATCTTGCCCTCAGTCGTTTTCAACGGTGGCCTCTCCTTTGTGTCACTGCTAAACTCTATTCAAGTGCCTGTGCTGCTTTTATCGCGCTGAGGAAAGTTTTGAGGTGAATGTGCTCAGCAGTCCTGCAGGATGGGTTTTAAACATTGGGATAAAGTTAATTTTCAGTAGCTTACTTAGTTTGATGCGCTAAATGAGCTACCGTTTATGTCAAGTGCCAGAACGCTGGTATTCTACTACCTGTGCAATATATTTGTCTGCAGACACAAATTTGAGGGCACATCGGACACGGGGCTGTGGTAACGCAGGCCCCTCTGAGAAAGCGTCCTGGTTTCAGGGGGCGATTCGCAGACCAGTTTGAGCAAGAACTGTTTTTTGTAGTTCGACCTTGAACATTCGCTTTAATAGTCTTGGATTTCACATGCTGCTATTTTTATATTTTGCCATTTTATAGTCCATTTGTTTGAACTCGTACACATCACCGTGTCTCCAGCTCTCTTTCTAAGATGACTTCTGGTCTGAAAAGAGTCTTGTGCTGCTGGGGCCGGGCGCCGAGGTCACCCTCCGCCACGCTGGCCACACAGCTCCCGTCAGATCCCAAGTGCATCAAGAATGCACCGCTCAACTTTTCATTATAAGCTAATATTTTAAAAACATTTAGTTTTTTTTTTTCTTTTCTGCAGCTACATTTGCAGATGGTAGGATGCAAGGGTTTAAGTAGTTACCGCTTGTGTGCTGACGTGTCCGCTACATCGGCCCTTCTGAAGTCGCCCTTGGGCGACCTGGGGCACTCAGGAGCCGGAGCCTGTCTCCTGGGGTGCAGTTTCCACATTGCATGTTCATTTTCGTACATTTTGGTATGGGTAATTTGATATACTTAACGGTGGCGAAATAATGAGCTCTATTTTGGGACTTTTTATAGAACTCCCTGGTTCACTAGCCTTGGAAAACACCCTGTGACTGTCCGGGTCTGCTAGTATTTATCTCAGTACTTTTATAATTCTATGAAAATTATTTAATTGTTTTAAAGCTTAGACTTTTCTTGTAAATACGTTACATCTGAACTGTCAGAATTTCACTTTGAACACCTTGATACCTGCTGCGTTTTGTCCCTGTGCGCGTAGCACACCTCTGAGGTGGGGGGGGGCGCGTGATTCCGAGAGGCTTCTTTTACAAACGTGTTGCCTTTGTATGTCAAACTGGTTGAACACTGTAATGACTTGAGAATAAACTGCTCCAGAATTAATTCTAACTCATTTCTCTCCTGGTTGGGTCAACTGTTTTGTGAACCGAGGGCAAGGCCAGAATGCATTTGGTTAATTGACTCGAATCTATGCACAGCAGGCCACCTGGTGACCGGGAAGCCCAAGGAAACCAGGTTGGGGGGACCCAAGGGAAGAGCAGACTTTTTGGGGAAAAGACGTCACTGGTTTTGCTTCCTTAGAAAACAGATTTTCAAAAGCCAAATGGAGTATGTTGAGTGCTTGGTGCTGGCTAGACCAGGTGGGCGGCAGGCAGGGTTGCAGGGCAGCAAGGGGCCCATCCCCAGGCGACCTGCTCCTGCTCTCCGCTCAGCCCACCACCCCGCCGCCCCCCCACCAACACACCGTCCAGTGTCAGGAGCTTCCCACGTTGGTCCCGAGCTGTGGTGGGCAGAGCCCGTGAGCACAGTGCCCTGGGGTGCAGCGATGAGACCTCTGGGGTGAGTGAGGCCAGGTGACCCAGAACATGACCACTTTGCACTCTAGAGGAGAATATGTCCCTGCTGACGGAAACAAAAGCATTTTGAAACTGGAATGTGCTCTCGGACAGAGAAGCCATCAGTGACTTTAAAAGTCTCCGAGGCCCTCTGGCCTCCCCTGACGCCCCTGTGCATCCTCAGCCGCTGCTCCCAGTTGGGATGGGTCTGCCCCAGAATGCAGGCGCTGAGGCTTGGCAGTGTGTCCCACGTGTCAGGCTTCCTTTGGTTTCCAATTAGGCTGGTTCTTGCACACCCACAAGTAGTATGTTCACTGTTAGACGGGGCTATTTGGTATTAGTACTCCCTGGGAAAAGCTCTCTTCCAAGACCTTTGTGGGTTCAGCAAGTGAGGTTTTCTTTTCTTCATTGGGCCTGTGTCTATTTTTCAAAGACGTGTTGAGATTTTCTTATCAAAAGTGCCATTGCAAGAATAGCCCATGTCTCCTCACACCACGCAGGGCACCGAGAACCTGAGCAACAGACCTGTACTTTGGCCAAGACTGTCCTCAAGACTGAGGGGTCCACCCTCACCCTCGGCATCTCTCTTCCCCATTGGGTCTCAAACTCCTCAACTTCCCTGGAGTCTTTGGTCTTGTGGGTGTTTCTGTTCCCCTAAATAAATGGCTATGTTGGTGAGTGATACTTATAAAGAAGACTCCCTCCCCCCCCAATTTGACTATGAAAGTCAGACCCACAGTGCACAGAAATAGCCCCTTTTGTGCAAGGAGTTTCTGCCATCATTTCTCGGTTCCTATGCGCTGTCTGTCTGAAGTTACGAGGCCCAAACTCTGGGCTTGCTCTGATGTCTGACTTGGGTCAAGTTTAAGTTTTCTGGACCTCCCCTTAGTCCTTCTGTAAAGTAACAGTATTGGGTAAGGGCTGTCTTTCTTGGTAATTTTACTAGCTGGTTCAATTAAATTTTCTTTCTCTCAGAAGTATTTTTATTTTCAAGAAACCCCAAATAAACATTTGTAAGTTTTGTTTGTTGCTTTTAAGCAGTGCGGCTGGTCCCTTTCAGAACTTTTACTTCCAGCTACAGGAATTTTCTCATGTATTTACGTTAGCTGTGCCTTTATCAATATTTTTGTTAATGGCTGAACAGGAGATATGTATAGCAAAAATACAGTGATATAACCACTTAATACCATGTGCTGTGAATTTCCCTCGTCTTTGGGAGAACCTGACAGGCCAAGTGGGATGTGTTGAAAGATGCATTTATCAGACGGGTTTGTATTTTCTATTTGTAAACTATGTGTCAGAGATCCAAAATTTTGATGATTTGCATATCATCTTTAAATATGAAAGTGTGCTTTTTCAAACCCTCACTCTGACGTGTTAGAAACATTGCTGAATTAGTGTTAGCATTTACGATTTTGGTTGTTGAGGTTCCGTGTCATTTTCACCACAGTGAAGGCGGGGTGCCTCGCTCCAATAGAGTCATGGTGTGATAGCGCCACCTTCTGGTTATGTCATGGCTAAAATGAAGGTCTGGCTTTGTCTCACTCAGAAAGAGGGTTCCGTCGCCTTGAACAGTTTTGAAATGAATGTAAAAACAAATCATTTGCAAATGAAATTTAATATTAAACCTATTACGAGATAATTGTAGTCACTTGTAAGAATGACTTCAGTGATTTTAGTACAGAGACCCAATGATGATAGTGAAAATGAGAGTAAAATAATATAACCAAGACATCAGCACAGTCAGGATGCAGTGTGATTGCATCATCCAGGGGATCCCGCCTTGCAGCTCTTTTGTAATCACATCCAGGGCCCTCCCTGGTGGCACAGTGGGCTGAGGCGCAGCGCTGTGGACCTGTCTGCAGCCTCTGCAGCACGAGTCCCATCCCCGGCCAGGGAGTGGCCCACAGGGCGCAGCAGAACTCTTGTCTTGCCTGCTGCTCCCCTGGCAGTGTTGTTTCAGTACATCTGCCTGTTCTGCTCCCCACTCTGGTGGGCCCTCTCAACCCCCCACACCTCTGGTCTGTACCCCAGTTCTCATGTGCATAAATAACTTTAAAAAAAAAAGCTATAAAAATACAGAATCACATCTACCTCCCGTGTCAGGTGTGGAAACAGATTGCCCAGAGTCACATTAGGCCTAAGACGGAAACCTTTGGGTTGCAGCATCTCTCAGCCAGATGGTGGTACTCCCTGGGCAGAAGTCGGGAGAACTGCTCTGTCTACTGTGCTACCTCCACATTGTTAAGTAAGTTGAATGTTCAACATTTTCCAGAACCATAGTATTCCAAGTGACACATGCATTTAAATTCATGGGTGCCTGATTCCAACCTCCCTGACAGTTCAGGCCTTGACATTTCGCAACCTGTACAGGGATTAGGGAATAGCGTGAAGATGCCAAGTTTTTGCTTTGGAAGTAGAGATAGAGATGTCATTGCCATGAGGCGTGGGCTTGGGTTCTCCCACGGTTTAGTCTTAACAAATTAGGAAACAATCTTCATGGCAAGTGAGATGGGAGGAGGTGTGGGAGGCTTCAGGAAGGAGCAGAAAGTGAGTTGCCCAGCAGCCTGGGAGGGGAGGGCCCTTGGCTGTGAGAGCCGGCAGGCCACTCACCACACCCCTTGCTCCTGCCTAGGGCGCAGGCTGCCTGGGGCTCCCTCATGGCTCTGCCTTTGGGGGCAGAGACCTGGTGGGCTTTCTTCAGAACATTCTGGACTTCCGCGGAGGGACTCCCCTGACCCAGCTCATTTCTTCCCTGGAAGCCAGTGCGCTTAGGTTTTCTGTCTTCTGAAATCAGCTTGATACATTCCTAGAGAACCCTACATTCTAAGTTATCAGATGTTTGCATGAAACTGAGCCAATATGCAGAGTTCTTGCAGAACCCACTGTTTATTTATTTATTTTCACATCATCCTTCATTTTGTTCATTTTTCCATCTCAGGTGCAGTCCCCGTGGACTTCCCACCACCACTTTGCCGTGTGCCATCACCCTATTTGTGATCCCATTCCCACCCTATTTGTGATCCCATTCCCCCCTCCACCCCTTTCCCTAGGCCCTTTCCCACCCTATTTGTGATCCCATTCCCCCCTCCACCCCTGTAAAATGTCTGGTATATAGTTGTTTTGTGTTTTGTTTTTTATTTGTTTTGTTTTGTTTTTTATTACAGTTGCTTCCCCCCCCCCCAACCCCCGCCAATCCATTACAGTAGAGAAGACAAGGAATCAACCCAAATGCCCAAAAGTAGATGACTGGATTAACTAGATGTGGTCCATACACACAATGGAATATTACTCAGCAACCAAAAAAACAAACTCATGCTTTTTGCGGCAACATGGGTGGGCTGGAGGGGATCATGCTGAGTGACATACCCCAGAAAGAAAAATACTGGATAGTTTCACCCTTTTTTAAAAGATTATTTGTGCATACAAGAACTGGGGTACAGGCCAGAAGTGTGTGTTGGGGGTGAGAGGATTCACTAGATAGAGCGGGGAGCAGAACAGGCAGATGTACTGAAACACACTGCTGAGGGGAGCAGCGGGGTGACAGGAGAGGGCTGCTGGCCATGCTGGTTCAGCTCCCTGGCCGGGGATCGAACTCTCGCTGCAGCGGCTGCAGACAGCTTCATAGTGCTGCGCTTTGACCCGTTGGGCCACCAGGGAGGGCCCTGTCTTCAGTTTCAACTGTGAACTGCTAGGGAGATGTCTACACAGCGAGCTGTGACACCCTGGATCTGAGCCCGGCACGGAGGAGAGTATAGTCCAGACATGGACTCCAGAATGAAGTGGCCGCATTTCCACGGCATCTAAAGCACTTTTAAGGGCCTTCAAAAGTAAAAAATTCAAGTATGAAAGGCTGTGATTCCTGAGCTCAAGTCGGGGCTCCCCTGGGGAAGCACACTCCTCTAGAGCACTGTTTGACATCTTAGCTCGTGCTGGGCAGCCACTTCTGGAGACCCCTCGGGGCGGCGCCTGCTCTGGCTCCGGGCTCCCACCTCCCGCCCACATTCTCCCCTTTGCTTCTGCTGGCTGCTGCTGGCTGCCTCTCCGGGCCCCCCTCCCGCCGCTTTCTCTCTGAGGCTTTGGAATCGGTTCTGGTCTTCCCCACAGCACAAGCCACAGTGTCCCCAAAATACCCGGCTCCCGCCTCTCCCTCTGCCAACCTCCCATCCAGCTCGCTGGCACCGGAGCCTTTGCAGGTACACGGAGCTGCCTGAGGAGCTTTTCTCTCCTCTGCAGTTACTTTGAAAAGCCAGTGACTTCAAAACTTGGAAGGGGATGGAAATGGAAGCAGCCAAGTCTAACTCTTGATTAGATCGGCCCCGAGAGACGCACATAAGACAGGAAGGAAGCGAAGTTCAAACATCCGGGCAGCAGCTTGGCTCTGGGAGCTGCTGGCAGGCCTGGGGTGTCAGCCGGGCTCAAGCTGTCGGGGGTGGGGGGCAGGCTTGGGGGTGTGGGGTGCTCTAACTTGATAACGTTGCCAGTCTGCTTGTTCCTGTTAAACCTGAGCTGAAAGCGGGGTCTGGCTGGAGTCGTGACTGCACCTAGCTGGGGGGTCTTCCTGTAGCTGTGCGCATTTTAGGGGTTTGCAAGAGAAGGGTGCGTGAGACTGTGCCTAAGCAAGGTCACCCCAGACTCCCAGACCTGCTGGCCAGTTCACAGACCCCACCTGCCTGCTGAGTTCACAGACCCCACCTGCCTGCTGAGTTCACAGACCCCACCTGCCTGCTGAGTGCACAGACCCCACCTGCCTGCTGAGTGGAGTGAGGAGCAGTGAACTCAGGCATAGTTGAAGCTCTGGGCTGTCCTGGGGCGCTGCCCCCTGGGAGAAGGAGCGTCCGTCTTCACCTGCCCTGTTCTAGCTGCAGAAGCCATCCTGACTCCCCTTTTTATGACCCACGAGAGGTGCTGTGGTGTGGCATTTACTCGCAGGGCTGTCCGTGAGCATGGCCTCTCCAGCTGAGATCATCTAAGGATGGGGTCGCCCCGCTTCTGGCCTGTGAAATCTCCCCTCTTGACACCCCAGGCCCCTAAATGAACGGTGGATAGTGCGGGTCCGCAGCATTATTCCTTAGAAATGCTCCGCCCCCGCTGCGTGGGCTCACCGCTGTTCCTGTGCTGACCTTTGATGCTGTTCTGACCGCTCAGGCAGCCCAGAAGAGCTCAGGGGGCTGGTGTGGTTTCCTGTGCACCCAGACATGTGTGTAGAGGAGGAGGAAGACTGGGTGGGTGCTTGGATGCTGACAAGGCTGCCAGCCACCCTGCGTCTGGCGTCTGGAGGCGGGCGGCCCAGGTGGCCGGGCAGGGGCTGGCTGCTGAGAGCTCTCGCTTGGCCTTCAGGAGTCTCGGGAGCGGGTGTTCAGCAGAGCTGTCCAACATCAGCAGATACAGATGACAATCAGACAGCCTCAGTAGGAACCTTGTAATGAAGCGTGCTCAAATGTCATCACTTTATGGTCATCCCAGCACGCAGCGGTGGGCGTGTGGGTGAAGTACATGTTGTGGCCCTCCCTGGGGGCGCAGCGGGTTAGAGCGCAGCACTGAGAAGCTGAAGCCACTTCAGCGGGAGTTCGATCCCCGCCCCAGAGGTGACCCACACCATGCAGCAGACCTCTCCTGACCGCTCCCTTAGCAGTGGACTTTGTCCATCTGCCTGTTCTGCTCCCCACTCTGTCTCTGGTGAAGCCTCTCACCGCCCCTGCACCTCTGGCCTGTACCCCGGTTCTGTATGCATCAATAAATCTTTTAATAAATAAATTCTGATGAGATTAGACAGAGACTTGAATTTCACATCCTCTTCACTTGAGGTTGCCGCATGCAAGCACAGGGCCTCATGCAAACTTTCTGTTGGAGTCTGCATTTGGGCTCCAAGAAGCCTGTCTGTGGGAATCTGGATCACAGAGTCATTGAAATGTGCTCAGCTCTTGTGCTCAGCTGGCACGGAGCAGTGAAGCAGACAGGCAGGCAGGCAGGGCTCCTGTCTTCGGGAGCTCGCTGTCTAGTGCCTGCCCCACATCAGGCACAGAGGATTTATAGGTAGGAGGGGAGGGGCTGGGAGGTGGCGGGAGTGTGGGGACCAGGTCTAAGCTCACTCAGTCGCTGGCCACATGCACTGGCCACCCTGCAGAGTCCACGCTCTGGCTGTTGCAGGCCTAGCTGGTCTCTAACTTGGGGCAGGCAAAGGCGCTCTTCAAAGGCGCACCGGGGCCCTCCCTGCGGTGCAACGGGTTAGGACGCAGCACTGCAAGCTCAGTGCGAGTTCGGTCCCCGCCCTGGGGTGACCACAGGGTGCAGTGACCCCTCCTGTCTTCCCGCTGCTCCCCTCAGCAGTGTACTTCGACCATCTGCCTGTTCTGCTCTCCACTCTGTCTCTGGTGAAGCCTCTCACCCTCCACATCTCTGGCCTGTACCCCAGTTCTGTATGCATAAATAAATCTTTAAAAAAAGGGGAAAAAATCAATCTATTAAAGTTAAAACAGGTACATAAATTCATAAAATATAAGACTAGTATTGCTATATTTACCACAGTGATGATTAGCTAAAATAAAGTCTCTTTAACCCTAATTATTATTTAATGACCTTTATTCACATTGAGACATCCTAGAGGAAATAGTCACGTTGAGGACTAGGGTGCAGTGATTTTCTTGTATATCAATCACTAAAAGAGATACAGTACAGTTCCTCATTTAAAGCCTAAAGAATAGAAAGCTTAAGTCGTTCCTTAAAAATGGAATAGAAGGCCCTCCCTGGTGGCCAGCGGGTTAATGCAGCACTAAGAAGCTAAAGCCATTTCAGCGTGAGTTCAATCCCCTGCCCGGGAGCTGACCCACAGGGCGCGGCAGACCTCTCCTGACCCGCCCGCTGCTCCCCTCGGCAGTGTACTTCGTCCATCTGTCTGTTCTGCTCCCGCTTTGTCTCTAGGGAATCTTCTCACCGCCCCTGTACCTCTGGCCTGTACCCCAGTTCTGTATGCACAAATAAATTAAAAATTCTTAAAAAAAAAATAGAAAATGTAAGTAAATTTCCTTATTTAAAGTCTAAAGAATAGACAGCTTAAGTAGTTCCTTAAAAACAATACAAAACTTAAGTAAGATAGTAGAGTGATGAGATTTGGGTTCTCGGCCAGGCAGTAAAAGAACTCTTGTTATTTTTTAACATTCTCATATTACAATATAAATTTTGCTGTAACAGTCAATTGCTTTTATTAATCAGCCAATTGTAAAAGTATTGGACTCCAAGAGGAATTTCTCAGCGCTTGCTTGCCTGGGCCAGGCAGCGCCTTATGAGGCTAAGGCAATCCAGTTGTAAACTAAAGATTGCTCAGATTATTTTGATATGATTATACAAAAAAGGGAGGTCATAACATAAGTTAGCTTGGAAATTCTGATTTTTCAGAGCGTTTCCCTTCTATTGGGAATTTGTCGGTCAACAGAGGTTGCATAGCTTGTGTCAAGATGGAGAATTTGCATGGCTGTAAATTCTAAAATAAATGGGACGCCAAGGAGATCATCAAGGAGAGGTGGAGGGTTTCACATGACAAGGAGGGGCTATCTTTGACTTCATATGACAAAACCTCGCCTCTTGATGTTGGACCTGCCTTAAGAGAGGCTTCCCCAATTGTTTCTGGAGGTCCCCCTAAATCTAGATAATGGTAATGGGAACAGTCTCTCTTGAGGTTCACAGGGCCATGACTGATTTTCATTTCACTATGAGAGTGACACATAGGCCTCTGTGGATATCTTGGAAAAAGGGCTATCTGAACCTTGTTTGAGGTACAATTCCACCATGCCCTGTTCATGACATCTGTCTACCCCAAGATCATAAAGATAGTTTCCCATCTGGACCTGTTTTATTATTCTTACTTTTTAATTAAACTCGATGGTCCACCTTGAGTTAGTGATTGTGTCTGATGCTTGCATGGACCTAGGCTCACCCCCAGCAGTGTTTGCGGGTGCATGTGCAGTGGAGAGAGCTGATTGACCCAATGCCACTGACTGAAAGCTGCAGTTATCCCTTTGTTAAGTCAGGTGCAATGTCTGGATGACTTTAATTTGGGTTCCCTCCCACTTGACTGATCTATTTGTTTATCCAGATGCCAATGCTAAACTGTCCTCATTACTGTTAAAGTACATTGTGATATCTGAACACCATCTTCACAAAGGCCATTTCCTTGTACCAGGAAACAGCACTGGCCATTTGGGATGGGCAAGTGAATCAGGGAAAATAGAAAGGGAGTGGATACGTCTGGGCCGATACCAGGAGACATTCCTCAAGGCTTCAGGGGCCTTTCATTTAGAGAAGGGGTGTAGATGTCCTGCTAGATTGAAGAGCACAGGAGGGCATCCTCATTCTATAATATCAGAAAGTGCCCAGTCATGGATTACTCCTTGATGGACTTGACAGTGGGCTACACGCACCACAGGGGTCCCAGTGGCTGCACAGAGCAGCCTACATGTATAGCAGGTGTTGCTCTCAGCTTTGGGTGAGTCGACTCTGTGTCCTGCAAAATCATGATGACTCCCAGAAATGGCGACTTGGAAAGTGCCGTCTCACGGTGACACACACTTCCCCAGAACAACAGCCAGAGCCAGTATATAGATTTTACACAGGGTGTTGTCACCACGCAGTTCATTGGAGGAAACTGGGGGTTTGATGTGTGGTGACTCATCGTTGGTAAGCTGTTGCTGGGCAAAACAACAAACCTCCTCCTTCCTCTGGAGCAGGGAGAACCATTATTTCCCGACAGATGCTTGGTGCTGTTGAGTCTTGTAGCTTGTTGATTTCATGGGGGTGAGAACTCCCTTCTTGCCTTAGATAGTGTTTCTGTGTATTGATTTTCATTGGCATAATCTATAATCCTTTGTGTTATCTCATTGCTAAGCACTTGGAACACCGTCTATGTGCTAAGTAGTGGAAGAGGGTCCCTTATGGTATTTAGAAAGGGCTGGGGTCAGGCATTGAGCTCGGACGGGGGCAGGGTGGGTCTGAGGCTCTCAGGGGACAAGGAGCAGCCTATCACAACTAGAGGCACTGCTCAGTGTTGATGGGGGTTCAGAGGGAACCCCGGCTTTCCCAAGTGTGCCTGGGAGCAGGGCTCACCGGGGCTTTGGCTTCCTTGACCCTTCCTTCCTTCTATTTTGAATGGTTAGTGTGGAACATTAAAAGAAACAGAAAACATCCATCAGCCAAGACCTCTCCACCCAGAATGCACCACTGTCACCCTCGTGCTTGGTTCCCTCCTGTGTATACCCAAGACCATTTTCTTTAGCAATCAGGAGCCAAGAGCACAAAGCTTTATATCCTGCGTTTCTTGCTTTGTGGATAAGCATCCCCTGGGTCTTTACTTTGTTTCCTCTTGATTCTCCAACCAGGGAAGCTGGGCCGTCCCAAGCATTTCCTGGTTTCCCGCTGAGTGGTCAGAGTGGCTGGGCTTCCTGAAGTTCATGGTGGGGTTATTTCTCCCTCCTCTCCCAGTGAGCTGCAGGTCTTCAGGACCGGAAGTCTGGGGCAAATGCAGACAAGGCTTTCAGAACCCATTTCTCGAAGTGGTGACGATTCCTTTTGAAAAGAATAGCAAGTTAATTCAAAGACTGGATGTTGCCAGCACTGGGCTTGGCGTGAGCCACCAGAAACTGCCCACAAGAAGTGACACCCAGTGGGAGGGGCAGGTCTCTCCAGAGCGAGGTGACAGGACTCTCACGCACATGGAGAGGGGGTGGCGGCTGGGGCCCAGTGGAAAAGTACCCCGCTGTGATTCATAGGGCCCCTGCGGCCGGCGCCACGCAGCACCATCCTGCAGTGGTGACAGCTGACAGCTGAAGGTCACCTCAGGAGTGAACTGAGCTTAAGGGAAGAGAGTAAATGAAGAAATGTGTGATCTCAGGGCTGTGCCTGGCTTCTGCTGGAGCAACTGTGGCTCCCAGATTATGTGGCTGACACCAGCTGGCACAGATTACGTGGCTGGCACAGATTACGTGGCTGGCACTGGCCGGTGCCGTGGCCAAGTCAGCTTCCCACTCCAGATGGCTCCCGGCCTGGAGCACAGATGGGCTGATAAACTGAGGGCTGTGGACGTCATGCGTGGAACCCCAGTGAACTCAAATGTACACCTTTAAGGACATGACCCTGGTATAGGTCGTCAGCACGCCACACACACAGGGTCACTCTATAGCAGTGGCTGTCTGTTCTCAGCTCACTGGAGATGCCCAGGGCTCAGGGATGCTTAACCGCACCCCACAGCTTTAGTGACATATAATATCGATAATTCACCACGTCAGAGGATAATGTGGGGTGTTTTTGTTGTACTGACAGGTATGTACAAATGTCACCACTGTCAATTTTATTTTTAACATTTTAAAAAGATTTTAAAAATTTATTTATGCACATAAGAACTGGGGTGCAGGCTAGAGGTGTAGGGGATGAGAGGATTCACCAGAGACAGGATGGGGAGCAGAACAGGCAGATCGAGGAAGTACACTGCCGAGGGGAGCAGCGGGCGGGTCAGGAGGGGTCTGCCGTGCCATGGGGGTCACTCCCTGGCCGGGGATCGAACTCGTGTTGCAGTGGTGGCCGGTTGCTTCACAGTGCTGAGACCAGCCCCCGCGCCACCAGGAAGGCCCAATTTTAAAACACTTTCAAAAAGACAGTGTGGCTCTCAGCTCTTCCCTCTCTGCCTCTCAAACTCCTGCAGCTCTAAACAACCACCTACCGGTTTCTGGCCCTGTAGAGTCCCTGTTCTAGACGACCCACCTGAGTAGTCACCTGATGTGTGGCCTGTGTCTGGCGCCTCCACTCAGTGCAGCGGCCCCATGGGCCATTGTGAGTGATCAGGCCAGGCAGGGCCGCTGGGTGTGGCTTAGTTCCACCTCCTTGGCCATGATGGGCCATGGCGGTGTGGGTGGGCGGTGTGTGCTTTACTTCCCATGGGTGTGTGCCTGGGCTGGGTCCAGGGAACCCCTTCTTTGGTCACGGGGCAGCTGGGCTGCTTTACCAAGCAACTGACCACTGTCCATGCCCACTAGCAGGTCAGGTTTGCGTTTCTCTGCATCCGTACGTGAGCAAGAGAAACACGAGCCTGCATGCAATAATAGCTTTTACTCGAGTGCGCCTTCAGTTTGCAAACTGGAGGGCATGTATTCAGGTAACAGTCAAAACTGTCAAGCCGGGGTCTTGGGTTAAAGGACTTTGGAAGGATAAAAGGAGGGCAGAGAAGGACAGGATTGCAATAGCTGTTCACCAAGAATTAGGGTCAGTCCTTCGGGTTCCTGAGCTTGCTTTCCCGGAAGCTGGCCTTGGTTACTAAGAAGGGAAGAAAAAGAGAAACATTTATCTTTGCCAGTCCTGGGGGAAGGGGTGCCTAACTGGACTGGTGCTTGCTGGTCGATAAGACGTCATCCCCCCAAGATGGGTCTGGCTTGACCTGAGCCAGCTCGTGGGGTCTCCTGCACTTTGGCTGCAGTGTGCTGGTGACTGATGAGGTGCAGCTGCTTTTGACGTGCTTCTCGGCACCTCTAGGGCCTGAGATTCAGCCCGCCTGGAGTATAGTGCTTTTTGTTTTTTAATACTTTTAGGTTTAGAGAAAAGTTACAAAAATAGCATATACCTCTCCCTTGTCCTTAACCCACACTCCCCTCTTACAGCAAACACCGGCTCACTCACCCTCCTCCTCTGCAGTATTTAACCGCAAGCTGCAGACATGAAGACCATCATCTGAAGACCGCGTCGTTCACATCCTTGAAGCACAGATACTGCACACACACTCCTGTTTGCTTCCCCGGGAAAAGGATCCACCCAGAAATCAACACTGTCACTTCTTACTGAATTCAAACTGGCTTTGCTAAATTCCTGCGTATCCATATTTTTAAAAAGCTCTCCCCATGAATCATTCGAAACAGGGATCCATGTCACCTCCTCTGCAGATGAAGCCGTGAGAACCAGCGAGAGGACGGGCCTCCCCGAGGTCCCCGGCGATGCACCCCAGAAGTTGGAGCACCCAGGCGGAGCCAGATGGGCAGCTGGCTTGGCTGAGGGCCGCACCTTCGTCACTGCATTGCGCCCCTGCACCCCGGCCCCCCGGCCCCCGAGTGCTCTCCAGTATGCGTCTCCGCCCTTGGAGAGGCTGTGTGCACCACAGGAGCATAGAGCGGGGTGCTCCTCACAGGCAGGGAGCTGACCCACTCTTCGCTGTTCGCCTGTGGTCCCGGCTGCTGAAACCGCAGCTGAATTTCTTTACCACGTGTGAAACGAATGTCCAGAAACCGCCTCTCTGCGCGGCGGGGAGGCTGGAAGACGCCCCGAGCCTCTCCGGGGCTACTTCCCTGCCCCAACGAGGGAAGTCTACTGCAGTGCAGGGGACAGTTTCCCTGAACCCCTGGGATCCGCTTGAGTTGCTTGGGCAGACAGAGGAACATCAGATTCCTAGGAGAAAACGAATAAACGCAATTAGGGCTGAAACGCCAGGCAAGGGTTGTTCTTGACCGGGGATGGGGACAGGGCCCGGGCATCAAGGAGCGAGGAGGTGGTCGCCCACGAGGAGGGGGCGCATGTGGCCAACCAGATGTTTGCCCTGCCACCAGGCAGGTTTCTCTCAAGTCCGCATGGTCTCAATTGAATTTCACTCCATGGGCCAACATGACGTGGCCACAGTCCTCTGACCTTCACCACCCAGCAGCCGCTCCCAAGGAGGAGAAGGGGGTGGGGTGCTGGTCCTGGGAATGGCGGAGTGGACGTGCGTCCTGTCAAGAGACCGCATGCTCCAAGCAGCCAGTGCTGCTGCTGCTAAGTAGACCCACCTAGTGCTTTTTCTAGCACGAGCTGCCGCTAGGCCGCGCCTTCCACACCCCGACTCTGGGCTCACATTGCAGGATGCCATCCCATGTTGGTCTTTCCACCCATAAATCTTTCCTTTTCTGATTAGAGTGGCTGGAGGAAGCCCCAGCTCCTGCGTGCCCATAAACAGAGCCCCCCACTGCCAACAGGCCCCTTGCGCTTCCTCACTCTTAGGATTTACCTCTGTGGAGGCCACTCTGACACTGGTTACCTGCTCCCCAAAATGAGGCCCACCCCTCCCAGCGTGTCTGTGGAGCTGGGGGTGCAGATTAGCTCACTTCATGCCTGTTACCAAGCGGGGTTCCCGCGTGCAGCCTCAGTGTGATGCACAGCTTGGGGGCACGTGACAGGCCCCCCCAGGCCTGCGGGAGCAGACAGCCAGGATCAGGGCTCCGAGCCGGCCCCCCGCGGCACAGCGGGGTGGATGCCCGCCGCCAGGAGCTGTGGCCGCCAGGGCCGCGGCAGGACCCGAGCCAGCTCAGCCCCCTCCATCACAGAGTCCAAGTGCGTTTCTCTACCGACCAGGAGCACCAGCGGGCAAACGACCTGGGAGATGCAGCGGGGGTGGGCTGCGGGCTGTGGGGCCCA
>NW_004567112.1:3980364-3984387 GCF_000260355.1 Condylura cristata | reverse complement strand
TGGTCGCCAAACATACCAAGGGCTTTTCAGTGTGGCAGAACATTGGGCCCTGGGGGAGCCCCGGCTCTCTGCAGTAAATCGGGCTTAGGAGCCCTCTCCTTTAAAACGTGTCTTTTATAAGCGCAATCCCACTCTGCCTCATCATTTCCTGTGCTCAAAGTCAATCTTGCCTTTGAACATCTAGCATGTTCTAGATCTGATCTTTTCGGCTTCTCGTGCTGCTCGGCCTCACAGGCTAGTGGTGACTGTCTCCCGCCACGCTGCTGGCGCTGGTGGCTCTCTGTGAATCTGTGTCTGCTACGTGGTCACATGCCATGTACTTTAAATTTCCTGATGGCAAATTTGCTGGAAGCAGCCCTGCAAGGCACACGTGCTTCGTGGGCCTTCTGCGGCTGGGCTGGGGACAGCTGGTCTAAATGAACGAAAGATCCGATGATGCGTCTGGAAGCTTTGCCAGGGCTGGGACGGGTTGGAGGGGCCCTTCTTTAATTCATAAACACGTGGGTTTTCTAATTTGGTATGAGAAATGCTAGCATGTCTAAAGTGCTTCAGAAGTTCTCAGAAATATTTTTTTTATAATATAATAGTTCATTTTTACATCATTTTGTACATTTTTTTTTCATCTCAATCGTAATCCCCATGGGTTTCTCAGAAATATTTTAAACGTCCTAACATTTGCACTGCTTTTGAAGGAGGGATTTGCAAAGAGGTCACGCTGGAGGGAAGGGGCACCTCACCACCAGTGCATCGCCCTTTTCTACCGGGTTCCACTGACTGTATCTTCAGTTTAACGCAGAGTTCCTTAACCTAAAACCTAATACTGTGCTGTGGGACCCTGCGCCCCCGCCCCAGTCTGCCACCTTCACCGCAGCCTGCTGACCTGGCCCAAACCCACTTTCTTCCAAGCCAACTGGGACTGCTCACCTGCACCAGCACGAGGCCTGTGAGCAGGGCAGCCTTTCCCTCCAGCTGGCCTCCTGCCCCCGGGGCCCTTTTTCTGCTGTGGCCACTCTGGACAGCTGGGAGCCCCCAACCCCAAGCTCCCTCCTGCACACCTGACGGAACCTTCCTGTCCCTGGAGACACAGAGCAGCAACCATCCTCTGAGATCCCAGTCCCCTGCTGGACGTGCCTCCTCCACCCCGCCTTTGTTTCTGGCCCCTCTGTTTCCGGTCCGACAGGCACCTGCTTCTCGGGGTTTCTGGGATCACTCGTGTGACTGCTCACGCTTCAGCGGGGGGCAACGAAGTGAAAAGGAAAACTTGGTTGCTCCGTGGCAGGGGCCATGTTTCAAAGGCTCCGTGATCAGGCACCTGTCTGGGCTGGCGGGGAGCACATCGACACCGCTGCAGAACATTCTAGGCCTCGAGCCCTTTGGGCCGGGGGTGGGTATTTCATGCTGCACCTCCGGTGCTTCCTAGTGTGGCGTATGGCAGGTGCTCGAGAAGTTTCTAGAGGGAAACCAGCTGAGCCCACGTGGGGCTGTCTTCCAAGAAGCAGGGCAGGTGCTCCTGCTGTCCGAGGATGATGGCATCACCCTCCGGGGGGCGGGGACGTGAGCTTCATTGTCCAAAAAAATGCACTACTAAAGAAGCTATAAAATGCATGGGGGGTGGGTGGGTGGAGAAATAAAAGAGAAAGAGCAGCTCTGTCAGGTCAAAAACATTTCTTCCAGATGTGGACTGGTGAGGATGAGTTACCGTCAGTGACAGACCCAAGTCTCAGCCGGTGTCTTTTGCACACCTCCGGTCAGTCAGCTCCCGCCTCGCCTTCCCCCTGGACCCTCCGGCCCCACAGCCCCCTCCACTGAGCTGCCTGCTCCAGGAGCCCCCTGGCTTCCTCAGTGGGAGAGTGGACCACCTTCACGGCTGGCCGAGGCAACTCCAGCTTCTGGGCCTGGTCTCCCGCAGCCCCCACTGGAAGACCGGGCAGGGTGGTGACCTCCTTCCCGGGTAGACTAGCTGTGTGGCCACCATGGCTTCCGCTTTTCCGGACTGCCTTCCTTACAAACACCTCTCTGGGCTATGAGTTTCTGCTGCTGCCTTCCTGGGGTTCTTGTCGAAAGCCTCAGGATGGGCCAGAGTGGGGTCTGAGCTCAGGCCCGGCAGATGACATGGCTGTGCCCATGCTGGGAGGGACCCTAGTCCACACTGCAGGAGAGGGCAGGCTTTCCAGGCCGAGGGAAGCTCGGAGACAAAGGCACAGAACTTTAAACAGGAAGGATTGCTCCTGAAAATGCAAGGAACTCAGCACTGGAGGCGTGAAGCTGTGGTTGCATTTTGTTTTAATCAGCTCATTCATGGCCGCCTGGCCACTTGGCTGGAGGCTGGGCTCACAGGCAGTCACTGTGTAGAGGTGTCTGGCACCCCCTTACCTGGTGTTGTGACACTGGGGGTCAGATTTCTCACCTTTAAAATCAGAGTATTAGAAGAAAAGAAGTTTTACTCAGTTTATTTACCGGCTGGGCCCCTGTGTTTCAGCTGTTTGCCCTACTGCAGGGAGGAGCCTTTCATTGCTGCTGGAGTTTGCTAATTATTCCCCTTCCTCACCACACCCCTCCTTTGGGTGATCACAGCTGGGAGACAGGGCTTCTAATCAGCAGAGGCACCCCGGGGGGCCCCCATCCAGGGCTATGTAGATTCCTGGTCAAGGCCTCCCTTCTCACAAAGATGAGGTTCTGGTTTTCGGAAATACTAGTGGGGGGGGGTCTAGGGAACCCCAAGGCGTTCTCATGTCCCAGGCTGCTGGACCTCCTGCTTAGGGGCTCCTGGTCCTGTTACAGGGCAGGGACAGGGGCCCCAAACCTGCCTGCTCTATGTGGGTTCTGCCATCCGCCACATTAAGATAAAACATAAAACTTTAATGAAAAGGGACTTTAATGCAGTGAGTGTACAATACAGAAGACAGAATGTAATGTCTAAATCAAACACCTGAAGCTACCCATCCCCTCGTGGGCAAAAGTCCACCCAAAAGGGACTGGCCCAGAGCAAGGCCTGAAAGCTGCCATGAGCCTAAAGCACCTTCTGGCCGGGTCCCCAGACAAGTCTGGGAGGAAAAGAGCAAAATCAAAACCTACATAAACACTGCCACAGTCACCTCCCTACAGGTATCTCACCCACATATGCCTTACAGTCCAGGGCCAGGAAACAAGCAGTTTCTTCCTCACAGGCTCGCTGCACCATGTGGCTTCCTCAGGGTTCCTTCTGGCTCTCCATCCTGCTTTCTTCTTTTCCCCAGATTTCTTCTTTTCTTTTTCTCTGCTCAGCTCCACCCTCTTTCTGGGTGGTGAAGGGAACCTGGAACTTCCCCTTTTCCTAGGGGCCACCCTGTTACAGCCCCAGGGACCCCTCTAGACCCTGCAAGCTAACAGGGCTTCCCTCTGGGGCGTGCTTTTGAAGGGAAGGGAAGGGGTTATGCATATTTGGACTTTACTGTTAAACTGTTTTTGCTGGAAGGTATGTCTGGAACCAAGGACCAACCTGGCTACAGAACAGTGTAAACTTCCTGGGGCTCCTGCCTCTAGGCTGCTCCCCCGAGTGACCCCCACACCACGCACCTGCCCAACCTGGGCCTCCTCTGCCAGGGTAGCTGCGGCGACCCCATCATTTCAGTGTCCTCAGGCACAAGCTTTGAGGGTCTGCTCTACCCTGGAGCCACCGAGACGCACCTCGCGGGGTCGCCGCGGCTTCTGGGTCCGTGGCCCCACTGGCCTTTGTTCCCAGGGACGCCCCACACATTCTCCAGGTCAGAGGCGAACTTTTCCATTTCATAAAACAGCGCTCTGCGGTGACACAATCGCGCGCGGGCAGCCAACCGAGCAAAGCACCGTTCCTGCCCCAGACTCTCCCGGGAGACGGCCGCTCTCCACCCGCTTCTGGCTGCTCCTCCGGGGCCGATGGGCAAGGGTGCGAGGCACCAGCCGCAGCCCACCCACAGCAAGGCTCAGGCGAGAGCCCGCGCTCCAGCTACCCGGCCGTCGGCGCCTTCCTGCAGCCGCGCCTGGCGCTGGCTCCGCGCCAGCCCC
>NW_004567112.1:3977324-3978824 GCF_000260355.1 Condylura cristata | reverse complement strand
CCTTGCTTCCGCTCTGCATCTCTCCCGCTCCCTCCCTTTGCGCCAACCCGCACTCATGGTATTTGGATCCTGTTCGCGAACGCTTTAAACCTTTTATCCGAGAGGACAGTGTTGGGGGTCCCAGTCGCCTTTCGGGGGTCTCCCTGGGGAGGCAGAGGGTGCCTGCCGCAGCGCCTGGCACCAACCCTCCAAAAATGGAAGCGGTTCTTTTGAGTAAACTGGACGGGCTTTGATCCCAGCGATCTGCAGGAGGTCAAGGATGAGAAGGACCTGGACCCTTTTCTCCCTCCTTGAGCATCTTTTCTTGATCCAGAAAAGGCAGGGGGTGGCGGTGGTGATAGGGACAAGGGATAGAGAAATCGGGCGCTCCTTGGAGGACCTTCCAGAGGGATGCTGGCCTCAGTCAGAGGCAGTGTGTTGTGGGAAAACAGTGAGAGGCAGAGCCGCCAGGTGGTGGCCAGGGTCCACAGGCCTTGCCCTCGGCTGCAGCCAGGTGTGGCCACCTCTCCACCATGGCAGTGTGTGTCCAGAGAGGCGCCCAGGAGCCCTGTGCAGGCTGGCCTAGCTATGTAGGAATAAGGTCCACCCTGGCGTGGGTCGACATCGGTAGAGGAAGATGCAAGGGCTGAGCAGGGAGCCGTGGGAACTCGCGTGTCCACCCACCCGGGAATAGGCAGCCCAGCCTCCGTGCTCAAGGACCAGCCTAAGGGAAGAGAGTTACTGCGGAGAGATGTGAGACAGACTCGGGGAGGGGCGCGGAAATGCACAGCGCCTGAGCGCAGTCTCTGGGCCCGCGTCTGTGCAGGGGTCTGCTTCCCACGTGACCGCTCTCTGGCCTTCTAGTCCCAAGAGGAGGTGACTTTTCTGCTCTCGTTCCACTTTCCAGCCAGGGGAACTGAGGCTGGACTAGTCGGGTTGATCTGGAAGCTGGCATTTGAACCCACATACTCTTACTAAGACCAAGCCGGCGCCACCCCCAAGGCTGCAGGAGAGAGGTCAAGCGGGGCCAGGGAAGTTTCTGGAGGACCCGGAAGTGCATTGCAGGTGGAGTGGGAAACAGCACCACTAAGTGAGACTTGTTTGGGAGGTGGCGAGAATAGAGTGGCGTGGCTGGGGGCCGCTGGGGAGGGCAGTGGGGGTGACCCAGGCCGGTGGCGCAGAGGCCCAGGCTGAGAGGACAGGCTGTGCTGTCCTCAGCTGTCCTTGAACCAGGGCAGCTCTGGACTAACCTGGCGGTGGCACGCAGACTGCGCCAGGGCGTGGAGTTGAGGTCCTGCAATAGTCTGGGGGGTGAGGCGATGACTTTGAAAAAGCACATGGGTGTTTTGGTCAGAAGCAAGCCAGCTGTTCCTGTTTGTAGTCTTTTGCTCACAGGGCTCTGAGTAACGCCAGCCTCACATCTAATTTATTGCCAGAGAGGTGGAGTCTCTCAGCGGGCTTTGGAGTCGGCAGGGTCCTTAATACCTGGTTGAGCTGTGTTGCCCCATTGGGAAGTGGGCT
>NW_004567112.1:3971576-3976709 GCF_000260355.1 Condylura cristata | reverse complement strand
TGATGGATGATGGAGGGGTGGATGATGGATGGATGAGGGATGGATGATGGATGGATGAGGGATGGATGATGGATGGATGGATGATGGATGGATGGGTGGGTGGATGGATGGATGAATGGTTGGAAGATAGATGATGGATGGATGGGTAGACAGATGAATGGATGGACAGATGGACAAAGACAAGGGCTGGTCCAGATACTCAGCCATCCTGTCTTTTCTTAGTGGAAAGTGTTGGTTTGCTGCTGCCTCGACTCCCTCTGCTATCTGAGGACAGGAGTTCACAGATGCCATCCCCCACAGCCCTGATGGCCGTGATGCTAAGCTCTGGCTCACAGGGTTGGTCACAGGAGAGCTCTCTTAGTTGGGGTGGACATGGGAGCTTTTGGGGGAGATGCCGTTGTGCTAAGGCCCGACAGTGGAGCAGGCCAGGGCAGGGTGGCAGGGGGGAGCTCCAGAGATGGGGTGGGCTTCCCCATTCCCAAGATTGTGAGGCGGGTCTTTCCAGAGTAATGAGGGCCAGGGAGGTGGAAATGCCGCCGAGCAGAGTTCCCTGGGGAGGGGCAGCGGTGTGGGGTCATGGTGGGCTTGGGGTGGCCCAGCTCTAAAGAGAGCTGTTTAGTAGGACTTCAAGAGCGCCTCTAGTCATGGCTCTCAAAGGCAGGCAGGTCGTGTGTTCCAGAAGCCCACACTGCTGCCAGGGCCGGGGGGAGAGTGTACAGCCAGACCAGACCATAGCACAGGGACCAGCCAGCTTGGGTGAGGTTAACGCCAAGCCAGCTCAGGCCCGGAGATGGCAGAGACGCCAGTCAGGGCTAGCGTGCAGCTAGTGCGTGTTCTGTGCCAGCCGCTGCTACGCCGGTGGCTCCTCCTGGCACTCGGCCGGGGGTGTGCTGTGCCCTCCCTGCGGTGCGGCTGGGAGATGGCGTCACCGGGCTGTCCGTTCCCGGGACTTGAACCCCATCCGCGCATCTGGTCCAGAGCCCGTTTGTAATCACCACGCTGTGCTGTTGACAGAGAAACTGTGATTAGAAGCCAGCCCCGGCTAAGCCACAGCTAATAGCTGGAATAAACAGCACTCCAGATGGCCTTGGCCTGAGCTGGAGTTAGGGCACGTCACAGCCGTCCCCCGCAGGTGCTGCAGCAGGAAGGCAGGGTCCCCCCAGCCATCGTGAGCACAGCCCTGGCTAAAGACAGCGGAAGAGCAGAAGGGGGGTGGCAACTTGTCCAGATCAGGCCGCTAAGCCCCAGCCTGCTCCTGGGCAGAGCCCGGCCCTCCGATCCCCAGCCACCGCAGACCTGTGCTGCAGAAATGGGCAAGCAGTCAGCATGGTGGCTGGGGCAGACTCCCCAAGCACCTGAAGTTAGCCCGTGTCTCCCCCCGCCTACCCCTGACGGGGACCCCGAGGAGCCCAGAGCTCTGCCGCCCGGCCTGGAGCCCATGCCAAGGTCCTGCTCACCCTGCTGGTTATCCTCTTTCACTGCTAAAGAGTTAACCGATTACAGTTTCATAAAATTAGTAAGCTGACAGTCTCAAAAGCCAAGTGTTTGAGTAACTTTATTCCCTCCAGGGCTGTCAATAGTTTGCACTAGGGCTTAAAAATAACTGTATCCAGTGAGCGATTACTGAGGGGGGCGGGGAACATGAGCTAACTGTGGTCAGACGCGCACGGCTCCGGGCTCCGGCTGGATTCTGAGTCCGCCTGGAGCTGTGTGAACCTGCACGCAGCTTCATGCCTTGGACGGAGAAATCAGACTTTCCGTGAGCTTATATTTTGAATGAATAACTAGCTGTGGTCAGGCTTCATGTGAAGAAGAAATCAGGCCTGGCAGTGGTTGAGGGTTCCTGGGAAGGCAGATGAGGGCGGTGGGGGTGAGGGGGGAGGTGTGTCTGCCGCTCACCGCTGTCACTTGACCAGGTGATGGCCCCAGGCTCTCAGAGCCCTGAGATCAGGCTAGACCTGACCACTCGAGGACCTCATTAGCTGGAATGGCCTGTGATTCTTATAAAAAAATCCCCTGGCTGACCTCAGTGGTGACCTGCTTGTCCCTAGGAGAAAATGTGTCCCCAACCTGCACCTCCACTCCTCTGCAGGAGCCCCAAAACTGGGCTGCCCTGGGTCCTTGGAGATGTTTCATTTTTCTTCCTTGCCTTTTCTGCCCTTTAAAAAAAAAGGGAAGGAAATTAATACTGAAGGCGAAATCAAGAAGTATAACCATCTCAAACGCTTTCCCAGAAGGCTCCAGCACTGGCAGGGAGGTCATTTGATGACCTGTGACTGGAACCACCCAGGACCCAGCCAGGGCACGAGGAGTGGGGTCCGCAATAGGGGTGGGGGTGGGGGTGGGGCAGTCCAGCTTTTGCGATCAGCGACGTGAGATGGATTTATAAACACATTCAGAGCATTGTTTGAACACCTGCTGTCCAGGTGGAGGGGCGGGCTGAGTAGGGTGCTCTCCAGGGGTTCACCGGGTGCCGTAACACCCGCTTTAGGGTCTCGGCATCTGGGGCCAGGTTGCCTCGTCAATACGCACATTCTGTTGACTTCATCTCCGGCAGTCTCTGTTTCCTCATCAGTAAAATAATCATAAAACAATAGCTCGGACAGGCGAGCCCACAGGGCTGGGGAAAGTAGGGCACGGAGTGGCGAGAGAAGCGGGCAGGCTGCAGCCCAGGGTCCTGGCTAAGCTCATCCCGAGCCACCTACCAGGCATCGGCCGATGGGGAGGGGCAGCCTGGCCTCCTGGGGAGAAGCTAAGCGGGGTGGGGTGGAGGCATCTTCGGGGGCAGGAAGGTGACGTGAATGTACGTCTGGGCGCTGACCTGGACTCTGCCGGTGCCCGTGTTCGGACGGGTTCTCTGAGTGGGGTGGGGGCTGGGGTGGCCACAGGAGGTGCCGGACCCCACCCTGCCTGACTTTCCAGCTGCTGCCCTCGGGGTGCTGCCTGAGATGTGCTCCAGTGCAAGGCTGTGCGGAGCGCCTGGCATTTCGCAAATATCCTCCTTTCTTAATCCTCCTGGAGTCTGTGGCTCAGCGGCCAGCAGTGTGCAGAAGCCTGGACCCCGGAGCCTGGCTTTGGCGTCCACGCTTTGGGAATCCCTCACGAGGAAAGAACGGGCGCATCTGAAGGAAAATATAAAGGTCGGATGGAAGTTTCCAACCCCGTTTCTCGCAGACCGGGGACAAAGTGCCGAGTGAGCGTGTTCCTTGACCAGCGCTCTGAGCGGGGCCCACGGCAGCTGGTCCCTGGGGAGGCGGGCGTCTCCCCGGCACATGACGCCCGCCTCGGCCGTGCGGCTGGAATTTCTGATGATTCGCACATTTGAATAACCCTGTCTACTGAGTCAAAGCCTTGTGCAATGTTGTCAACCCCCGGGAGGCGTCTTTTTCATTAGTTGTGCAACCAGCTCTTGAGAAGCCGGTGAGCCCGTCTGTGTGAGGGGCTGTGCTTTGGTGCATTGGCGAGACGTGGCCTCCGGCCCTTGCCCGCCTTGGGGCGTCACCCGTCCTCCCGTGTGCGCGGTGGCCGGAGGCGGGTGGCCGGAGGGCGCTGTCTTTCTTTGCTGCCAAGTTCCCAGCAGCAACTGCAACGATGGACACACAGACTTCTGCTGGAAATGGTTGCTGGCTGGGCACAGGGGTATCCAGAAGCACCCTCTGCTCTCCTCACTGGAGGAGGCAGGGCACAGCCAGGGGGTGGAAACAGCCCTGGGCAGACCCGGATCCCGGCAGACTGTGGAGCATCTTCCCTCGGAGCCGCTTGGGGAGACGAGCAGCACCTCCAAGCCTCAGCTGAGGAAAGAGAGGAGGCTCCAGGAAGTGAGTTATAATGACTCAGGCCACCCAAGGAGGAGACAGAGCCAGGATTTGAACCCGCCTGTCTGACACCCAAACTGTTTTTGAGTCTTCTTCGACTTGTGTTTTTAGAAGCGTGTTGTTCAACTCCAAATGCTTGAGGGTTTTTCCAGCTCTTCCTGTCGCTGATTCCCAGCTCGGCTCCACAGGGGCTGGAGCCTTACATCAGACGATCTCTGCTCTTGACGTCTGTGTGTGTGTTTTCTAGTCTCGAATGGTCTCCCTCGGTGAATGTGCTGCATGAGCAGAACACTGTCGTCCGCTGCGTGCTGCTTGCATGCCAGTCAGCCTGGTGGACTGTGGTGCCGCCCTCACTGATGTTCTGCTGTCCACAGAATAGAGTCGGTTCCAAGTCTCAAGCCCTGAACTGCTTCTCGTGTAGGGCTCCCTGGAGTTAGCAAACTCTGGAGCTTCTGGAGAGTGACTAGCTGCCCCCCACCCCGCCTCCGCTTCCTCCCCTAGCACACCGGCTCCTGAGTGCAGAAAGGGAGATGTGTGTGGAGGCGAGGGGATGCTGGACGGTTGCAGGTCAAGGGGCTTGTGTCTCTGGCTGGCGGTGTTAGCCTCTTCCAGGACCAGCCCCAAGCAGGGGAACCGGAAGGATGCCAAAGTGACATCTTCCTGGGTGGGAAGGCCGGGGTTCCGCGACTTGGTGGCTCTTCATCGGGGCTGAATGCACCTTGAATGCTGCCCTCCTGCCACGGGAAGCCCAAGGTGGAGTCCACTACTTCACCTCTCGGGCCGAAGGCTTGGGTTCAAAACACCACCTGATTGTTACTCAGAGCGCATAACCATCTCTCGTGTCTGCATCCTGGGGAGCACATATTCCTTGGTGTGTGTGTGTGGGGGTGGGTCTGTCGCCTGCATTCTGGTGCCTTCTGTGGGTTTTTGTTGAACATTCGCTATTCAAGAAATGGTCTGAGTTGAGGCTCTTTAGCTCCCAGCTAGATATTCTGTCCACCCGTTTGATGTCCTTGGCTATGAAATATGTCGCTCAGTATTACTCACCCCTCATTGGAAAAAACCCAGGAGGAAAAATGTGATACCAGCACAGAAGTTGCAGGGAGGAAGACAAGAACTCGAGGCAGCTAGAAAGAACTGGCCTGCCCCGAAGCCTTTCTGTCTGCGGGTTCTGGAGTACTCATTCCGGTCTGTTCCCTCGGAGTGCCCTCACTGGCCAGCCATGTAATTCTCCACCCTCTGAAAAATGTCCCTGCACCTTCCCACTTTTCACAACCCTTCTCTAACCACGTCAGCTCCCCATTTTCATGTTTTCTTG
>NW_004567112.1:3969698-3971141 GCF_000260355.1 Condylura cristata | reverse complement strand
TATTTATGCATACAAAACTGCGGTACAGGCCAGACGTGCAGGGGCAGTGAGAGGATTCACCAGAGACAGAGCGGGGAGCAGAACAGGCAGATGGATGAAGTTCACTGCTGAGGGGAGCAGCAGGGTGACAGGAGAGCGCTGCTGCGCCCTGTGGGTCACCTCTGGGGCGGGGAATCGAGCTCGCACTGAAGCAGCCGTGCAAGCTTCTCAGTGCTGCGCTCCAACCCACTGTGCCACCAGGGAGGGTCCCAAAGTGATGTTAAAGAAAACTTTCTCCGTAGCAGTCTCCTTGGGTTGGAAGTTTTCCCCAAAGTTATCCATTTGATTTCTGATTTTTCCATCTGAGAGTTCTAAGTCCACATGAATGCCCTTGAGCTATAATTACAGTGCTCTTGCTGAAGGGGAAAAAGTTCAGTATGAATATCCCAGTGGACAACCAGATAAGTTAGGGCAGAGATGCTTCAGTGCTGTGCAAGCTGTTTGATTTCCTCTGGGGTGAAGCCCCGAGTTTCTCCTCTCTCAGCAGGGAGACACTTGCAAATTTCTTTTTATCGCGCTGTTTCGACATCATGGAAAATGCATTCACACAGTGACATATTGTGCTCTATCAGTTATTTCAAGTCGTAAATATTTCATGCATCACAGTGAAGCAGGAATTGCAACAGCTGCTGTTGCGTGAGCTAGCCCCTTGCTGTGACAGAGGCACTGAACGGCCTGACAATAGTGTGTCCTCGCTTATTTCTGTCGAGGGTTAATTCCTTGGCGAAGTGAGTCTCAGAAGTGAGCAGACAGGATAGAAGCTATGTGTGGAATCTTATATGACCCCGGGTGTGTCTGTCACTTCCCAGATATGCTGCACTCACCTCACTGCCATCTGCAGTCACGGAGGGCCGGGACTGCCAAGAAGAAACTCCCTGGAAGAAATCCGGCCCGACAAATGGAATCAGGCAGTACCAGGCCAGCCTTTCCACTCAGTCTGGAAATTCACTCTTTTGTCCTGAGGTTACTTTTATTCTCAGCTTGTCGCATTTCAAGCGAGAAACACTGTTTTCATTTTAAGATTTATTTATTTATGCATACAAGAAGTGTGGTGTGGCCAGAGGTGCTGGGGGTGAGAGGATTCCCCAGAGACAGAGCGACGAGCAGAGCAGGCAGGCTGACTGAAACCCACTGCTGAGGGGAGCAGCGGGTGAGACAGGAGAGGTCTGCTGCGCCCTGTGGGTCAACTCCCCGGCCTGGGCTGGAACTGTGTTGAAGCGTCTGCGGCAGTTTCACAGCACTGCGCTAACGCTGAGAGCGGTGACCCCAGGCCATCTGGGCTGGACCTGGTCATAGGGCTGTCAGATCATCTGGCCCAACGCTGTTTTCTTTGAGGAACTGAGACCACTGAGGGAATGTGGAGGCCCAAAGTCACAAGCCAGTAGGTGACCACGGCCAGAGTCC
>NW_004567112.1:3962182-3967802 GCF_000260355.1 Condylura cristata | reverse complement strand
CCAAAGTCACAAGCCAGTAGGTGACCACGGCCAGAGTCCCTGGCCGCTGGGCCCTGGGGCGCCTCACCAAAGTCACAAGCCAGTAGGTGACCAAGGCCAGAGTCCCTGGCCGCTGGGCCCTGGGGCGCCTCACCAAAGTCACAAGCCAGTAAGTGACCACGGCCAGAGTCCCTGGCCGCTGGGCCCTGGGGCGGGCGCCTCACCGCCAGCCGACTCTCCAGGCTGCAGGTGAAGGCCTTGCCGCCTTAGCTTGTTCTGGAAATTGAAGAATATGTTTATTCAGATGTTTCGTATGCAGAGATGGAAAGAGAACTTGAGCCGCCTATATAAAATCCAGTTTTTCTTGTAGTCACCCCAAAAAGTAAAAGAGCGAGAGACGTCGTTTTTCTTTTCTAAATGCAGCGTTATTGAGATACTAGCTGCACACCCCAAAATCCACCCTTTCAAAAGGGACAGTTCACCGGGTTGTGCCACTCCCAAGACCGAATTCCTGAACGCTTCCCTTCGGGAAGAAGCAGGGGGCCCACAGCGGCCCCCAGTGGCCCATCCGCTCTGTGTCCCTGGAGTCCTGCGCCCCTACCCACCTCCTGCTTGTGGGGCTGGGTTGTGTCAGGTGCCTCAGCAGGTCGCCTGCTCGCTGGGGGCCAAGGAGGCTGGCGTTGACTTTCCTTCTCTCCTTGATGGGAGTAAGTCCAGCTCCCAGAAGCTGCTGCGGTCGCCACAGGAGACCCGGGAGCATTGCCCGAGTCTACACTGCCTGAGGCGCTGAGGAGCAGGCCAGGAAATGTAGTTGTCAGCTCTAGTAGGCCACGTGACTCTGCAAGTGCTGGACTGGTAGGAAGCAGCTCCTGCCTCGCCTGGCCATGAGGTAACTGAGGCCCAGAGGCAGGGAGGCTGCTGCTTGGGTCTCCGGGCCCCTTCACTTGTGACCTGAGCCGGAAGCGTCTGGCTCCCCCTGTCCCCTGGTGCTCGCAGTAAGTGGGCCTGGGGGCTTCTGGAGAAGGACTGTCCCCTTCCCGGAGGGGCCGAGGGGCCCTTGGCCACGCAGCAGCCACCTTCCGCCCCTTCGGTCCCAGCCCTAGGGCCCCCTCCTCCTCCTCCTCTGGGGCCGTGGGGGGTGGCTGGCGCCAGGCCCTTGGGAACCGAGTCCCGGGGTGGCCTCTGTCGCCGCAGGCGCCTGGACTGCGCGGCCTCCCCACACAGGCCTGAGCTCAGGGAAGGACGAGAGGCCGCTGGGAATCTGGGAAGGTCAGGACGGCCGCCAGCTGCTTATCAGGAGGAAGGTTAATAGTGTCTGTGAACGGAGCAGCCTGCCGCTTCCCTGAAGACAATAATAGACACTTCTGGAAACAACCTGGGCAGCTCCCCGGCCCCACACCAGATGGGTGGGGGAGGCCACTTGGCAGTGCCCACCATGCCCGCACCCAGCACCCCCAGGGGTGAGCAGAGCAAGGACGCGCTTTGTTTTTCTGCCAGTGAGGCCGAAAAGTGGTTATCAGTGAGTGACAGGCATGACCTTGGTTCTGGAAGGGCCCCCCCTTTTGTGTTTTTTATAATACAGTAATTTATTTTATTTACATCATTCTGCGCCTTTTTCCATCTCAGTTGTCATCCCCGTGGGCTTCCCATCACCGAATCGCCCGTGTGCCGTCACCACGGCGAAGGAACCCTTTCAGCAGGGAAAGTTTAACCTGCAGCTCTCACCAGGCCCAGCCCTGGGAGTCTGCAGCGGAAAGAGAGCGCTCCTCCTCCTTGGGTCACGCTGTGGAAAGAAACGGGCTGGCGCAGGAGCGCTCCTGAATCTCGGGGTTTTGTTTCTCTGGGAAAGACATTGAGTGTGGAAACCATCATTCAACTTTGAACCTATAAAAAGAAAAATCCCCACTGCTTGTGAGTTCAGTTTACTTGAACAGGAATAGCTCTTGGCCTGGAGAACCTGACACCAGGCTGTGCCTTCTCTGGGTCCCTCCCTAACCTCCCCAGGGCCCCCCAGGCTGCCAGGCCTCTCAGGTGTATTTTCCGCTGCAGGCTGCTGCCTGAGCCACGGCCAGGTGGTGCCTCCCCGCTTCCTGTGCAATGTGCAGTTGGGCGCAGCCCAGCACAGCCTGCCGTCAGGGCGGCGGGAGCCCCGTCTGGCCTCCTGGAATGCGCAGACTTCCCTTCTGTTTCTGTTGCCTCCAGCCCCCTCCAGCCCCCACCAGTGGGGCCAGACTCTGGCTGAGCCCGGCTGACTTGGAATGTGAGGGAGCAGGCGGGTGCAGGCAGGCGCTCACAGGCGCTCACACTGAAAGAGGAGAAAATGAGCCTTGCAGGCCTCTCCTGCATTCCTGGCCTGCTGCTTTTGTTCCTGCCCTAGGCAGCCGCTCTTGCAAGCTGGAGGCCCTCCCGCCCCCCCAAGTCATGCCTCATTTCCCCTCGGGAACCTGCTTAAAGTGGGTTCTGTATTTCTGCGCTGACCCTTCTGGAGAAAGTAAAGTTCTCTGGCAGTGGAGGGACGGGTCTGTCTCTGTGCCATCGGCTTCTCGAGCTGCAGGCTTCTACCCAGAGCCTCTCCTGGGGCTCCCACACAGCCTCACAGAGCTTTTCTTAGTGCAAAACCACCCCATCGCCCTCCCCAGTGGACCAGCTCCTGTCCATGGTGTCAGGTTAGATAACGGCCTGCCTCCGGTTCCGACTCAGTGTACCTACATACCTGAGGCAGGTGTGCTACCGGGGCCTCAAGTACCCCTGCTCTCCAGACTTGTGACACCCCAATTCCCATCCTGGCATCTCAAGTCCTGGCGTGGCAGTGTGGGGACCCATCACCCCGTGTGGGTTCTGGATCCAGGGCCCCTTCCCGCCACCCCAGACCGGCCCTAGTCTACTGCCTCTCATTCTGTTCTCTTTCCTCTGTCCCTCCCCCCCCCCCCCCCCCCGCCCTCTTCAGACTGGGCCATTGGCTCAGGGGCTGTTTCTCGCTGGGGAGATGGGCGGCGCCCACTTGGAAGGCCCAGCCCTGAGGGGCACCTGCCTTCTACCTCCCACAGTGAGAACAGGCGATACACCTGGGGTGCAGTTTCCTCCCCGGGCCTCTTGGGCTTTGAGCTTGGGTTTATTTTCCCAGCTGGTACCTCTGTGTACTTTAATGGCAGTGTCCTAGGCACAGAGGTACAGGTCGTGACCCTTGGGCCGAGAGGGGCCTACACCCCCACCGTGTCCAGGATTATAGGCCTGAAGGCACCCCAGGGTGCCCCTGAATTATGGGCCTGAGAAATATGGGTCTCCAAACACTGCATCTTGTGCTGGAGTGGCCGATGGCTGGGGAGGGCATCTCAGGTCCCATAATCCAGCGGCTGTTAAATTCTCATGGCACCTTGGGGCAGCCCGCTGTGCTTGCTTGTTATTTATAGTTTCTGAGCCAGCGGGAGGCTGTGTGGCTGCTGGTGACGGTGGGAAATTTCCCAAGGCTCCTGGGAGGCACTTGGAGTCCAGCAGGGTCCAGCTGGCACCTCAGGGACTGTTACTTATGTTGTTCTGTGGTCAAGAGGGGGTCCTGCCCTTTCCGTGGGCACGGGAGCATCTTTCCTTTGATCTGCCTCTCACCTGTGGACAATGCACTCTGTGCCCTTGGCTTGGGAAGAACCTGGCTTCGTGTCGCTGATACCCAGGCTCACATGATGCGGGAGACAGGGGCGGGCCTGAAAGTCTGAGGGAGACAGGGTAGGAAGAAGGATCTTGGCAGGCTCCTCCGAGCCTGCAGCGCAGGGGCTTGTCTGAGCCGGACAGCTCCCCCCCCCGAGAAGCGCTCCGGGAGCCTCCGCCCTGGGCTGGGCACCTGCCTCTGGTGCCGGAGCTGCACCGCCGTGTCTGGGGCTGGTCTGGGCGCCCGGGCCCACCGAGCAAGGTGGCAGCTCAGCCAGCTCCCGAGCAAGGGTGCTGCCTCGCAGGACTTCTGGAGCCCTTTGGGGTTTCCATCACATGTGCCGGGCGAGTCAGACAGGGCAAACAACTCATGCTGCGCCCTGCACCCCCTGCTCAGAGGGCCTGCGGCTGGGCTACCGCTCCCTTGTCCCCTTCTTGGAATTCTCATCCTCGGGGCGCCAGGGACCTCGCATTTGCAGTTTGCGCCGGGTCCTGCACGTTGCCCAGCCGGTCCTGAATGTAGGACAATGCATTGAAATGCCAGTGATTTGATCACTTTGCTCTTGCAACTTGATTTGAATTTCGGGAACATGCAGTTCCTTGTGAATAAAGGAGGATTCATTTCTTTTCCCTCGAATACACTGCGTTCTGTTTTCCAAATTAGCTCTACTTATCAACTCTTGAGAAATTGGAAGGAGCGATTGTTCTTGTGCGAAGCGGAGGGTAGGTTGTTAATCCTGAGTCCTGGCCCTGAGTTCTTAGGCCCGGAAGGGGGAATCATGTTCCCACAACCATGGGGGCTGCAGGGGCTGGATTTCCAGTGAAAGGGCAGGACCTGGGGAGGAGCTCCAGCTGAAGGCTAAGAGCACCAGCTGAGCGCCAGTGGGGGCGGTGGGAACGAGGGGGTGGGGCTTCAGGCAGGCAGCTACTGGACTTCTGAGTCTCTGTTCCAAGGGAGAGCCCTGGGATGAGACCTGGCTGCAGGCTTGCAAGACTAATTAGCGTGGTGCCCGCCACAGTTAATGCCCAGTAAACAGTGCTGTTGCTGGTGTTAACTGTTTTATTATTGTCTGTATTAAAGGTGGGTGGGGTTTAACTTGCCCTCGGAGAGAAGAAAAATAGGTGTGAATACAAGGAGGTGGGTGGGGTGGGAGCAGTGTGTTTGGATGTCTGGTAACTAAGTCTGTAGGGTGGAGAGTGTGCAGTGGGGAGTGCTGGGAGGTAATTTGGGGTACCCGAGCTATGGGATGCAGGGAGTTGTGGGTCAGACGGGAGAAGTCATTGAGGTCTGCAATAAGTTCGTGCACCCAAGTGGCAATTATGAGTTAGAGGGAGACACAGAAACAGGTCAGACCTGCCTGAACCAGAGTGTAGAGCGGGACT
Source organism: Condylura cristata (assembly GCF_000260355.1). Lineage (NCBI taxonomy): Eukaryota > Metazoa > Chordata > Mammalia > Eulipotyphla > Talpidae > Condylura > Condylura cristata. The sequence continues at coordinate 3,962,798 of NW_004567112.1, read as the reverse complement.
CATAAATGATTTAGGACCACTTCGGGGTGTTGAGATGTGGGGCTGAGCATTGGGAGGTGATGTGGTAGCTCATGGATTCCAGGGCGAGTGGAGAACCTGGGGTTCACGTGCATTGTCTCACTGCCAGGAAGCAGGGGAGAGTGCAGAACGGGAAACTGAGGCCCAAGCTGGGAAAGCCTCTGTCTGAAGTCACACAGCTGTCGCGGGCAGGGTTGGACTCTGTGGGCATCCTGGGTGCACGGGAGCTTTGCAGCCTTTCTTGGCCAGGGTGGTCCTACATTCAGGACCGGCTGGGCAATGTGCAGGGCCTGGCGCAAACTGCAAATGTGGGGTTCCTGGCGCCCCAAGGATGAGAATTCCAAGAAGGGGACAAGAGAGCAGTAGCCCAGCCGCAGGCCCTCTGAGCAGGGGGTGCAGGGGCGCAGCATAAGCTGCAGGTCAGCTTGGTGTTCTGGTCTACCCGTGATGCCCAGCCTGCTGTGCCAAGGTGGGAGAGGGTGGGCAGCTCTTCAGGGACCGGCATGGGGCTGGGCGTCGGACAGGGAGACGGGAAATCGGGCTGTTGGTGTGGAGGCCGGAGGGCTCCGAGGAGGGCTTCGAGCAGCCTCTCAGCCAG
>NW_004567112.1:3959239-3960607 GCF_000260355.1 Condylura cristata | reverse complement strand
CTGCGCCACCAGGGAGGGCCAGGAATGGTCTTTTAATGTCATCGATCTCCAATCTCACTTCTCTACGAATGGGTGGGTGGGTGCAACCATTGATGCCTAAATCTCGGAATCAGATTGCGTCTTGCAGCCGCATCTCCAGTTCTACACTGATTTTAGTTTAATCCCAGAGAACCGAATTGCCAAAGACAGGGAGTCATCAAGGGAACCTCACGCCTTGAGCTTGTTCTCAAATGTTCACAGATCTCAGATATTAATGTTTACCCCCAGAAAACTTAACGTTGCCTGTGGGTTTGCTGTGGCACCCTGGGGTGCCTCGGGGCAGAGCTGGGAAGCGGCATCAAGTCCATGAAGCCTCTCTCTTCGCTGGCCTCCCGTCCACTCCCCATGACAGCCAGTCTTTGCCTTACCAGCGGAACATCCATTTTGATGTATCGAGAGCACCTATCCAATTCTGTGCTAAATCCTTGTTGAGAAAGAAATAAAAGCCTATCATTTGATTCATGCTTCCCTTATTGTGGTTTCCATTTTTGTCAGTGTGATAATGTATGTCAAGGACTCAATTGAGTGCTGGATTCTCTTCAGTAAATTCGTCATCACGGAGGTGTCTGTTGTTTTATTTTATTTTATTATATGTTGAACCTTACCCGCACGGTGTGTGTCTTTCTTCCTGTAAGTTGTTGAATGCTAAAAAATATTGTCTGTCCGGGGCTGGTGCTTCCAAGGAGGCAATATTTGTGTGCTCGAGCAGTAGTTTATGAAGAGGAAATACGAATCACTTGTTATCTTCAGATGGAGTCCTGGCAGTTTTAAAACTCATAAAATTATAGGAAGTGTTGGCTTCTCTTAATGGGTCATTTGTTATGTTAAAAATCAGTAATGATAAATATTTATTAGGGAAGTGGAAAGGGCTATGGAACTCTGTGATTCATCATTCCATGAATCCTACTGGTTATTCAGATTTTTCTCTGTTAAAAAGGAAAGCATTCTGTTTTCTCTGTTCTGTTTTGGATATCCTGGGTGCTTTGCTTTCTTCATGAATTTCAATTTCTATAAAAGCTCCTGCTGGGAGCTCGGGACTGTACTTTGTAGACCAACCTGGGGAGAAGCGATAACAGAAGCGAGTCGAATGACCCGTGAGGGCATCTCGCCCTCCCTGTATTTAGGTCTTCTTCTATCAGTGTTTTGTCGTTTATTCCAGTAGCTTTCAATGTACAGGTCTTGCAGATAGTTTGTTAAAAATTTCTTTCTCGGCCCTCCCTGGTGGCGCAGCGGGTTAAAGCACAGCACTAAGAAGCTTAAGCCGCTTCCGCATGAATTCGATCCCCGCCTGCCCCGAAGGTGACCACATGGCGCGGCAGACCTCTCCTG
>NW_004567112.1:3948885-3958734 GCF_000260355.1 Condylura cristata | reverse complement strand
TGTTCTGTGCTAATACACACAATAGAAATACAACTCATGGTCTATATTCACCTGTTATCCCATGAGGTTGAGAAACTCAGTTACAGGTTTCTAGGCACTTTCTCCAACACTGTTCGGTCATTTCCAACTAGAGATAATTCTGTGTTCTGTGGTCTATGCCTTTCTCTACTTTCTTGTTCTTAGTTGAATTAGTCTAGCTAGGACTTAAGTAAAAAGAGTGGCTGCCTTGTCTTGTTCCTGTTCTGGTTGGAAAGCAGCCCACCTTTTCCCATTAAATACAATATTAGTTTCAGTTCTTTTTGGCGTTGACCCCCTTTTTCTTCAGGCTGAGGAAGTTCTCTTCTGTTTCTAATTTGCTGAGTTTTTATAATGAATGAATGTTCCATTATGTCAGATCTTCTTTTACATCTATTGAGATGATCATGTGGGTTTCTCTCTCTTTTTTTAGTATGTTAATATGGTAAGTTACACTGATTGATTTTCAAGTGCTACCCCAAGCTTGTTTCTTCTTTCCTAGGATAAACCCCACCTGCAACACCAGCAATGATATATTATCTTTTTTTTTTTGATATTGCTAAATTCCATTTGCTAAAAATCTTAAGCACTTTTGAGTTGTATTCATGTTGGATATTAATTAACCTGCAGTTGTTTTATAATATCTTTTGTGTAGCTTTTATAAATTAGAGTAATTCTGGGATCATGAAATAAATAGAGCCATCTATGTTTGAGAAAACTTGATAAAGTATTAGTATCCCTTCTTTCTTAGATGTTGGATAGAACTCACTGATGAAGTCATATGAGCCGGAAACATTCAGACTTTTTAATAGATAAGTGCTTACTCATTACTTGTATTTTTTTGAGTGAACACTGGAAAATTGTGTATTTTAAAGAAAATTGTCCGTTCAATCTAAGCTGTGAGATTGAAGGGCATAAATTGTTTTATAATCTTTTCCTTATGCTTTCAATGTCTGTGGGCTCTGTAGTGATGCTCCTTTGATTCCCAATGTCGTCATTTTGCCTTTTCTTAATGAGGAATATAGAAAATACATCACCTTCCTTTATATGGGTTCAGATCTATCTTTGTGTACATGACTGGCCGTAACTGAAGGCCAGCTAACTCCAGCTTTGTATACAGGAATGGGGCAGTGAGAAGGACCAGGCCTTGACTCTGCCTAGACTTACCTTCTGTCCTGACTGCCCAGGGCCCTCGCTCTCCCTCAGTCACCGCTGAGGGTGACCACAGTGACTCAGATAGGAATACCCTCTGCACTTACAGTTTGCCAAGTGGAGAGAGTGGCCCCCTGGACCCTTCCACTTTCCCTTTCTTTTCTGCTTACCAGAGTAGGTGGTAATGACACTGGCCCACAGTCACCAACCAAGTAGCACTCTTTCCAGTTCTTTTGTTTTTTTGCCTCTTCAAACTGTGTGCTCTGATTTTCAAGTACTTCTTTACAGTAGCTCACAAAATCAGTATCCAAACACAAGGCAGCAGGTGTTATGATCACCCCACTTTATGGACAAGGGAATGGGGCTGGGAGGGATTAGCTGACATACCTAAGGGCCCGCACGTTAGCCGCTGTGCTGAGCTGACCCTCTGAATCATCTGAGACTGGCGCACGGGCTCCTGCCTGTCCTCAGCACGTGGAGGGCCCAGAGGTGCCAGCCCATCTTCCGTCTGCATCCTGGAGAGCAGGTTGTGGCAGCGCTGGCCTGGTCTATCTCTGGGGGCTCGGCATTGGGTGGAGTCCTCCGGAAGGAAGAGGGTTGACTTGAGGTCAGAGCAGGCAGGGCCAGCCGGGATTTCTACAGCCCACAGGGTCACAGTGGCTTCCTCAAGGTGGGTGGACCAGCCTTTCCTGCTGCAGGGCTCCAGTGCCCAGCCGAGCTGCACCCAGAAACACTTTTGCTCCTCATTCTGAAGTTGCGCTTGGAGAAGCCAGGCGCTTCTTTGGTTTGACATTTTGACATCTCTGAACGGATAGTTGATGTTCCTTATGTTCAGCTCTTTTTCTGCTCTACTTAATTTTCCTGTTGATAGCTCCCTCCCCCCATGAAGGTCACAGCGGTCAGTGGTTGTTTTTTCCTCTGACCTGCACAAATGAGATTTGTCAGTTGGGCCGTTCATTATGGTCTGTCCCCTGTCAGTTCCTTTCTGTTTACTCATCTGTAGAATTCCTGGAGGCCTATGTCCAATCTCAAATCCTGCAATTTTTTTTTTTAAGATTTATTTATTTATGCATACAAGAGCAGGGTACAGGCCAGAGGTACAGGGGTGAGAGGATGCCCCAGAGACAGAGTGGGGAGCAGAACAGGCGGATTGACTGAGATACACTGCTGAGGGGAGCAGCGGGCGGGCCAGGAGAGGTCTGCTGCCCCCTGTGGGTCAGCTTCCTGGCCAGGGATCAAACTCATGCTGCAGAGACTGGGGATAGACTCACAGTGCTGCACTTTAACCCGTTGCACGTACAGGAGGGCCCTCAAATCCTGCAGTCTTGCAGTGGCCTATTGTGAGGAGCAGGAGAGTGTTAGAGCTGGGTCGACCCTGTGCTCAGCCTAGAGCGGGCCGGGGTGGGTGCCCTTTGACAACTGGGGAGAGGGGGAGGCCACCAGCAGGCTGAGGATGGAGCGGGTGCTCTGGGGCCCAGGCTGGTGTCCTCCCTGCTTTTCCAGAGTGAATGGATCCTAGAGCCACTTTGTCTCACTTGTGTGAGAAAGCAACTGTTTCTCCTTGTAGCTGGGAAAAGTGCCCATTTTACCCTGAGGTGTGCAGATTCTCCCCTGACTGACTGATGTGGGCAGTCAGAAGGAGGGAGCCGGTTAATGAGAAGCTGCCTTCCTCCTGGTGGGGTCTCAGAACCCGCACCCCCTGCACCCCCCCCAGCCCCCCGAGATGTCGCCTGGATAGAATCCAGCTTCCCCTCGTCTCTCCTAGGAGCCCAGGTGTGTTTATTTACCGCTGTCTCTGGGCAGTGTGCGCCAGGCTCTGTCTCTGGGACGGCTGTTTCTGTCCCCTTTTTAGCCTCGTGCTGGACGCTCCCGGGCACAGACCAGTGAACCGCAACTACCAGGAAGCCAGGGAAGGCGCGGCCCTGCCCCGCCCCGGCCGGGCTCAGTGGAAAAGCTGTGGCTTGCCCAGGTTTCCCTGTGATTTATGCTGCATGCAGGAGACTGTGGTGTGTATGGAGAACTCATTTACAGCCTGTGTAGCTCAGCCCCTAGATAGAACTTCAGGACAATATTTGATTTTCCTGTTTCACGGGGGAGGTGGGAAAGACCACAGCAAGGGAACATAACACCGTTTTTGAAAACAAAAATAACTAGACGTGGCTGCCTTGGATTTCGTCAACTGGTCTCTCCGCCCGCTAGTGCGGATGGCATCCTGTACCTCAAAAAGCCGTGCCACGCAGGAAGAGGGCGGACCCCAGCCCTGGGTTCCGGCGGCTCAGCGCATTCAAGGCAGGACCGCGGGGGCCCTGGCTCACAGACAGCCCCCCACTTCCAGGAAACAGCTGGGGAGGTGGGCCAGTGTGCGAGTCATCTCTGTGCCCCGGGGATGCCGTGGGGTACTGAAGCCCCTGGTGGGGACACCCCGCTGTGGCAGGGACCGAGGGGACGGGCTGGGGACGCCTGTGGACTGTGGCCGAGGCAGAGGGCTGGGCTGGGCGGGCCGTCCCTGACAGCGGGGGCCTGGGGTGGCCACAGTGCCGGTGCCATGGGCAGGTGCGTCTCTGCGTGAGGGTGAGTGCGTGGAGGTGCGTGAGGGGAAAGTGTGAGTCTGTGTGTGTGTTTGCCGTGTGGGGCTGTGTGTTGTGCCTGTGGACATGTGAGAGTGTGTGCACGCTCACGGTGTGAGTGTGAAGTGTGCGTGTGTGAGTGTCAGCGGCCGAGTGCGTGCATGTGATTAAGTGTGGGTGTGATTTTGGGCTTGTGTGTGTGTGCGCGTCCCGGGACGGGCGAGGGCAGTGACCGCCCGAACCCGCAGGCCTGTGTTGCAATCCCGCTGAGTGAGCCGTGACGGGAGCCAGCGGCCGGGCTTGGGCCGGCGCCCTTCGCTCATCTGTGTGAGGAACAGGCTTCTTTCTCGTGAGAGGGCGCGTTGTAAATGAGGCCGCCTTGAATTTGTTAGTTTCTCTCTCCTGGGAGTTGCAGCAGCTTTTCTGTTCCTTGGAAAACAGGCTTTGTGGAAAGAGGGCGGGTCCTCCATTTTGCACACCATGCTGGAGAGGAGGCCTACCCAAGGCCACCCAAAAAGTCACAACGGACGAGCCTCGGTGTTAACGTTCAGATGCACCAAGCTTCCGGGACTTTCTCTGATTGCTTTGAGGTTTTTCGAAAGCTCCCCGCGAACGTCTGCTCAGGCCCGGTGCTGCCCGGCGCGTGCTGAGCTGGACGGGGGTGGCGGGGTGTGAGGGGGTGGGAGGAGAGCAGAGGAAGGGGGTGCGTCCTGCAGACCGGCCCAGACCCCCGCACCCTGTTTAAGCCAAGGTGGACTTGTGGAGGGCTTCACCCGATGGCGTGGATTTGGGGCCAGGGTAGGCTCCGACGGCGCTTCTGCCCATGGCCTCTGCGGCCACCCGCGTGGACAGGACAGGCGCCCGGGACCCCGTGTCTCCAGTAGCTCTCTTCTGAATCGGATGCGGTGGGTCCACATCCGGCTGGTGGAGGCTCACGTTGCCTTGCGGGAGCCCTGCATGGGCGGTGGGCAGCTGTGTCTGCAAGGCCCACTCTCTGGGGTCACCGATCATAATGCACGTGTCTCTAGAGGAAATGATGGCCGTTTGAGTTCTCATTTCCCCCCAACAGTAGCGGCACCTCTTGGCCCAGGGTGCCCCGGGAGTTGGAAGAGCTGGTCGGGGGTGGTGGGCACCTCTGGGCACACAGCGTGGCCTCTGCTTGCCTCGAGGCGTGGGTGGGAGAGACAGGGCCCATACCTGAGCCCACATGCTTCCTCACCTTCAAATCTGCAGCGTGTGATGGGCGACTCGTCAGCACCAGCCACAGCCCTGCCCTGGTGGCGGCTGGTGCTGACAAGGGCTGCTGCTCGGGGGGGCTGGCCACCCGGGGAGGGGTGCTGGCTGAGGGCGCCCTTAGGAGACCAGCGTGTTCTGGAAGAGCTGATAGGACATGCAGGTGTCTGCTGGTGCCGCCGGCTCAGCGTTTCACAGTGGAAGTATTGAGAAATCAGCAGAGGTCATGTTGAATGGAATTTGCTGTCTTATCTGAGTGGCTGCTTCCTAGAGAGCGGCAAGGATCTGTGCCCAGGTCTGGGACCTTGTCCTCACCCCTCAGGCCTCCCCGGCCATCTGGGTGCATATTTTGGCTCCCTCAGAAACACGCCTTTCTCCTGGCCTTGCGGCGAGAAGCAGTGTGTAAGCGTCTCCTGTCTCTGCCTGGCTCTCAGGGCAGGAAGATCCTGACAGTTTGCGGCACAAATACAACTTCATTGCCGACGTGGTGGAGAAGATCGCTCCGGCCGTGGTTCACATCGAATTGTTTCGCAAGTAAGCGGGCTGCCTCCCCCCACCTCTGCGGGGGCCCCGGCCAGTGCCGCCTCTGGCAACACCTCGGCCCACTCCAGACACTTGTCAGGGTCACTGAGGCTTCTGCTCCGGGAAGGGTGTGTTTCTCCCTTAGGGTGGTTCCGGTTACTTCTTCAGCCCACGCTCCAGGTGTTTTGAGGGGGGCTGGCTCTGAGGACACACTCTAGGGGTGGACTGAGAGTGGAGCTTTGTGAGGAGTGCAGAGGTGGGCAATGTCCCAGCACCTAGAGTGACAGCTGCACCGTTGCAGGGGCAGGGGCAGTGGGGTGATGGGCTGGCAGTGGGGCTGGGGGGGGCGGTCGGGTTTAATCAGGTGCCGTCCTCTGCTTCCAGGCTTCCTTTTTCTAAGAGGGAGGTGCCGGTGGCCAGTGGGTCTGGCTTTATTGTGTCCGAAGACGGACTGATCGTGACAAATGCCCACGTGGTGACCAACAAGCACCGGGTCAAAGTGGAGCTGAAGAACGGCGCCACGTATGAGGCCAAGATCAAGGATGTGGACGAGAAGGCGGACATCGCGCTCATCAAGATCGACCACCAGGTAGGCGCCCCACGGCGCAGCCGAGTCCGGGGGCCCGGCCCGACCAGGACAGCCCGCGAGGTCCGAAGGCACCAAGGGGCCCTGACACAGGTGTCAAGGGCTGCTCAGAGCCCTGGATCTGGGCCACAGCGCAGTCTGGGCGAAAGGGGGGTACCCGGGGGCCTGGGCAGGGAGCTGGTGCTGCGGGATCGGGGCGCCTTTGGATGGTGTTTGGCACTGTTATGCATGAGAGCAGCTGGTTTAGAAAGAAGCGCAGTCGGGCGCGGAAAGGGAGGCTCCTCCGTGGTTCACGTGTCGCTCCAGACTTGGGCCCACGGGGGTATTCACCACCCGGAAGAATTTATGGGGGTTTGAACGGACACATTCACGCCCGCCCCGAGAGCAGCCAGGTCTCCCTGGCGGGTTTTCAGGGCCGCCTGGGGTGTGTGGAAACCACGCCGTGCCGGAAAAAATTCTGGAAACCTTGAATTAAAACGAAGCCAGTGGTTTCCCCCCTGACAGGACTTCTCAGAGCTGCTGACGTGCAAACATGCCCAGGACGCTGTGCCCTGGGCCGCAGCCCAGCAGAGAGCCACCTGAGCGTGGAACCTTTGTAGTTCCACAGGGACTCAGTTGGGGCCATGTCGTGTCCACAAATGGTTGGTTTCTTTGAAGCCATCCGAGCCGTGGAAGCCCAGGCTCCGTCCTGACACTAAGCCAGCTCGCGTGAAACCCCGAATTCCCAGCTGTGGTCTCACTGTCAAGCGCGGAGCTGACGGAGGCTTGGTTCGCCGTGGGACGTGGCCCTGCAGCTGCACCTGCAGGTTTCTGTGCGCCCTATCATTCCCCCAACTTCGTGCCAAGGGAGACGCTTCCTGCCAGCTCCCCGCGGCGCTGCTCACCTGGATATGCTGTGAGCGTGCCCGCGGCCACTGGCCTTAGCAGGACTGTGCTGGGTCTTACTTCCTTTCGGCGACCGTGGAATTTTAGCAGCCACTCGTCTTTCCCAGCTCCTGCTTCTTAAGCCCCAGCGCTGGTCCAGGCTCTGCCTTCGTTTGTAACTTTCACCTCGGCTGCAAGATGTTGTCTTACCCGAGTTTATGGAGGAGATGGACTCAGGGCGCTTCAGTAACCTGCCGGAGGCCACACAGCAGGTGACCTCTGGAGCCCGCCTGCTGCTGCCTCATGGCCAGGCCGTGCCGCCACTGGAGGGCTGGCGCCTGGGCTTTAGGGACTTAAAATAGCCAGAGGCACCCCCCTCCTTTGGGGACATGCTGCTGGAAGGGTGTCCAGGATGTGGTAGCCTCTCAGGAAGAAGGCGGCCACACCGGGCTTCCCAGCTTTGCCAAATCCTGGGGTGGGGGCAGCCCCGGGGGCCCCTGCAGGCAGTGTGCTGCTCCACAGAGCAGCTTCATGTGTGGATCGTGTGGGCGCGTCCTGTGTGACTGTCTGGCCCGGGGAGATTCTTTCCAGACTGGGCGCTGGTGCAGCCTAAGCTGCGCGGCCCCCGGCGTGTCCGGGCAGGATGGAGAGCTCGCCGCCGCCCCGACCGCGTTTCTGCCCTGGCTCTTGCTGTGCCGGGGAGTCTCACCCTCCCTCCGCCCAGCCCGTGAGCCGAGATGCGTCTGCAGCCCAAGAGCGAGCGAGGAGCCTGAGAACGTCAAGCTGCCCTGGAGCGGCCGGGGGTCCACGGCAGGTTCCCACAGCAGACTGGTTCCCCTGACTCAGCCGTTCAAAGTGGGGCGCGTAGAAGCCTCTCTTCTGCTCCTCCCCTGGGGCCTCCCTAGCTTGACGCTGGTTGTTGGGAAGAGGGGGTGGGGGTGCGGTCCAGCTGGGAAGGAGCTGCTCACCTGGGCTCACCCCATCATGGGGGTTATGGACCTGCAGGCAGAGCACGGTGGGGTATGAGCTGGTCACACTGTGTCGCCTCAGAAACACCCACAAAGGAGACACAGAGCAGGGCCCTGAGGAAGCAGGGCAGAGCCAACAAAAACTGGGCTTGAGGATTGAAAATCGTTGCCAAGGCTGCTGCCCGGGGGAGACCACAGCTCTGCTGTCCAGGCTGTTTCCTGATACCCCCTGAAGCGGTGCGGCTGCCCCGCACCCCATGCCTGGGCCCAGTGGCTAAGGGGCCCACTGTCTGCACCCCCAGGCATCATGGTTTCACTTGGAGGGTCCACTGGGCCTTGAGCAGCTGTGTCCTTCCCGAGAGCCGCACCGCTGCTGGCCAAACGGGTGGTCGCCATGGACAGCTGCTCCCACTGTCATGCACCCTCTTGTCATGCAGCCGCCCTGGGGAGCCAGCTTCCCCTGCCAGGCCTTCTCCCCTGCTGCAGACTTGATGGCCCAACGGCTGGAGAGGGTCCCCCAGCCCCTAGGGCCAACGACACAGATCCCGCTAGCCCAAACACATCCTCCCCTGGGAATTGAGCTGACTGTCACCCACAGAAAGTGACATGATTCACGGGGGGCGTCCCTGCTGCTGGGACACCCCGACCCTGCCTGACTGCCCACCCCTCTGAGCCTGATTTTCAGATTTTCCCTTCCATTCTTAGACCTCCCCTCACATCTCCATCGAGCCCCCCCCCCCACCTCCACCCTTGATTTGAAGTTGCCAGAGGCGTTTCTGGGCTTGAGACCAAAGAGCTGTGTTTTGCTGCTTGGTGCTGAGCAGACAGTGTGTGTCTCCCTGCTGAGCCATCAGATGAGGAGCAGCTTTGGAAGCACCAGCCCTGACACGTGTGGGTTATCTGCCGCCCCCTCCCAGGCAGGAGGAGGGGGTTCCCCTAGGGACTAGCCCCCCCCCACCCCGGCTTCCCCCAGCTCCCCTTCTGTTGCTTCTGACCTAGAAATTTCAAGACCTCTTTCCTTGGGGCCTGTGAGTGGGGCCAGCACCCCTGGAGGGAATACCAGCTGCAGGAAGAAGACAGAGGCATGCAAACATTTTAATAGAAAGCAGCTTGGAGGGCGAACCAGTTCAGCTTTGGAACACTGCTCCAAATGTGTTCACATGACACTGGTGTGTCTGCCGGACTTTGCAACTATCCATCCAAAGGCAGCATTTTGGAGGCAGTTTTTCCTGAGTAGTTCTGATGGCGAGGGAGAGAGAAATGAAAAAAGGAAGACATTTGGTTTGTGTTTGTTTAGGCCCAAGTACAGGGTAGAAATACAGGGGCTATATTGAAGGAGGCAAGAGGAGAAGTTACTTCCCTTCCAGCTATTTCTCCAGCTGTGTTGACTAGGACCCCCCCGCCCCCCCACCCCGGGGTGACTGCACTTTCAGATCAGGTCTTGTCTAGGGAATAAAACCCTCTAAAGCCCTCTGCATTTACCTCACTTTCAAAGAGATGTGGTGCCTGCCCAAGGCCTTGCAGGCCAGGCAGGCCAAGGTGGCTTCCCCGCCCGCAGCTGCTCCCCAGGGCTGGGCTGGCTCACTGCAGCTCCATGATCTTCCCTCCTGTCCTTCCCTTTGGGCCTTGGCTGCCGTCCCGACCCAGCCCTCGGCCCTCGGCCCTGTCCTCTGGGAGCGTGTTTCCCCTCCTTGTACCTTTATCCTATCAGTTGTCTCAGTTACTCGTCCCTTAGTTCCTCTCACCACTGGCGTGTGAGGGACGCACCTGTCCACCCCCTGGACAGGACAGGAGGGAGGCGCTCAACAGCAGTGTCCAGTGTCTGAGGATGAATTTCAGGCCCTCAGCTCAGAAGGAAGCAAAGCGTGTGTGTGTGTGTGTGTGTGTGTGTGTGTGTGTGTGTGTGTGTGTGGCGGGGCTGACGGGGTCCCTGGACATCTCA
>NW_004567112.1:3927755-3948785 GCF_000260355.1 Condylura cristata | reverse complement strand
CCCCGCCCCCCAGACTCCACACCCGCCGTCTGGCCCCGCGGCCGCTTGTGTTTGCATGGTGGCTCTGTGGTCTTTGCTAACTCAAAGCCTGGTGAGGCTGTGAGGTTTCCTGTGGGCGCGTTTCCCTGACGCCAGCAGCCGGGGAAATATTTGGAGACAGCCCTGTTGAGGCTTGTGAGGTGGTTTCTCCCCCCACCCCCAGGCCCCTCCCGCCCCCAGCCACCTGGGCCTGGAGCCACCTTCAGGCCTGTTTGAAGTGGCTGGAGTGAACCCTCCGGGCAAGGGGCTGTAGTTTGCAGAGGGGCCTTTGCTGCTGAGCTGGCTGTGGGTGGACTTGCGTTTGGTTGAGAGCTGGGGTCACGGGAGGCCTTGGGGAAGGGGCCTGAGGCCTTGCAGGCAGCCGTCCCTGGAGCCGCCACTTTCCGCAGGCTGTGCCCAAGGCCCACGGCCCTCGTGAGTGTGTGAATCTGCCCAAGTTCTCTGAGTGAGGAGGGTCCGTGGGGAGGGACGAGGAGGGCCGGCAGGCGTGGAGCTGGCCGGGCCTGACTCGCGTCAGCCAGTTCTCCTCAGGCAACCTGACTGTCAGAGGCGCTGACTAAGCCTGGCCAGCGAGCCCCAGAGTGAATCAGATAAGCGGAGCCTGGGCTGGAGCGGCTTCCCGTCTTCTGCAGCCTGTCACTCACTCTCGTAAAGCGACTGGAGCCTGGAATGTGGGCGCACTACCATAGTTACCCTCTTATTTTGTTTCTGTGTTTTTCCACTTGGGATTCTCCCCCGCCCCTCTGCTCTGGCCTTCGTGGCTGCTCTGCTCTCTCTCCCTGAGCTCAGAGGGCTGCTGTGGGGCCGCTGGAGGTGCCCCAGACCCTCTCCGTGTCCCGTGTTATCGGCTTCCATCGCCGTATTGATTTTTACCATTTTCAGGGGGGCAGAAATCACTATTTCATGAGGGATGTAAATCCAGACAGCGAGGTAGAAGCCGCCAGCCTGGTCTAGATGCTAATGGGGACGCGGCTCGTTATTGTCCCAATTCTGCTCCTTCTGGAATGTGAAAATGTTTCAGTTCCCCAAACCTTCAGAACCGGAGTCCTGTGTGTTTTCTGGCCCCATGTCAAGAACTTAGATGATTGTTAAGGAAATTCTTTGGCTGTGTTTTTCTCTTAATATGGTAAGGCCTTTTTTTTCCACTTTGGCACTTTTTCTTCAGAGAATTTGATCAAGAATGTTATTTATGGTTCTGCCAAAGCAGTTCCATGTTGTTGAAACAGAATTTGTGGGTGCCCCCCTGGTGTCTCTGGTCCCCTTTACTGAAGAAGGACACATAAACTGGCCCCATAGGACTTTTCTTGAGCACGTGTCAGTGTGTTGGAGTCTAGGGCGGGGCAGCTGTGGCCTACAGACCAAAGCGGCCCTCTACCTTGTTTTGTAAATAAAGTTTTATTGGAACACAGCTGCACCCTTGTTATTTAGAATTGATGGCTGCTTTTGCTCTATAGCAGCAGAGCTGAGAAGTGAGATGGCTGAATAGCCTGTGAGTTCACTTCTTGGCCTCTCACAGAAGAAGTTTGCCAGCCCCATGGAGGGCGATTAACACCTGTCCCAGCAGAGTGGGTGCCGTGAGCTGCTGATGCTCATAGGCCCCTGAGCAGGGGAATTTGATCACCGGGTGGCCAAAGAGCAAAGGAGAAGCTGATATCATTTGCTCTTTTTTCCCTGCAGGGGTTGGGGCTTGTGCTTCTTTGCTGAAGATGATGTTTTGGGGTTGTGAGGTCAGGCAGAGAGAGGCACCTCATTTTTGCCTTAGTATTTCTCTGCAAAACTGGTAGAAAGAATTTACATAAATTCCTAGATGTTCTGCTAGTTATTCTTCAAGAGCATTCTTCATGCTATTTTAAGGTCTGATTTGTTCATTCTTTCAGTTGTTCCTTGTTCATTGGTTTTATAAATAATCTCTGAGCTTTTATCTTGGGCAAACACTGTGTGGGCAACAGGTAAACAGAATAAACCCGGTGATGACCACAAAAGGAAGGTAGACGGCACTGGGAAGTTTATCTAAGGTGACCCCCAAGCTGTGACATTAAGCACAGGCGGAGCCAGGCAAGCAGAAGAGCGGGCACTAAAACTGCTTTGTTCTTCCCTGTCCAGCCTGGGCCTTCCGCAGTGCCAGCTGATTTCCCCGTGGGCTTATCGGAGCTCCCAACACAAGCAAATACTTTGGGCTATGCTAGTTCCCCCGTGTATTGTCTATTTCTTATTGGCCTCAGTTCTTTTTTATTCTTTAAGATTTATTTATATATTCAAGAACTGGGGTGCAGGCCGGAGGTCCGGGTGTGTGTGTGTGTGTGTGTGTGTGGTGAGAGGATCCACCAGAGACAGAGTGGGGAGCAGAACAGGCAATTTACTCAAATACACTGCTGAGGGGAGCAGCAGCGGGCGGGTCAGGAGGGGTCTGCTGCGCCCTGTGGGTCACTCCCTGTCTGGGAATCGGACTCAGGCCACAGTGGCTGGTGTTAGCTTGATAGCAGAGACTTTAAGCCCTGCATCACCAGGGAGCCCTCTGGCCTTAGTTCTTTAGGGGTCTTGATCGTACTCTGGAAAGCTCCAATTTCTCACGTAGTTAGTCTCCTGGGTGTCTGAAAGTGCAAAGGGTTCACAATGAGCTGATCAGCTTTCATTCTTGGCAGTATATATAGTTTCCCAAAACTCTTTTCCTGAAGCCATCTTGATTACTTTCTATAGCAAGGGAGAAATAAGACATTCTGGTGAATTGAGAACTGATTAGTCTAATAACTATACTAAATAATAAATCACTTTCGTGAACCAAGATAACAGAGCATGCGACTCACGGTACTTCCTGCTTTGCTTTGGCTGCCAGGCAGCTCACAGAAATTATTGGAACCGGTTAGAGTACAGTCTTGGTGCCCATTTTATGTCATGAATATATATGTTAATTTAATATACCCTGTCATTGATCATCTCAAATTGTTTTTATTGATAGGCAGTCAGGCATCTTTAACAGTTTTGAAAAGCAGTTTGGAAGGAATAATAGACACGTGTCTGCCTGCGGGACCACAGAGCCTATGAGCTGGTTCCGTGTGTGATGAGGAGTTGTGTGCTTTGGGTCAGTAAAGCAGCCACTGAGCATCCGCTGGGTGCCGGCGCGAGCCCATCAAACGGTGAGGCCACAGCACCCCTTTTGGGAGCTGGTGCGTAGGAGGTGTTCCCTGTGCCTCCTGAACTCCAGCCTGTGATCCTCTGGCTGGCTGACACTCAGGCTGAACCCAGAGTCAGTTGCCCAGACACAAGTGTAGGCCTTCGCTAACCCCAGCTCTTGGGCTAACCCCAGTTTTATTTTTTTGACATTTACCTAGCTTTATTTTTTTAGTTAAAAAAAAAAAAATATATATATATAATAGTTTATTTTTACATCAGTTTGTGCCTTTTTCCATCTCAGTTGTAATCCCCGTGGCTTCCCATCACCAGATCACCCGTGTGCCATCACCATAGTCCCGAGCACTTGCCCTTCCTCCCCCATTTTTGATCCCGTTCACTACTCCACAACCGTAAAATGTCTCTGGTATATAGCTGCTCATTATTATTATTTCCACCCCCCCCCCCAGGTCCTTTATGCTCCTGCTATGAGTGAAACCATCTGGTATTTTCCTTTTTCTTTCTGGCTTATCTCACTCAGCATGATCCCTTCCAGCTCCATCCATGCTGCAGCAAAGGGCATGCGTTTATCCTTTTTGATTGCTGAGTAATATTCCACTGCGTATATGTACCACATCTTTTTAGTCCAGTCATCCACTTTGGGCATCTGGCTAACCCTGATTTTAAGATCCTGATGGATCTTTCAGGAGTGCGCTTGGCCATCCTCCCGTTCATGCGCTCTCACATTCACTGGTTTCTGTAAATATTTATCGGCCGAGCAGCATGTGGGGGGAGTGTGGACAGAAGCAGCACCGGCCACGCTGGCGTCAGGGGCTGGAAGCGGAGGGCCCACGCTTGGTGTGACGAGCCCAAGGCAGACTTGGAGACGGCACTTTCCGCCTCCCATTTCCGCCTCCCATGCGGGGCACGTAGGGCCGCAGGCCTGACCTCCGCTAGGCGCTGCCGACACCCGTGAAACGGCAGAGGAAGAGGCAGGAACATCTGACCTGTGCACTGTCAACATCTCGTGCTATAGCTGAAAAGAGAATAAATATTATGGCGGCGTACATAAACAGGGGGAGGAGGTGGCTTCCTCGGCTCTTCCGCTGCCGGCGTGACCCCTCTGGCCTTCTCTCTCGTTGCCCCTCCATTTCCCTGGCTCCTCTTCCCTGTCCCACCTGAGCCCCGTCCACGCCGCCTGCTCCCCCGCCTGCGGCCCCACGCGCCCCCGCCACGTGCAGCAGTAGCGCATGGCCCCTTGGGAGCAGCGGTGTTGGGCCCTGGCTGCCTGGCTGCTCCCGCCCGCCCCTGCCCTCCTGGCCGCCTGCAGCCAGCCCTGGACGGTGCCCTGGCTTGGTCGGGCTCATCACCTCCATCTTCTCTAATCTGAAGCTCGAGCCCCTCAAGCTTCAGAGGGGCTGCCTGGTCTGCCAGCCCCCCGCAGGGCGGGCTTTCTGGCCACGCGCCCCAACGCTCCCCGGTGCTGTGCTGGGGTCGCGGCTTAGGGTTTGATGCTCTGAAGCCGCTGTCTTCATCTTAGTTGGAATTTGTGTTTTCTCAGTGAGGTCTGCTAAGACAGTGGAGTACACGCCAGTGCCTTAGTCCCTCAGGGGAGCGGGCACAGGGAGTGTTGGGCTGGGTGAGTGATCCCCACAGCACCCCACGGTTGAGAGCCGTTGTAGGGACCCACAGACGATGACATGGGGCGAGCTAGCGGTGAGCCTGCTGCACGAGCCTCTCCCACCCCAGCCAGGCGCCGGGCATAGTGCGTCGGCCTGCCCAGGGCCTGCTAGAGCACCGAGTCCTGAGGGCCCTGGGGGTCCACCCTCACCTCGCCGTATCCCTCAGCCCCTGGAGCGTGGCCCTAAATAGCAAATATCAAGCACAACAAGTAGAGAGAGTGAAAGCTGAAGAAGAAAGGCTTTATGTAGAATTCAACTGATGGCCCTTTTGATGCACTTAATGAACAGAGGATTTCCTTTTACTTTTCCCTGGGCCCCCCAAATTAGGTAGTGGGTCCTGCCCCTCATAACTCAGCAAGCTCTGGCTCACCTGGGGCTGCAGCAAACCGCCCCCACCCCCCATCCACTCACCTCCTGGTCACCTCCCCAGGGGCTGGTGCCCTCCTGGCCTGCGGGGTCACTCAGACAAGTTTGAAACGCTGACACCCCTAAACTCTTCGGTGACCTAGTTTGCTTTGGGAGGCGGCAGGCATGTCTTGCTGTCCCTGCTGGGCTCCGGGGACGAGCCATTTCCCCACGGCCTGTTTGCTTTTAAGAAAATGAAAGGTCAGCACCGCTCTCCGGAAGGCACGTTGACTCACTCGGCTGAGCCGACGCCAGCTGCTGCAGCTTCAGCCTTTGAAGCGAACTTCAGCCACCGCGCAGGCCCGTGGGCCCAGCCCTGCAGGCTGTGTGCTGGGCAGCTGGCGGGTGCACAGGCTTTTTGCAGACTCAGCAGCAAAAATATTTTTGTAACAGGAGCGCTTTCTACTTTTCAAGGAAGGGAAAAAAGGAGTCATTTGCCTCAGTAAGTTAAAAAGGTGCCAGTTTTTCCTTTAGTTTTTGGTTTGGTTTATTGCGCTTCTCTCTGACTTCAGGCGACGAGACGCTTGGGGCTGTTAGGCAAAGCCCAGCGTGGCCAGAGCTGGGATATGGGCTGTGGTTGCTGTCACGACAGCATCTTGCAGCTGGAGGCGTCGCAGGGCCCAGAAGACCTGCCTGGAAATGTATTGTGGACACTTGTGCCTGCTTTCCTTAGAGCAGTTAACCATCGCCTGCTAATAGGACATCTGGAATCAACCAGCTCTCCTGAAAATAACCCCACTGGCACAGCTTGGCACCGCCGGGCTCAACAGCCTTATTTAAAAGTGGCCAAAGGGAGGCCCAGAGAATGGGCCCAAGGCCTCGGAGCGAGGTGAGACAGGGCCGGCGCAGAGCTGGCGTCCTGCTGCCAGGGCAGCTGAGTTCAGGTGGCACCGTGTGTGCACTGGTCTGCGTCCTCACTTGGCCACCACGCTTGGTTGCTGGAGGCCGGACAGTGGCCCCAAGTCAGTCATGAGCCGGGCAGCTCTCAGGACAGGCCCCAGCCAGGCTCCAACACTCTGATCACCTTCCCGGGGCCCGGGCCGCAGGTACGGACCTCAGGCAGGCGGGCCACACAGCCCTGCCCGCCCAGCCAGGGCTCCCACCACGGGAGAGGCAGGACCTGCCGGTCCTCACCCCGAGGACAGAGGGTGGCCTCTCCCCGGTTGGTCTTCAGCGCCCCTGTGTCCCGCCGCTCGCTCACGGCTCCTGCCCTTCAGCTGTGTGTCCTGAGCGCCTGGTGGTGGCCAGAGTGGTCTGGCCGGACCCTGGGAGGGGACAGGGACGGGGCGGGGGAGCAGCCGTCGTGCCAGGACTCAGGCGGAACATGGCACCAAGGACATGTGGGGGCGGGTCTTGTGGACGCTGGCGAGGGGCGGCCTCGTCTGTGCTGGGCAGGCTCGCCCCACACACCGGGGCATGCTTTGCCTCGAGCACCACGACCTTCACGGCCTCTGCTTCCCTGGGAGCTCTTGCTCCCACCCAGAGGCCTTGCACGGAGGAGCGAGGCGTAGTAGTCTTTCCCAAGCTCTGAGGTCCGGGCCCCTCGGCCGTTCTCCCGGCTGCTGGCGGAGCCCCAAGTTGGACTGAGTTCCCCTGACCCCGCCCACTCTGGCTCAGCACGTCCCCCGGGGCCGAGGCAGGGTGGGCTGGCTGACCAGTGCTGGCCAGTGCTGGCCAGGCCCTTCTGTGCCCGGCCCTTTGGAGAAGCCCCGCAGGGGAAGCGCCACCCTTCTTCCCGGGGCCGTGGCATCCGGCTGATGCCCGGCGTGGTGACGGCTGTCTGGGGACTCTGATGTGGATCAGACGGCCAGGAGCAAAGAGCCTCCTCTGATGTCAGCTGTGGCCTTTGAAGTGACGTGCCCCGAAGTGAGCAAACACCCTAATTGACCCAGCCCCAGATCTGTACTTAGCCCTTCTGAAGGTGCTCGGGTCTCGCTGGGGCGCTGGTTTGCTTGGCTTTGTGTGCCACGCCCTGTGCCAGCTCTCCCCAACTTTGGCTTCCCACCTACCGCACAGTGTCCCGCCTGCGGCGAGGATTTAGGACGTCAACAAAGACTTGGCAATATGCGCTCCGCACCCAGGACTTCTGACACCCGCCCTGGGGCCCATTGTCCATTGACCTGGCCCGCGGGGGCGGGGACGGGGAGCTGAGGTCGGCATGGGGGGACTTCAGGAGACAGTCGCTTTTGCTGTCTCGGCTGTGGGGACGGCTGTGGGGACGTCAGTCTCCTGAGCCACCTGCTGCGGCCGGGCAGGTGCACACCTCACCTGGCCTTGCAGGCTCCTCCCCCGGGGGTGAGCGTGAGGCTCACTCAGCCATGTCCCTCGCCTCGAAGGACCGTGGCCCACTGCGAGCTACAGGCCCCCAGCGGCCGCAGGCTCCTCGCTGCCTGGGGCTGGTGGTCTCTGAGCTCTCGGCCATCAGGCTTTGGTGCCCACACCTGACTGGCATTTTCCTCCCCGGCTCTGGAGGACCTGCCGCGGCAAGGGGGAACTGCCGGCCCGCTCCCCCCACCCGCCCCCGCCCTGGGTCTCCTCGTGGGCCAAGAGCGTGTGCGCCTTGCTCGAGGAGGCTGCGAGGAGGCTTGGGCGGGCGGGAGGGGGCTGGCACCGCCAGGCTGGGCCGGGCAGCCGCTTCCCAGGGAGCCCCAGACAGAGCGTCTGCAGCTGGGGGCCCGTGCCAGCTTTGATGTGGCGGCGTGGGAACCAGCCTGTGGGGCTCGGGGCAGCGCCGGCCTGGGGAGGGGCCGGCCGGTCACACCCTCGGCAGGTCCAGGGCTCGAGCCTCCAGCCGTATCTGCACCTCACCGCCCAGCCCCTTCGCAGACCTTGTGTCTAGACAGCGCTGGGGGAAATGCTCGGTCTGGGCGAGGAACTTGGCGGGCAGCTCTGGCTGCGCCCAGCCCCGAGGTGAGGGGGGGCCCGCCAGCCCCTTGGTGCAGACGGAGGGCCTGATGCTGGTGGGACCGGCTGAGCCCTGGAGAGGCGGGGGCCAGGCGACACCCACACAAGCCCTGTGGCCTCCTGGACACCGAACACCTCTCTCGACCCACGTGTCCGCCTGCACTTACGGGTCCCTGCCATGGCTGGAATTCCAGGTTGACGGCACTGGGGGTGCAGGCCTGGGAGTCGGGAGCCTGTCCTGGTGCTTAATGTGAGGCTGGCTGGACGTCACTGCCCCTCTGGGCCTGTTCTCAGAGACGGGGGATGGGCCCTGATGCCCACGGTATTGTGCAAGGGCTTTCTTACCTGGGAGGTACCACTCCACCCTCCCTCCATCCAGGCTCCCTTCACAAGCCCCGCCGCCCCGACCTGTGGCCACTCCCCGCTTGCTGCCCGCGGCTGTCCTGTGTGACCTGGGAAAGGTGTGCGTAAAGAGAAGCCTAGACCAGGCCATGCAATGTCGCCCCGCAGCGCGGGTGAGGCCCCCTGGCCTCTTGGGGCCCAGTTTTCTTCCTCTTTTGTTCAAGTGAGAACTGGTTCTTGGGGAGACTCTGGGTTCAGGGTGCTGGTGTCCACTACTCAAGCTCGCATGGTCACTCGGGTGTGGGTGACTGTGCGGGCCAGCCTTGGCCGGGGCTCTCCGGACCCTGTTACCACCAGCAGCAGGCAGTGTCTGGGCGGCCAGGTGAGGAAGGGTCTCCTCTGCCTCCCCGCTTCAGCTCCCCAGGGCCTTTGCCCCCTCTTAGCCTGAGTTGAGACTTGGCAGAGAGCCCCAGGGAGCTGAGCTTGTAGGCCCCTCTGCGTCTGACCCCCGGGGCCTGGGAGCCTGCGTCTGGCGGTCTCCTGTGGGGGGACTGGCGGGAGCAGGCACGCAGGGGGTGAGTGAAGGCTAAGTGAGGTCCACAGTGAGCCCAGCCACCCGGCTCTCTGATGTGGGTCCAGTCTGTGCCTGGGCCGGGCCACCTCTCTGCTCCAGCGCCATCTCTGCCTTGAAGTTGGCGAAAAGCAGCCGTTACCTTGGGCAGAAGCCAGGATCCTTCGCTGCTGTGTCCCCTCACATGAGACCCCTCGGCCGCCCCTCAAGCCCAGCGCTGAAGGCCCCTCCTAGGCCCCAAAGGAAGGACAGTGTCCCCTGAGGGCCTCTGGAGAGTGGTCGAGTACCCGTCACCGCGCTGACTCCTGCCCACCCACTACTGGGACTGTGGGGTGAGGTCATTCCTGGCCGGGGCAGCTGGCTCGGGCCCAGGGTAAACAGGCTGTGCTGACGGTGCTGAGCTGGCTGGGGTGCTGATGGGTGCCTGGAGGGGTGGGGGAAGGCTCAGCCCTGCCCCAGCACACCCGAGGGCAGAAGGTCACCGGCCAAGGGATCTGCGGGGCCCCAGCCAGGGCGTGGGGGCCGGACCGGCCGCTGGTGTTGGCGGGGGCTCCCACCACTGGGGCCTACGGACCCCACACTGCCCGCAACTGACTCATGACCCCTCACGTGAGACGCGACACCAGCCAGGCTCGTCCAGAGGCCGTTAGGTCACTGACAGCCCCAGGAAGTCAGTGAGGTCGTGGGGTCTTTGCCCCCAATTTCCAGAGGGGAGCACTGAGGACTGCAGCGGGTGGGCGCTCAGGCCGGGGTCGCACGGGGCCGCCTGGCCCGGGGTCTCGCTCCTGCCCGCGAGCTGAGCCAGCCTCCCGCGGGCTGGGGTAAGGGGCCGGCCTTCCACGCAGCCTCTTTAGTTTTTTAATATCGCTGAGTGTCTAATGCCACTAGACATTCTTTCTGATAAATTCAAACTATTTCCGCCCCAGGCCCTTGAGATGGTCTCTCGCGTCCTCACTGTTCTGCGGCTCCTCTCGCCCGTTTCCACGATGCCGCGGTCCCCAGTCAGTCTGCTTCTTCCCTTCCAGGCTTCACTCAGTCTCCCTCGTTTTCAGGACATGGGGGTGCGTGCGTGTGGGCAACCGATCTGCCTCCAGTGCAAGACAGAGCTCGGGTGGGGCCACCGTCCGGCGGTGGGGTCCGCTTGGGGTCCGAGGCCCCTCCTCACACCCCGTCCTGCTCTGACCCGGCGGCCTCCTAGCCCGCGGTGCCCTGCTGGAAGGGGCTTCTGGGGTGGGGCCGGCCGTGGATTTGAGTCTGGATTTGGGGTTGCAGTCCCCGGTTTAAAGCCCTGCTTTGTCTCAACTCACCAGTCACTTGGAGCCTGGGTTTCCTGATGAAAGATTTATTTACTTATGCATACAAAAGCTGGGGCGCAGGCCAGAGGTGTGGGGGGTGAGAGGATTCACCAGACACAGAGCGGGGAGCGGAACAGGTAGATCTACTGAAGTCCACTGCTGAGGGAGCAGCGGGGAGACTGGAGAGGTCTGCTGCGCCCTGTGGGTCACTCCCTGGCCGGGGATCGAGCTCATGTACAGTGGGTGCGGTACCCTCGCAGTTCTGAGACTCAAGCCCTGCACTACCAGGAGGCCCCTCCTCATCTGTTAAAGGGGCCCACTGGTCATCTACCTTGTCCACTGGCACCCCTGGCTGGGGCAAAACTAAAATAACCATGTTCCCCACTACCCCATCTTCCCGGCCCCCTCTTTCTTTTTTGTGGCAGACACCATGAGGACTCTGGGATTGCATTTAGCACCAGGCCTGGGCTGGGTCTCGGCCTGGTGGACGCTGTTCTGGGCAGCTGCTCACTTGACTCCAGGAATGAAGGCCCAGTGCGCTCCAGGGAGGCCCAGCACTTTCCCTGTGGAAAACCAAGTCTTCTAGGCCCTGGTGACCACAGCTGACTTTCTTTGGGTTTGAAGAGTTGTTTCTTCAAACAACAGAGTCAGGCTCCTGACTCTGCCTGGTCTCCTCGGAGCATTGGGGATCGGGCTGGGGACCAGAGTGGTCCTCTCGGGTCCTGGTGTCTGGGGGTCCTGCCTGGTTTCTGTCACAGGAATCGCATGCACGTAGCACAGCACCTCCTGGCCTCAGAGCTGCCGATTGTCCAGGGATGAACGTGTCTGTCACAGCGGGGACAGATCCATCCCTGTCCTTCCACCTTGGTGGGGTGAGGGGGAGCTCGGGATCTTCCCTGGGGCTTCTCTAAGCCAGCCGGGGCAGTCTTGCCCCAGGTCCTGATGCTGCTCTCTGTCTCCAGGCTTCAGGACCCCTGTGCTGAGCGCTTCTGGGAGACCCTGAATGTGTCCAGCACCTTTCCCATGAGGCCCTCAGCCCGTGGCTTCGCTTCCGTGGCTGGGGCAGCTCACGGCGCTGGTTCTAGTGGGTGGAAGGGGAGCAGCCTGGCCTGGATTTCTGCGGGGCTGGTGTGCACGGTGGCCTGTCGCACCCTCCCGCCACACCTCGCACCTGTGTGCCCGCGGGTGCCTGCGTCCACGCTCGCCTTTGGTTCCAGGGGAAGCTGCCCGTCCTGCTGCTCGGCCGCTCCTCGGAGCTGCGGCCCGGAGAGTTTGTGGTGGCCATCGGGAGCCCGTTTTCCCTGCAGAACACGGTCACCACGGGGATCGTCAGCACCACCCAGCGCGGCGGCAAGGAGCTGGGGCTGCGGAACTCCGACATGGACTACATCCAGACGGATGCCATCATCAACGTGAGCGTCTGTGCGCTGCCGGGCAGGGCAGGGCAGGCTTATGGTGCAGGGGAGACAGTCCTGGAGATGCCCGGGGCCCCTAGAGCAGACAGGTGAAGGGCTGGTCCTCGCCACTTGAACTCTGCAGGGAGGGGTGCTCCGGAGTGCTGTGGTCTGCAGTCCCAGGGTCCCCCCAGCTACCCCAGAGCCTGCAGCCGGCGCTCCAGCTGCTTCTGCAGGTCCCGGCAGGAGTGCAGTGACCTTGGCAGGGCCTGGTCCCCAGGAAGTTGTCGCTGTGCCTTGGGGACACTGCACCCACGGGGCCCCGGAGGCAGGCCTGACTCCCGGCAGTCAGCTCCGTGGGATCCTTTAAAGTCCCACTCCCCTGCCATAGCCCCCCACAGGCTCAACGTTTCTGAAGCAGTGATCTTCGCCCCCATCTGTCTAGCTAATCATCAGTTCACTGTTAGCGCAGCCTGTGCTGTGTGTGAGCCCCTCAGGTAGGCTTTGCTCCCACGCTCCTGCGGGCTGCATGAGCTAGAACTCTGGGTGTCCAGCCCCGGCAGCAGAGCGGGTCACGCGCTGGGGCAGCTGAGCGGGTTTGATGCTGGCGTGGGCGGGCAGTGGGCAGCGGCCGAGACGGGGAAGAGCGGGAGCTGGTGGGGGCTTTCGGGAGTTCACTGTTAGCTTTGGGCTTTGGAGCCAAAGACAACTCCCATTTATCGCACCTCTAGAACTTCCCGAAAATTGTTGAGCCCTTTTTTTCCTACCAAGATAGCAGGTTGCCAAGAACAAAGTCTCAGGAATGAACCTGCACTGGGAAGTCTGCTAGGCGGGGAAGTGAGTGGCCGGGACACAAACCATAACCTTCTCATTTTTGCTCGATTTCAGTATGGCAACTCCGGCGGCCCACTGGTCAACTTGGTAAGGCCTTTTACTTCGATGCACTTGCTTGTTTTTCTTGCTTTCTTTGCAGACAAGAGCTTGCCCAAACACACTGTCTAATTGATAAAAACTGCACTGTGTGAATGTCCTGTATCCTTGCAAATTACCCCTCTGATCTTTTCTGAAAAGAGTAAGGCCTGCTGGATTTGAAGGTTAGAACTCTTCTGCTTGTGTTTTGATGGGGAAGGAGGGAATTTCCTCCGATCCTTCTGGGTTGTTCTCAGGCTGGTCAAACAATCAAATTAATATCGGACAGGTTAGATTCAGGGAGATTCAGACCGGGGCTTAGCTGCTTCCTCGGCGTACCTTTGAGGAGAGTCTACGTGGACATGGGTTCCAGGGTCAGTGATCCCAGGCGAGGAGCCTGGGAATCAGAGAGAGGGAACCCCACGCTGAGGGAGGGTGACTCCGTGACCAAGCCGAGCCCGTATCCTGAGATATCCGTCCTGCCTAGAGACAGGTTTCTCTGATAAACAGGTTATTTCTGGAGATAGCCTTAATTCTGGGTACTCTGGGTAGTTAGCAGAGTGGTGGAAGTTTCTAGTGAGCCTGTGGGACCTCAGTTGACCCCAGCTCCAAAAAATCTGCACGCTGCAGTGACAGTGTTGGGCAAAGCCTATTCTGACACCTGGGGGAAACCTGTGCTTCAGTTGTAAGCAAGTAACTGCGGGCCCGAGGCCCCGTGCAGGAGTAGCTGAAGGAGCAGGTCTTTGTTTTGAGGGTGTCAGCTATTCAGAAAGGCACATCCTTCAGCTCCGTGGAAGGAGCTGGCGTGGCTGGTCCCAGTCTTTGTCTTGGCCCAGAGCCCTGGCTGGAATGAGGAACCCCCGCCACCCCCCGCCTTTCACAGAGACGTCACTTCAGTTGGTATTTAAGTGCTAAAGCATAACAGTGAAGCCTTAGAATGAGCCTGTCAGAGTGAGGTCGCTCGGGGTCACCCGCTCCCTCCTTCTTAGAGGGGCGGCACCCAGTGTCCCAAGCAAGGCCCACATGGCAGTGGTCCTGGGCGGGCCCGAGTTGGGGGCTGGAATCTCGGTGCCCTGGATGGAGCGAGAGCAGTGATGTACCTGCCCTGAGCCCCACTTGAGCAAACTGCTTAAGAGAAGTACCCAGGGTCACGGTGAAGTGGCGGGAGGTGGGGCCCGCGTGTCGGGGTCTCGTCCTGGGTTGGGGCCGTCCCGGACCCACTCGGTCTGGAACTGAAGATGAAGACGCCTCCCGGGTGTCCGTCTGTGGCAGCGGAGGAGACGAGGCCTGGTGCTGCCCTGTGGCCGCCAGGCCCCGCAGGCCGCGGCGGCTGCTGTCTGGGCCCATTTCCCTGGGGAGGCGTGTCCGCCCAGAGCAGGTGGCTTCTCCCTGGTGTCAAGATGGGGACCTCGGCAGCAGGAGAAGCGGGGAGTGTGGACAGTCTGTCAAGGACCCACGTTCCGGAATCATGCTTCCTCTGAAAGGAGCAGATGGCATCTTGAAATTGTCTGATGCTGGGCCCCCGGGGTGGGGAGGGGAGTCACCGGGTGTGACTGGCGGGTGTCACGCATCTGTGGCTGAGCTCAGTGGCTCACGCTGCCCGTGAGGCCTGTCCTGTGCCCCTGCGCCCCACCCCCATTCTCTGCAGCCGCTCAGAGACCTCTCCTTTGCTGTCTCCCTTCTGTCTGGCTGCGAGGATTCATGGGTTCGCTGCGTCCCTCTTGCTTTTTCAGGACGGTGAGGTGATCGGCATTAACACGCTGAAAGTGACCGCTGGAATCTCCTTTGCGATCCCCTCTGACAAGATCAAGAAGTTCCTTACAGAGTCCCATGACCGACAGGCCAAAGGTAAAGCCAGACCCAGACGGCCCAAGGGCTTCAGCCCCGGTCTGGCCACTGCCCGGGCCCTGCGGCCGGAGCACACGCCTGGCATCCGCCCGGCCTCGTCTTGGGAAGCCGCGTGACCTTGACTTCACAGTGGGGAGCTGAGGCGCGTTCTGTGCTGAACACCTCGTGTTGGGTGCGGGTAGTGAGGCCGGTGTGGGGGTACCGAGCTAGGTTGCCCCTCATTGTTGTGCATCATTTCATTCCTTGGGCTTGTCAGCGGACGCTTAATCTCAACTGATGACAAAGCCCAGATTCAGGAGGTCAACAGCCCGCAGACGCTGACTGAGCCGTCTGCTCGGGTCGGGCTGCGGCTCCACGGCCCACCGGGGTCGCCCGGGGGTGGGGTGCGTAGCCTCCCCTGGGGGAGGATGACAGCTGATTTCAGATAGCAACGTGTGTGTTTTCCAGAAAACACACAGCGGGTGGGCTTGGGAGTGACCGGAGGGCAGCTGGTGGAGCTGCGTGGCCAGGAAGCTCCCCAGTCTGGATGTGAGGGGAAGGGTGGCAGTCAGGGGTGCGGGGGGAGCATCCCCAAAGAAGAGCAGCCGTGCGGGACCAGGCCGCGAGCCCGGGTCACACATGGGCAGTGGGGCCTGAGCGTAGTGAGCACGGGGGTGTGGGGGTGTGTGTGGAGGAGGTGGAGGGGGCAGACGGATGTGGGCAGGCGTCACAGGCCGGGTGAAGACCGAGGTCCATGCTGCGCCGTGGACAGGGTCTCGTGGTCCGGGTGATGTCTGCGAGGTCGCCCTCGGGGCTGGGAGGGGACGGTGCTGGGGGGCAGTGGGAGCCCACGTGACGCTCTCCCACCCGTCCAGACCAGGGAGAAGCGAAGGGGTCACTCCTGGCCGTGCGTGGGGCCAGGCGCTGCCTCGGGTGAGAGGGTCTCTCCTGAGCTTGTGTCCGGAGCTGGAACGTGGGGCTCTCGCAGTCCCAGAGCGTGGGGGCTGAGCCGGGACCGGGCCTCTGCAAGCCGCGTGACCTTGACTTCACAGTGGGGAGCTGAGGCGCGTTCTCAGCAGGCCGACGCGCCTGTCAGCTGTTCACCTGTGCTTGTCCTTTGCTGTCCCCGCCCCTGCCCAGGCAAAGCCATCACCAAGAAGAAGTACATCGGCATCCGGATGATGTCGCTCACGTCCAGGTGGGTGAGCAGGACGTCCGGTGAGGATGAAGCTGCCCTTCAGCAGGTTCCTCCTGACACCCCGGGAGTGAAACCTGGTGGCGTCTCAGGAGTCTCGTATCATGGTCTGGCGCCAGTTCAGTGACGTCAGGCAGAGAGCCCTGGCCTCTTGTCCCTCTTTCGTTTTGCTTATGACTTCGGAGCTGGCTTTCCGCTTCCACAGCACGCTTTCCTTCTAGAAGCCTCTGGCCTCTTTCAAGGCAGGCCTGGAGGGCAGGGCGTGGGCCTCTCGCCTCCCTTGCAACCACTTGCTGTGTTGACACACACATTCCGGGAGTGCCGAGCACCTCCCGCGCCCAGGGCGCCTGCCTTGCCCTCGCCGGGCCACGTGGGCCGGGGCCCTGGCATGCCGTGTCGGGCCCGTGTGACGGATGGGCTTGTTTTCCGAGCTGGTGGAAGTTGCGGTGTGTGGCTGCCAGGCTCACAACAGCCTGGCGTTCCAGCCCTGATGCGCAAATGCGGTGTGATCCCCCCGGCTCCCGGCCATGAGGGGTGGGCCTGAAAGTGAGGCGCGCGGGTGGGCAGAGGGCACGGCCCGTGACTGCAGTACTGACGTAGTGGTGACACTGCTGGCCCTGGGCGAGTGCTGGGCACATCACTGCGGCCTGGGGTCGTGGAGCGAACGGTGGTGCCTGGCTCGGGGCTGCGGGATTGGGCTGTCTGCCGAGCCTCAGGTGAGAGCTCCGGGAGACAGGTGTTAGGGAGAGCCGATCCGCGTCCTGGCCGTGCTGCTTCCTGGCCTGAGACTTTGGGAACCACCTGACCTCTGAGTGCTTCGGTTTCCTCCTGTCCAGGGTGAGGATAATGGTGCGGGCATTTTGAGGACCAAGTAATTTGATGTCTCAAGGCGTGGCACAGTGTGGCGACAGTGGTCACTGCCCCCCTGACATGCTGAGTAGGCCTCCACGCTGCCTAGTCCTCGTCGCAACCCCGTGTGAGGTTTGCAGGTGAGGCAGCAAAGGCACAGGGAGGTGAAGCCACAGCCTGGGATCACACAGTCCCGAGTGGCTGAGCAGGCCAACAGCTGATCCCTAAGTGGTGACGACTATCAGTTAGCTAATAAAATGAATAATAACGATGATGAAGCACGTCCCTTTCTCACCCAATAAAGCCTGGACGGCAGTGGTCACTTTAAAACAGAACCCAGTTCCTGGAGAAAGTTGACCTGAGAAGCGAGGGTGGAAAGGGGAAGCAGGAGAGGTGGAGACCCCCGTGGAGGAAGTCTGGTCCTTCGTGACATTGACACACGTGCTCTTCTCCCTGGAGCAGCAAGGCCAAAGAGCTGAAGGACCGCCACCGAGACTTCCCCGATGTGCTGTCGGGGGCCTACATCATCGAAGTCATCCCCGACACCCCGGCCGAAGCGTGAGTTGGGATGATTTTCCCTTTTCCAAATGCCCTGTGACTCCTTGGGGTGCAGAGCGTGTTCTTACCAGGCTCAGGCGCTGTGATGAGCCCTCCCCGGGTGTGGAAACGTCCGGTCCTTCTGGGCCCATGGTCCAGCTCCAGACTCACCAGCAAAGGCTCACATCGGGGAGCCCCTTCACTGGGGTTTAGCCAGTGATACTGGGCTCCTTGTGAGTCTCGGGGCAGACCTGGCCAGGGAAGAGGGTCAGGGGCTGTGTCCCCCAGAGCTCCAGCTGTGGTCCGGTCAGTGGTTCCAGAAGGCGCCTCCTCCAGGTCCTTTTCTAATCGTGTTACCGTCTCTCAGACGACACCTGTCCAGGTGCCAGAAAAGTAGCCCAGGGAACAGCACCCTAATGTGCTGAGTACTAACCCAGCCAGCATCTGCTCGCTAGCTCGATGTGGTGCTCACGGAGCGCCTGACCACTGTCTGGTCTGCGCGTTATCTGCTTGGGACCCGAGCTGCTGCTTTCGAATGAGCCCTGGGCTAAGAACAGGTTTTGCTTTGTTCAATGGTTGGGGAAAACTCCAAAATAAGGATAGTATTTTATAAACCATGAAAATGGTATGAAATTCGGATCTCAGTGTCCTGAAATGAAGGGTCGCTGGAGCCCAGCCACACCCAGCTGACCTCATAACGTCTGTGTGGCTTTGGGCCCAATGGCCCCAGGCGCTGCTGTGATGAGACAGTTGCTGTGATGTGCAGCGCTAGAGCTGAGTCTAATCTGGCCCCTTCGAGAAAGCCGCTCACCCCTGTGCTAGACTGTAACGGGCCAGATGCTGCGGTATTTAAGAGCGAGGGCTGCAGCCGTCATGCCCGGGGAAGTTAGCTCACGTGCACACCACACCCCCGGAGGAACGGCCCTCTGCGCCGGGGCACCCATGACAGCAAGTTGGCCAAGGTCATGGTCCATGGTGAATGGCGAGCCCTTGGGGTCCCCGTCACAGGGTCCACAGAGCGAGCACGGGTAGACCTCTCCGCTGTGGACATGACAGATGATTGTCCTGAACATCCCAAGGGGAAGTGTGTTCTGTGGAGGGTCAAGGCCACCCTCGCGCTGCTCGGCGGCCCCCGCGCTGCCTACTCCAGCTCCTACTTCTGGGTCTATGATGGGGGTGCGAGGGGTCGCCGCTGTGGCCCGGAGTCCGGGAGGGCAGCAGCGTGACCACCGTGTCTCCCTGTGTTGCAGCGGCGGCCTCAAGGAGAACGACGTGATCATCAGCATCAACGGGCAGTCGGTGGTCTCGGCCAACGACGTCAGTGACGTCATCAAGAAGGAGAACACCTTGAACATGGTTGTGCGCAGGGGCAACGAGGACATCATGATCACCGTCATCCCCGAAGAAATCGACCCCTAGGCAGAAGCATGAGCTGGACTTCATGTGTGCCTCAGCGACGCCCGCGGACGATGCACGATGATGCTGGGCCGCCGGCCCAGGCGCCCCCGACTGCGGGCCGCCACGCTGCGCGTCCAGCACACTCGTCCTGGGCAGCAGCCCCTTGGTAGTTTGCAGGCAAAACCAACGCAATGCCGTAGACCCCCAGGCAGAAGTGCGCCCCTCGCCCATGTACACGTGCGCTTTTTCTTGCCGGCTTGGCTGTCCTGTGCAGCAGGGTTGTCTGCTCCTTTAGCCAAGTCATCCTCTTAGTCTGACTGAGGCAGGCGACGCCGCGCCTAATGGGAGGATGGTCCCTTGGGAGACGCGGGCCCCCGGGCTGTGCCCGCTGCCCCCGGAGACCAAGGGGTGAGCGCGGGCTCCCACAGTGGCCCAAGTCGCCTCCTGTCGGCTTCTCTGCAGAACTGGGGCGCCGTGACTCCGAATTTGGGCTATTAAAATACTCCTTCCTAATCTGCTTCCTCGTGTGCTTCCTCTCCCTGCTCACGAACAGCGGCCTGCCGTGGCTCGGAAACGACCATCCTGTCCGCAGACCCCGCCTTAAGCCACACCGGCCGGGCAGGGTCGAGCATGACGTCTTGCCAGTTGGCTCAAAATCATCTTGGGGGCTGTGCCAGTCTTGCCCCCAACTGCACTTGGCCGTGCTGGCTTCGCAAATTAGGGTTTGAGGACAGTTCTACCTGCATCTGGAACTTTTTTCTTTCGAGATTTATTTTTTGATGCATACAAGAACTGGGTACAGGCCAGAGGTGTGGTGGGTGAGAGGATCCACCAGAGACAGAATGGGGAGCAGAAGAAGCAGATCCACTGAAGTCCACTGCTGAGGGGAGCAGTGGGGGAGACAGGAGAGGTCTGCTGTGTCCTGTGGGTCACTGTCTGGCCAGGGATTGAACTTGTGCTGTAGTGGCTGTGGAGAGCTTCGCATCGCTGTGCTATAACCCCTTGTGCCACCAGGGAAAGGATTTTCAAAACCCTATCCTGGGTTTTGACAGTGAACTAGACCTTCAGCTTTGGGGGGTTAGCACAGGGCTCCCCTCAACAGGTCCTCCAATAAGTATGGCCTCAGGCACCTCTGCCTCTGTGATAACTTCCAGGAGTTTGGGAAGTGGATCCAAGAAGATGGTTGCAAAACTTTAGCTGGAAGTTTGCATGGGCTGAGTCCCGGCAGAGCAAACAGCAGAACTTGAGGCTGTTTACGCCAAGAACAGAGGAAAAGGCTTTCTAGCTGTCACAGTCAAGAAGAGGACCATGGGCAGGGTGGGGTTCAGGTCTCCAGAGGTCCTGGGAGGTCTTGTGTCTCTCAGGTCGAGTTTGTATCAGGAGTGGCTGGGGACAGCCGCAGGTCAAGTTCAGCGTGCGTCCTCCGTGCAGTGCACCCCGCATGGACAGCAGTGGCAGGCCCTGAGCCCCCATGGACTTCGCAACCCTGGCGTGTCCTTTACTCTGCCTCAGTGACCTTTAGTCAGGAAGGAGCCAAAATCCTTTCCCTGTTGGCGTGGGCTGTATAGTCCCTCCCTCCACTAGAGGAGATGACTCAGCCGCCTGGGGCCCCGGGGGTCACCCTCCGAGGGGTGATCCTCTTGGCCAAGTCAGCGGGTGACTGGGGAGCCCGAATCCCCTGGCGGGGCTGGCATTTCACCCACACCAGTGGTGCATGCAAAGCCATGGGAGGGCCTCGTGGCCCCTGCGGGCACACCGGGCGTCCTGTGGGCTCACTGTGCGTCCGCTTCCCTGGTGGTACTGACCTGTGTCCTGGGGGACTGCTCACACTTGCTTTCACGAGCCTCCTTGGGGCAAGTGTTTTTCTTCTTGCTTTGGGCCGTGGTGGAGGATTTGGCCACATATGTTAACCCTCAGGCCCGCGAGGCAGAGCTGAGTTGAAGCATAGTTAGCAGTTAGAGGACCTGAGTTCAAATCTGCACCCTCCTGGCTGTGTGACCTTTGAGCAAGTTCCTTACCCTCTCTGTGCCTGTTTCCCTACCTGTTTCGGGGATAGTACCTCATATGGCTGGTGCGGGAGGTAAGTGAATTAACACACGACACGTGTTGAGTCTTCAATAATGTTAGCGGCAGATGGGTTACTTCATGCCCGTGAGCCTCAGTTGACCCTGATGTAGAATGGGCACTATGATGCCTCCCCCCGCACCGAGCTGCGAGGATTAACCACAGTGGCGTGTGCCACTAGGCAAATACAGCTGCTCTCGTTGGCCTGCCACCACCCTGGTCTCTAATAGCATCACAACAGCTAGCACCTGTTGCTGCTGGCCGCATGTCAGATTCCATGCTAAGCGTTTTACATTTATGGGCTCACTAGGTTCTCAGATCAGCCCAAAGTGGGTTCTACATCTGACCCCTTTAGACTATTGAAGACATGGACACTCAGAAATTAAGCCCCTGCAAAGAGCTTCGGCTACTGCAGCCGAAGGCCAAGAGCCTGTGCTCGGGGCGGGCTGCCCATCAGCCTGTGCTCGGGGCGGGCTGCCCATCAGCCTGTGCTCGGGGCGGGCTGCCCATC
>NW_004567112.1:3920749-3927655 GCF_000260355.1 Condylura cristata | reverse complement strand
AGCCTGTGCTCGGGGCGGGCTGCCCATCAGCCTGTGCTCGGGGCGGGCTGCCCATCAGCCTGTGCTCGGGGCGGGCTGCCCATCCTCACCGCCGTAGGCCCAGGACCCTGCCCCCTCCTGCCGCGTCCAACCGAGTCCTTCTCTGTGTCTGTGGAGGTGGCCTCAGGGCCGTGGCCTCGGCCCCTGCTGGGCTCCTGTTCTTCCTCACAGCCTCTTACCAGCTGTAGGTCTCTGCGCTCTGTTCCCTCCTACCGCCTGCGGCTCTTCCAGCCTCGGTTTCCCCTGTCCCAGTCCTCGGCTTCCAGCCATCAGAGGGGGCTGGGCTCCGTCGGCCGATTGCATCCCTTCCTGGTCCCTGTCCAGCCTGGCCAGATGTTGCTGTGGAGGCACGAGGCAGGGAGAGGCCCCGTCTGCAGGCTGTGGGGCCCGCGGGCGAGCTGTGCAGGCTTGCTCTGCGCGGGTCCCCTCCCGCTCTGTCCTGGCTTCCTTCTCCATCTGAGAACTTGAACGAATGCTCATGTCTGTGCGTGTGCCACGTGTTTTTATTAGAATTTCCACGGTGCTGGTCTCCATCTGGCTCACACGTTCCACTGGCCGGGCCTGGCGTGGTGGTTTTGACTGGTGGGTAGGTGCTTGGCCCATTCTGCAAATTCCACTGCGGTCCTGGCCAGCTTCCCCGAGGTTGTGCAGAGGGGTGCAGGGCTGGTGAACTGGCTGAGCAGGTTCACGGTTACCGGGGAAGCTGCCTTCCCTTTCGAAGGGGACGTGGGGCGAGATGGCACCAGGTGGCCTTGTTTCAGCTGGCGAGAAGGTTTCAGCCGTGTCCTGCCTACACTGCTGATGGGCAGGCCCGCTGGGGAGTCTGGGCCCAGCAGGCGGCCCGACTCTGTGCAGGGGAGCTGTAAAACTCTCCAGTCTGGGTCTCACCCTCAGCCATGCTGATGCTGTCATGGACAAGGGCAGGTTGGGTTGTGGGGGGCTGTCTTGCCACTGCACCCCACCTTCCTCCTGGGCACTTTCCCCCTGAGCAGCTTCTCCTTCCTCCGCTGGCTCCCTGCTCAGTCTCACCTGCTCCCTGGTGTCCACCTCCCACGGCCACCCTCAGGACGCCCCTGCTCGCCAGCCTGGCCACAGGGACCGCTTGAAATAGGTGCCCGGAGCCGGCTGTTGGGAGGGCCTGTTTGCCACCCACCGCAGCCAGCAGCAGGCATCTGGGTGCTGTCTGTTCTGAAATGCGTGCTGCTGGTTACCGACTGGCACCTGCCTCCCCGCGAAGCCAGTTCTAGGAATCAAATAAAACCGGGTGTTGGAAGGCAGCAGAAGGCCCCGCCTCTGCAGGGCTCAGGGCTGGTTCTGGGGAGCCACCTGGGCCCAGACTCCTGTGTGCCCTGCGTCTGGGCCAGCTGGGTGACTCACTGCTGTCGTGCGGGCTCCCAGCAGGGGTGGCCCCAGGACCCCACCAGAATGTGGGCGGAGGACGCACGGAGGACGCAACTCCTGCCAGCAGGAAGTTCTTATTTAGAACTTGAAGTGATTGCCTCAGTGTGGGGCCTGCCAAGAATCAAGGGGGAAAAAAGAAATAAACACTAACATGCATTTTTAGTTTTAAAAAAGTGACTCAGACTGTAGGGAACAGCTTTCTGCTCTGCGGGTCTCTCCAGGTCAGTCACTTCGTGCACAGCCCTGCCCCATCCCCTGCCCCCACCCCCGTCCACCAAGCCATCACCACCCAGCACTAGGGGAAGGTGCTGCGTGTGTGTCCGTCCACAGCTCCCCGATGAGGCGGTTATTGTCAGCCCCCCATCTTCCAGGGGAGGCGGTTGATGCTCAGAGCAGGTAAGGAGCCAGCGAGGAGGAGGTAGAGTCCATGCACAGAACCCGGTGTCTGGATTTGAAGTCCCTCTTAACTGAAGGTGTTGGTGATGGCCAGTGGCCCGCATGGCCTCTGTGGTGTCCTTATCCACTGGCCCCTCTCTGAAGCAGTAAAGGCTCAGTGGCTGGCAGGGAGAAGGACTTGGCCAGACAGGCAGGCCCACACCGCGTGGGCTTCAGGCCCCAGGAAAGGTCCCGGTGCCGAGAAGAAAGCGAGCCTGGGAGCGCCCCCCTGTGTCCGTCCAGATCGCCAGCCCCGCTAGTGCCAGGGGTCTCTTGTGTCAATGCCCCTCTGTTGCTTATCTGCCCGTGAGCCATTAAGCCGGGGGCCCACGCCTGGAACCATACCCAGCGTCCACATTCTTCACCCCCACATTCAGCACCCCAAGGGTGCTGATCGTAGAATGCCTCCTGCAGCAAAGCACCCTTCTTCCTCTGACCCACCCCCGCGTGAAGATCCAAGACAGGTTCCAGGCAAAGGTGGGAGGAGAGTTTTTGGAGGAGAACTTCCCAGAAGAAATTCCCAGGAGGTTCAAGCCTGCAACAAAATAAGTCAAAACGAAACCCTCAAAGAGGGGAGCCCTCAAAGAGAAAGAAAAACCCCAAACGCAGCCGGAAATGGGCAGCTGTTCTCAGCTGGCTCCACTGTCCCATTCCCGAAACTTCCCCGCCAGCGCCCCCTGCCCCCTTTCCACGGCAGAAACGCACCTTCTCTGGAAGGCACAGACTTGGCCAAGGGGCTCGGGTGCTGCGCCCGGCAGGCAGGCTGCCTGTGTGCGTCTCTGCTCTGGGCCCACAGGGCGACCTGCCCTGTGGCGACAAGCCTCACGGGTGGAGGGGCTGCTCCCCGAAGCACTGCCCCGCCCGGCCCTGGGGCCCTGTGCCCCCGCCTGGCCCGTGTGCAGCTTCCTTCGTGAATTCCCCCTCCCCCACTCCCAGATCTGGGGTCCAGTCCCTGGGCACACAGGCCTCTCCGCTCCCGTGTGCTCCCGCTCCTCTCTCCCAGAGCACGCACGCACCCCGGCCCTGTCCTGAAACTGGGTGCAGGGCTGGCAGAGCAGGAGAGCTGGGCTCAGCCTCGGGCAGGGTGATGACACAGGATGTCCACTAGGGGGTGAGGGACCTCGCGGAACTGCAGGAGGCGCTGGCGCCCTGGTGTGAACCCCCAGGTGCCTGCAGGCGCCTGGAGGAAGCAGCAGAAGCTGAACCTTCCTCCAGAGCGTCAGACAAGAGGGCCCCGGGGGCCTGCTCCCAGCACCTCACGCTGCCCCCTTCTTTGCTCAGCCGCGCCAGGCTCCCTCTCCTGCAGCACTGCGACCCGGTGCTTCTTGCTGAACTAGAAGCCCCATGAGCTGGGGGACCCCGTCCCCCTGTACCCCGTACTTGGGGGGTGTGGGGGGAGGAGGGGGCTAGGGTGCAACCAGGTGAGGGGCCTACAGCACTCACGGGTATTTGCAGGGTCTTCCTGTTCCTTGGGAAGCACCCACTGCACTTTGAAATCTGGGGTTCTTTCAGGCCCTCAGGAGCAGGGGAGCACCCCCCAGGACTGGGAGCATCTCTCTGGTCTTTCATTTGAGTGACCTGTTTTCTCCATGGCCGGATTTATCGTCTCTGGTCATCGACATCTTTACTTGCTAAAATGGCTCCCACTTTGGGAACGAGCAGGACGCCGTCTCTCAGGCGCCGGGCCATGACAGGCTGCACCGCTGTGTACGATGCATGAGTCTGTGGGGACGTGCCGGCCTGGGGGCCCGGCTGGCCCCAGGCCCCAGGAACAGAGACTGGGACGCTGCATGCTACGGTGCGGGGGTCTCCAGGCTCCGTCCTCAGGCCCCTGCCCGGAGGTCAGCTCTGGCCCCATCTTGCCAGGCCTCTTCCACGCAGGAAGATATGTTGGGAAGGGCGGCAAGGGCAGGTCTTGCCCGGCGCGGAAACGGTCAGGCCGCACATTCACTAGCAGCCACGGCTCCTTGCTCCGCCCCACTGTGGACACGGGGCCTCCCTGGTGGCCTACCAGCGCTAACACCACGACGGCCTACTGTGGACACGCTGGGGAAACCTTTCCGGCCATCTGGGGAGACAGACCCCACGTTCCTGTGAAATGCTCGGGACTGCTGTGCACATCGGAGTTGAGTAACGGGGCTCTCTGGATCCTTTCTGCGGCTCTGACCATCTGTGTGTGTTGTGTGTGTGTGTGGTTTCTGCTGTGGCATCTCTGTTGTTCCTAGAACTGTCTCTTCAGTCATGCCCCATGGAAACTGCCTCGGACACCCAGGCAGCCATGTCCACTGTGCGACCCTGCATCTGGGCACAGTGAGGGGACCAGGACTGCAGCTTGAGAAGTGCTGAACTCTGCACCCCTCTTCCTCGGCCCATGGAGCGCTTGACTGTGGCCCCTCATTCTTTTAGACAATTAACTTATGTAAATGGCTGAAGTTATGAAAATCACTTCCCCGGGTTGCCACTGAGGGCTGCCTGACTCTTTAGAGGATCATAAGCTCAGGTCTCCTAGAGAAGCAGTGGCAAGGGGGGAGAAGAGGGGTGTTGGGGGGGCAGGGTGCTGGCACTAGGGGGCAGAAGTGCCGGGAAGTGGGAGTGTGGAGGTGTCCAAGCCTCGGTTCCCATCCATTTCCCTGCCTTGCTGACGAGAGCCCCCACCCCATCCCCGAAGCTCAGAACCAGCCTCCCAGTCCACTTACGTTTCTTTTTCTGGCAACCTCAAGTTTTGACTCATGAAATATGGGCCAAGTCAATTCTAGCGTCCAGACCAGCCACCTGCCGCCCGGGAGTCACACCTGCTCCCTCCTGGCTCCGTCTCGGGGTCTCTATTCTGATGTCCTCAAATGCCTTTTTCAAAACACTCACCGAGACACTTTTGTCATGTGTTTTTCTACTAAGCTGCTTCTATGACCTTGGGAGGCCGCAGGACACAGCACTGGAATCAATAACACAGAGGGCAGGCAGGAAGCTTCGGGTTAGAGGGCCAGTCTGGACTTTGTTAGGGCCCCAGCCCACCTCTTCAGCTGGTCCAGAGAGAAGAAATCAGCCTCCATATGGGAAACAGCTGTGTTCTAAGTGAGCCGGCCCTTTACGCAACCAGAACTGTCCAGCTGAGGCCGCAGGAAATGCGCCTGCTTCTTTTGGAGCGGTCACGCTACCTGAAGTGGACACGCACTCCGCAGCGAGACGCTCAGGGCCCGCAGTGTTAGCCGGTGGGTATGCGCGGCCCTGCCGAGGGGAGGTAGGCACTTTGGTTTGGGCTGGAGCTCAGCCACTCATAAACTGGGTCATCTTGGCCCGGGCAACCTTTAACTCTGTGTATTTTTGAGTCTAATGGAGCTTAGGTTCATTTATCTTAAATAGTTGTGAGAAGACGAAATTTAAGAAAAATGGGTGACGGACGTTATCCCAAGAGGTAACAACGACAAGTACAGCCGCGGTGCCCCCTCTTACACCCCGAGCTCCTCATGGGGGTGTCAGGCAGCAGAGTGGCTCAGCAATGCTGAGTGCACACTCCGCTCGGTAGAGCAGGGGCTGACCCGGGGGGCTGACCCAGGTGTGCGGGCCCAGTGCAAGTGCATGCTCTTTAAGGCCATGAGGTCACTCTGCGCCAGTGTGGCTGTTACAGCTCTGGTGGGAAGAGAGGACACGGTTGAGTCTAGAATTGTCTGCATCTGCCCTGCAGGTGAGACGGGCCCAGTTCACGAGGCCCACGGCTCTTGGTTTGGGGAGGGACAAAGCCAGAGCTCCTGTCAGGCAAACTCCTGACGTGGGGGGGAACCAGAACGAGCAGAGGGCTGGCTGCTTTACCCAAGAAGATGAGGGGGTTCACCTACCCTCTGGTCAGCCCTGGAAAGGGGTAACAGGCCCAAGGGACCCAGAGCAGAGCGTGAAGAGGCACAGAACAGGGACGGCGACAGCAGGGCGTGGGGGACCCTGGGCGGCAGAGCCAAGAGGTGTTGGTATTTTCCTTGACGTTCCTCTTTTTCTGAGGACGCCTTCCATTGCCCCCCAAATTGGGTAAAACTGCTGATGGAGCTTCAGGTCAGTGCTTGGCAGCAGCCCGCAAAGATGTGGGCTAAGACCATGGGGCGCCAGCCTCGAGGGCTGGCAAAGATGTGGGCTAAGACCATGGGGCGCCAGCCTCGAGGGCTGGCAAAGATGTGGGCTAAGACCATGGGGCGCCAGCCTCGAGGGCTGGCAAAGATGTGGGCTAAGACCATGGGGCGCCAGCCTCGAGGGCTGGCAAAGATGTGGGCTAAGACCATGGGGCGCCAGCCTCGGGGCTCCCGAGGGCGCAGAGCCAACGCCAGGGCCAGTGAGTTACAGGAACCCCGGGACTGTGGCCAGAGGCCAGCTGCCACCCGGGGCCCTGAGAGCTGAGCATCAGAGACTCGGGTGAACCTCACGCTGGAGGACTTGAGGAGGCCCAGGCAGCCGCACCTCTTCTCCACACTGTAATGAGCCCACCGGGTCGCTCGTGCCCAGAAAGCCAGACCCGGGCTCCGGGACGTCCTTCCACAAAGGGCTTCTACGGCGAGGCGGCCGCCCACGCAGCCGGCAGGCGCTCGCACGCTCAAAGCCGCTCTGCGTGGAGGGTGCTGCGACCGTGCAGGGGGAGGGACCGAGGCTGGGGGGCAGCGAAGGGGACGGGGCCTCACCCTCAGGGCCGGCCCGAGGAGGTGGCCAGCGGTTAGCCGCCTGGAGGACCAGCATGCGCTGGCCGAGCGTTCGCCCAGGTGTATCAGCCTCCGAGCGCCGCGGACTCGGGCGGAGGCGTCGCCCAATCATTTCTCAAGCTTCCCGGAATGCAGATGGGAATAAATCGCACCCGGGAGTGGGAGAGTGGGGGAAACAAAGGATGCTTAGTATTTAATTAGTTTCA
This sequence comes from Condylura cristata, assembly GCF_000260355.1. Lineage (NCBI taxonomy): Eukaryota > Metazoa > Chordata > Mammalia > Eulipotyphla > Talpidae > Condylura > Condylura cristata. Next base: position 3,920,898 of record NW_004567112.1, on the reverse strand, counting down.
TTCTAGGTTTTTTTTTATGACTATTTATTTTGTAAAGATTTATCTATGCATATAAGGACTGAGTGCAGGCCAGAGGTGCAGGGGGTGAGAGGATTCACCAGAGACAGAGCGGGGAGCAGAACAGGCAGATGGACGAAGTACACTGCTGA
>NW_004567112.1:3905601-3920104 GCF_000260355.1 Condylura cristata | reverse complement strand
GGGAGGGCCCTGGATGGGGTTTTGAGGGGCAATGTCTCCCCGGCTCTTCCTGGGGGAGCGCAGACCCCCAGGCGCACAGCAGAGCCAAGCAGCACGGTGGAATCAGCTGCCCACACGCATCATCACCCGCAGCCTCAGGCTCACAAACACAAGTGCACGTTAAAGAGAAAGTTTTCTGTGAAGCGGTCCGAGGAGCGAGTGATTTCCGCGGGGGTGGGGGTGGGGGTGGGGTGCAGTCCAAGATGGCTGCGCCCAGCTGCCCAGGGCTCTGAGTTGCTATGGGAACGGCTTGCCCTGAGCCGGCCCCTGGCATTTCCTTTGCTTTGGCCACACCACCAACCTCATTCTATTCTGGACCCAAACACCAAGTAATTTGGCAGGAGAGCTTGACCCCTGGACGTGGAATTTATAACTTCTGGGCCGAGAGTGGCACCAGAAGATGTTTTGCTGGTCACTTTTAGGACACTGCATTTTTCACTGACCGGTTCTTTCTCTGCGTCCTCCTGGTCCCCAGGAGTCAGCTATGAGCCGTCACTGACGACACCTCCGTGTTTTACAGATCAGTCACATGCCCCCTCTCCATGTGCCTGTCACCTCGCCTTACAGTCCAGTCCTTGGTAACCCTATGAATAGATACGATGTTAACTTACATGGGGAAAAAGTGAGGACCCAGGCGCCAGAATGCCTGCTCTTACCCACCAGCCTGATCATGGTTCAGCTGAAAGCGTTTTCTCCTAGAAAGCCAGTCCCTACCTCCCTGGGGAGCTTCCTCATCCCCAACCTGCGTCCCGATCCCTACACCTGTGCTGTCTTAAGTAGGCTGAACATGTCCCTACCCACAGATGTCCTCACTCTAATCCCTGAAATCTAGCACTAGTCCCCTTACAAGGCAGGAGACACTTGGCAGTGTGATTGGATTAAGGATCTTGAGACGTGGGGGTTACTCTGGACTACTCTGGAGATTACATTGGGGGGCCGTCACAGGAGCAGTGGGAGGGGCAGAGGGGAGGAAGGAGACCTGACCACGGGAGCCGGAGGCGGAGGGAAGGGCCTCGATGGCAGTGGAGGGGAGGGGCCACAAACCAGGGGAAGTGGGTGCAGCCAGCAACTAGAAAAGGGCAGGAAATGGATCCCCTAGTACTCCCAGGAGGGAGCCCCCAGGACACCTTGACTCGAGCCTGTGAGACCTGTTGTCCTTCTGGCCTCCAGAACTATAACACATCTCTCTGTGCTGTTCCGTGAGGCCCAGTCTGTGGCTGGGTGCTCTTGCTGCAAGGAGAAGGCTGTCCTCAAGGAACTCTGCAGTTTTCTGGACCCCATCCCTACGACTCCAGCTTTCTGGACTCCACCCCCTGCTCCAGTGATTGGAAACTACAACTCCCAGCAGCACCAGGGAGAGAACTGCGAGGACCCAAGGGCGGAGCTAAGCAGCATTCTGGGACTTTGGGGTATAAATAGGGTGCCATTTTCAACGAATCTTGGGGGAAGAGGCAACGGCTCTCTCTGGGGCAATGGCTCTCGGGACCATGTGACTGGGGACTTTCAGTTAGTTCCCAGAGCTCCAAGTCAGCCAAGCCCGTAAGGTATTCCAGTTACCTTGTATCTCTCTCTTTCCCTGGGTTGTTCCTTTTCCTTTCCCCTTTTGTAAATAAACCCATTATTGGCCCTTTTGTGTGGGCCTGCAGGACAACTGAATTTTAAGCCGTGGGTGAGGCCCACTTACACCCGGCCTTGTAACAAGCTTGCCTGCAGGCATGCGCACTGGCCTGGCAGGGCTTCAAGCCAGTACAGTAGCTCTATTTCAAGTCTTTGCTATATTTTTGAGCAAACGGCCTCTGGGAAAAATGCAGTAAAATGAGTAAAACATGACTGTAGGCTCAAATAAACCCCACTTATAATCTTTGTACTTTTAGAGGTCTGAGCTCCAAACCCTGTAAAAAAGGGATGTGTAGTCATTAGCGACCATGGGTCCCACTGTACTAAGGACAAAGTAAGACCTAGAGAAAACAGATACATTTATTAGCACCTATGAATGAACACAGAGATAGGGGATCCTGATTTTAGGACTTCTAATCCTGTTTTTTAAATGAGTGGCAGAGAAGACACAATTTCTTTAAGTTTAATTTAACTCCAAATAATGAAGAACAGGGAGAGGAAGCAGCTGGAGCGTAGGGAAGGTGAAGTGGCCAGGGGCCAGCAGGAGGCCTGGGGAAGGCCCCGGGGGCCCAGGGGCTGGGAGGTTCCGGGGTGAGGAGGGGCCCAGGAAGCTGCGGTAATCAGAGCTGCCTCTGTCACTCACAGCTGCTTACTCCCGCCTTTGAACCACTGACTGAATCAAGAGCCACCGTCCCCAGTCACTATCCTAGCATCTCAGCCTTGGCCTCCAAAGAGCAGCACAGAGCCTCTGCTGGAACTGTTAGCACCCCCAGGGTGTGGGGCGCTGCTGGTGGGTGTCCCGCCAGGGGAGGAGACTGCCCTATGCCCAGAGCAGCCATCTACAGCCCTTTAAAGTGGAATTCTTAAAGAACGCCCTGAGTGCATAGCGGGGTCCCAAAGCCCCTCGCAGACTCTGTGGGTCTGATGTGACTTAAGGTTTAGGGTGTGATCTTTCCGCTTATTGGATGAGAGATTTTCCAACACGATAGCGACTTAATGAACTTAATTCACATGAAGTTTGGGACCTTTGTACAACTGGGCTGAACCGACTGACTCTGGGGATCGATTTTTCTTTTAGATTTCAGAGTACAGCACCGACAATCAAAGATATCTCCTAATTGCCTCTATTAACAGTTACTAGGGGTAACAACAGTAGGCTTTTATGGCAGGCCTAGCACATGCCAAACTCAGTCAAAGGCAATTCACCTGTGCAGCCTGTCAGCCCGGCCACCCGTGAGAGGATGGTGTGGCTCTCAGGAGGCTGAGAAAGAGCAGTAGTCGTGCAGGCGGACTTTGCCTTGAAAACTTTTGGGAAACAACCCTAATATGGCACCACTTGGACAAGGCGTTTTCCTATTATCCAAGTACATGATAATCTAAATGTCAGTAATTTAGTGATTTTATAATGTAGTAGCAACGACAACTAATCCTTCCAGCGATTATTTGCACGCTGTGCATACTGTCATTGTGTAAGTCATAAGAAATACGTGGTTTCCACGCTCACTTTCACACAGCAGTGACTTGACCAGCCAGTGTTCGGTGTCTCAGAGGCCCTGGGATCCTGGAACACCAGCTCTGGGTTTGCTAAGATGCAAGTTGTTTGTGATCTAGTGGTTGGGAAGTGGTGGAGGGAAGCCTTCTTAAAAGTGGTGTTGAGGGCCCTCCTTGGTGGCACAGCTGGTTAAAGCTCAGCGCTATGAAGCTGTCAGCAGCCCCTGCAGCATGAGTTCCAGGGAGTGACCCACACGACACGGCAGACCTCTCCTGAGCCGCCCGCTGCTACCCCTCAGCAGTGTATTTCAGTGGAGCTGCCTGTTCTGCTCCCCACTCTGTCTCTGGTGAAGCCTCTCACCTTCGTCCCCAACTCTGGCCTGCACCCCAGTTCTGTATGCATTAATAAATAAATCTTTTTTAAAAATGGTGTTGATGAGGAAGGTCAGCTCTTCCTGGAGCATGGATCCGGGTGCCGGGAGCTCAAATCTAGGATTTGCTGTATTTTACACTGTACTCTTTCCAATATGCTTTTTAGAAGACCGGTATAGGTAACAGATAAACCAGAGGGTGCTCTCCTCTAGCAGCCTTGGATTTGCAGCTGGAGACAGTAAGAGGAGGAAGTTACTCTGGGGGGTACACAGGATTGCAGTGAAGCTCTCGCTCAGCTCCTGGGTTGTTCGCTCTGTGCCATTGCCTTTATTTCATCTCCAAAGCAGGTCAATACAATCTACAACCTAACTATAGAATTGTTGGGCAGTGGGGTGGGGGCAGCGAGACACTGCATAGAATGCACCATTGGGCATCATTCAATGGAGGTGCAGTGGGGGTCTCCTCTATGTTACCCTTCTTCTGTCTGACCCCTGAAAACACTTAAGACAATGACTTCAGTCTAATTTTAAAGACTGGCTTGATCACAAAAAGTTCACCCTGTGTGCTGCTTTTTGCCAGGAGGAATATGTGATATGTTTTTCATCTTTGCGGTCACCCCCCCCCCCAGTGGCCCGGGGCCTTCTGCATTTTCAGTGGTAGACGCTATGTCCATTCTGAAGTGAGTTGAATTATAAATTTTGGCAAAGCCATCTCGACAGGGGGTGGAAACGTGGGTTTTTCACCTTTGAGCAGACCATAATTAAGTGACTAGACCTGAGAAGAGTCAACAGAGACTATTATGTCCACCTGTTGACCTGTAATTAAGATGCACAATAGCTCTTTGAAATGTGTGTACTGGGTGTCAGAGCCCAGCCTCCGTGAGGCCTTGGGAACCTGTCTGCATTTCTTCAGTGCTGGGGACACTACTGAGGCCATCTGTTACCAGCTTTGACTTGATTTTAACAGCAAAGGGCACAGCGAGGGCGCTCTCTGGCTCCAGGAGATGCAAAGTCTCTGGCCAGAGCAGGAGCAAATACAAGGTCGTGGGTAAGCAGGGTGCAATGGAACCATCTAGACCGCAGTTGAGTCCAAGAGCTGCCATTTATCCCGTGTAGTAATAAGCCAGTGGCCTCAATTCTCCAAGTCTCAGTTGTTCCCCACAAACGGGTGTGATTATATATCTTTACAATCTACAGGAAGGGCAAATGAGACCATGCAGTGAAGGCGCTCGGCGCCATCATGGAGTCCAAGAAAGCCCATTGCTGTCACTGCGGCCCGGCCTTCCTGGGAGGGCTGGGGCCCCTTGTGGGTGGGCGCATGGCAGATCATCAACTCCCCGTTCTGCTTGCTGCATTTTGGGTTCTGCTCATAGGGGTCGCTTAGCTTGGAGATTTCACTACAGCTCAGACCCGCCTGAGAACTGGACCCAAGCCAAGGACTTTATGCCTAGGAAAATGCACACACCCTGCGTTTATAGGGTTCGTGGGGCCCTCAAGCCACAGGTGCATGGGAATGGGCTGCAGAGCCCCTGCTTCAGAGGAAATTGGTGAAAGAATATAGTTTTTACAATACACGGTGCACAAATTCCAACAGATAAATCAGCTTGCGGTTAAGACTCCTTATCAGCCCTTCTTGCTTCTCCTAAGTCATAAATTCAGCCAAGTTCAGAATCTGGGGCTGCAGGGCAGGGGCCGTCTCTGTTGTCTTTCCAGCTTCCCAGGAAGGGTCTGGATCCTCAGATTGAAGTGCCTTGAGGGCTCTTTACTCTGGTGAGAAGGTATCTGTGATCCTGCGAAAGCCAGCGAGCAGATTGTGCTGTTCTCTGGTGGTGACTAAGGAAGTCTAAGTCAGTCACTTGGTGCATAAATCAGGAGCAGAGAACGGGGCCTCGTGGTTCTCCTTTGCCTGGGTTGGGGGCGTTTCATCCCCCTCCAGCCTGGAAGCCCCGGGAGGCGGCCCTGGCTCTGCACTGTGCCCACGGCACCTGGCACGCAGCAGTGCATCAGCCTGCGTGCAGCTGGCGACGGCCCCGGCCCGAAACTACTCTTCCGGGACAGAAACCCTGCTGCCTACTGGCAGAGGGGCCCTCCTGGGCGAGCTTTAAGGATTTAGGTCCCTGTGGGGATGTTGACCTCTCTGTTTACTGCAGAAAAAATTATTGAGAGGGAACTCGTGGTTCATCTAAACGGCCACACCTCCCTGCCGCTTCCCTAGGCTCCTGCGTCCTGCCTTGCTAAGCTGGCTCATTGTCTGAAGAGTTTTTCTATGGAGGTTTTAGGGTTCCTACACACTCTGACAGCCGTCCGGAGTGGAAACGCTGCCTTGGCGGGAGGCCACTCGCTCTGCCCGGAGAGTGCCCGTCAGCTGCTTGGCCCAGACGCAGCTCCCCACCATGTCTGTGCCCTCCCGGGTGGCGCAGCGGGTTGGCGCTGCACTGCAAAGCTAAGCCCGGCCGTGGCTGCTTCATCGTGAGCTCGATACTCGCCCTGGAGGTGACCCACAGGGCACAGCTGACCTCTCCGGTCTCCCCGCTGCTCCCCTCAGCAGTGTACCTTGTTGACCTGCCTGTTCTGCTCCCCACTCTGTCTCTGGTGAATCCTCTCACCGCTCTGCACCTCTGGTCTGTACCCCATTTCTGTATAAATAAATAAATAAAATCTTAAAAAAAAACAAAAGAAAATCTTTTTGGTTATTTGGTACCTCAATAGTTGTTTTAATGATGAATCTGCTTATGTGGGTGCAACAGATTCCAACAATGCCACATGGAATTTGTGCATGGAAGGGGAAAGTTCCTCATAAGTGGACCTATTTTGAGAGGGAAATAGTTTTCGCATCTGGCTGTTGGGCGACCCGGATCTTTATGGATGTGTGTTTGCCGAAGGATGGGGGGTGGAGTGGGGGGGTGGGGAGGGCTGGGGCCCTGCTGAACCTGTGGGAGGCCAGGTGAGCCAATCCCATAGTGAAGGGAGGGTTCTAGCTCCTTCTCTCACACTGATCTTGGAGCGAGACTCAGGTTCTGACTCACGTGACCCAACTGACTCTACTTGGTGGGGATGCAAACTAGTACAACCACTATGGAAAACTGTTTGGAGGTTCCTCAAACTGCTAAACATGGAGCTTCCCTACGACCCAGCAATCCCACTCCTAGGTATCTACCCAAAAGACACAAAAACACTGATTGAAAAAGATACTTGTACCCCCATGTTTATTGCTGCTCTATTTACAATTGGAAGAAGTAGAGAGTGTCCTGAATGTTTCCCTTGCCTCCAGGCCATCAGAGTTGAGCATAGGAGATAAGAAGTAAACATTTAGGAAACTGATACACCAGATGGTGTATATGAAATGCCAAGTAAGTGGGCCCTGCTGCCTACGGGGGCAGGTGGGGTATCGTGGGAGGTGACTAAGCCATAGAGGGATAGACAGGCTCTGTGAGCAGATGAGCAACGATGGGGAGGTCTGTTCCAGGCCACTGTCTGGCCCAGGGAAGAAAGCCTGCACTCAGGCAGGCCGATTGGATAGAGACTGGACGACCTTGAACATCAAATTTGGGAGTCTACCCGGCGAACAATGAACATTGAAGGCTTCTAGATTTTTCTGGTGGCAGCTAGAAACAGGTCAAAGACAAAAGAATTGGTTCAAAGCCCAAACAAGATGAAGCACAGAGACGATATTCCAGGCCTCTAGACTCATGAAAAATTGCTCAGGAGATGAAGTTGCGTCGCCTTCTTGAGCTACGAAAGCCTGCCTCCCCATAAGGGCCCGCGATCAGCTCCTGCTTCCCTGGGTACCCCTCCCCCGCTCCCCACTCACCTCCTCCCACTTGCCACGGGCCTGGCATGCTAATCCCTGCCTGGATGGCCTCCTGCTGCCCCCGCCCTAGCCTTCTGACATGGTCCGGGCCTGATCTTGATGGCTGCTGTCTTGCTCTGTGCTAGTCCCTCCCACCAGGGGCCTCTCCTCCGGCTCTCAGCACCCCTGGGTTCCCTTCTCACACTGCTCTCTCGTGTCAGAAGCTGTTCACGATCTTGGCTTAGTTTCCGGCACCTGGGCCCAGGGGCAGGGCCTCTAAATTCCTACTGGATGGCTAATGCAGGTGAACCCTTCAGTCTCCTTTAAGGAGCTGACCCCAGCTAGAGCGAAAGGCTGTGGATGAAAGTCTGTGGTGAGAGCCTAGAGCTGCGGTTCTCAAAGGTTGGGCCAGGGGACCCTTCTCAAGAAGGGTCTGTAGATTGGCCAAACACCTCAAATACGTGTTTGCTGTAATAAAAGCTGTGTTTTGGAACTATTATTTATTTATTTTTTAAAGCTGTATTTTGGGGCGATGGTGCCGCTGGTCATGGGTTCAGAGGACTAAGCGGGGTATGTGAGCCGGAAGTGATTTTCCTGATGGCGCTTCGAGGAAGCTTAAGGGGCTTGGCGTGAGATGGAGGCTGACGTGATGTGCATGAGCAGCGGGAGGTCGGTCAGGCAGCGAAGCCCAGGAAACAGTGGCACGCGGCTCTGCAGGACACGGCAGCCTCCTGGTGTAAGCTCAGCGCTGCTTTTGTCTTCTAGCTTCTGCCAAGACTTCAGAAGGGCGCAGCTGTGTGATGCCAAGCGCCAGTCACCATGCAGCAGGTGGCAGTTCTCAGGGCAGAGACGTGAGACCAGAGAGCGCTCTGGTTGCCCAAGCTGGGCACCGTATTTTCCAGACTAATGAACTGGCAAAGTCAAGGGCTGCTTTCCTCTTATTTTATGAGACTGTCACCTTCTGGCAAATTGTCCACTGAGTTATTTTCTTAACACTTAATGTAACTTTATTAATAAGAGAAAAAAACTAAACACAGGATATTGCTTCATTCTTGCACCTGAATTGACTGCGTGATGGCAAACCGACAACGTTTTCTCTTTAGGAGGGCTTAGGTGAGAACTGCCAATGTGCCAGGTTTTTTTTTTTTTAAATTTATTTATTCATACAGAACTGGGGTACAGGCCAGAGATGCGGAGGGTGAGAGGATTCACCAGGAACAGAATGGGGAGCAGAACAGGCAGACCGACGAAGTACACTGCTGAGGGGAGCAGCGGGCGGGTCAGGAGAGGTCTGCCGCGCCATGTGGTCTCCTCCGGGGCAGGCGGGGATCGAACTCATGTGGAAGTGGCTTAAGCTTCTTAGTGCTGTGCTTTTACCCGTTGCGCCACCAGGGAAGGACCAATGTGCCAGATTTAACAAAAATGGTATATTAGACGATGTAAAATGTGGAGTTAAGGGAACAAATTAAACGCTGAAAATCATAGGTGTCTCCCTCCCCTGGAGATCTCGGGGCTCCTTTGAAGCCTCCATCGTAACTTATTTGCAACCCTACCTTACAGCCCCCAAAACTGGGGTACCCATGGGCGACTTCACAGCTTCCTAGGGATGCCCCAGACCACAAGGACGGCCACCCTCTTGGAACTGGACACAGGTGCTGTCGTTACAGTTGCCTGGGCTATTACTTCCCCAGCTACTTCCACGATTCCGGAGATTTCTTCATCACAAGGCGACATGCACTTTCCTTCTCCAACTGGAAGAACAAACATTTTTCCGGTGGGGTGAGTCTTTCCCACCCTCCCTGGGAAGCCGACTGGTTGTTTGGTGAACTGACTTGCTGTACAAGTGGGGAACTTACAGGGTGACTGAGGCCCAAACCAGTAGCCACCAGGAAACAGTCTGAGCTGTGCCCGCTACTTAATCATTTCTCAGCAGCAGTCATCTCTCTGGCCATGCCAGTTCCGGGTAAATGATTTTCAGAATGATAAGAAAAGGACATCGACAATCACCACGGACACACTTACCCCTTTTATGATTTACCTGCATTTGCGTTAGTAGTTGGGCCTCTAACCAGGACTCGATGACTGATAGGTCCCTTGCGTGGACATCTCTCTGTAACAGTTCTGGTCTGCTGGATCTGAAGTGCCAGAGAGAGACCTGCCAACCCCCACCGTGGTGGCGGCTTTATTAATTTCTCCCTGTTTGACAAAGTTGAAGGTCACAAGACTCAGGGCACGGAAGCGAGATCTCCGCCAGCAGATGAAAGGAGGGGAGGGCGTGGTCTACTCCCACTCTGGAACATTCTTGGTCCATCAGGGAAGATGGACGCAGCTGTTTTCAGCAAAACCCAGGGACTTGGAGGCAATGGTGTGTAATACAGCAAGTCATGTGATAAAAACAAATGCGGAATGTTTACCTAACGGATGATTCGATAAAATATGACACTACCAAAACGAGTGGATTTCAGTAAACATCAGCAGCGCCCAGAGGTCTTTGGTGGGGCGAGGGAAGGCACAGACAGAGGTGGTGAGGAGGAAAGAGCAGCCGTGATGTTGAAATGGAATCGGTGCCAGTCATAAAGGTTTCCAGATTATTTTAGAAGACACGAAGAAGTTTCAGTGGAATGGCCATGGTGGGAGGGATACCCGTGGAGGGTGGCCTGAGCGCCGATGCTGCTACTGCTAATAGTGGCACTATGATGCCAGCCTCGTTTCTTATCTGGCTTCCACCTGGATCCCCCCCTCAGCAGGTGTTTCTGTATTCCCACGAGTGCACACAGACTTATTTAGGACAGAGGGTGCAGGACAACCAGGTCAGAGGAGAAGCAGCACCAACATAGACTTTTCTGGAACATTCCGGTTCCTGTGGGAGTCAGACTGGGCGGACCCCTGAGTGCCGGGGCAGAGGGGGCTGTATTTCCCCTGCTGGTTCCGGGCCGTGTTTGACAACATTTCTCTTCATGTTTTCTGTGCTTTATTCCCCTTTAGAAAGGCGAGGGGGTGCGGGTCTGGTTTCTCCAAGGTCTTTCCAGCTGCGTGGATGTGGGGGTGCGTGTGTTCATCAGCGAGCTGTGCTCTCCTGCAGAGGGATGGGGAGGGTGGTTCCCAGCGAGTCCCTTCTGGGGCAAGGATCGGCCCTACCGTGCTCTGGGGTAATTCCGGGCCAGCCAGCCCTGCCAAATGCCCCCGGGCACCGGCCTCACCCCGGAACCTCAGAGCGCTCATCCGCTCACTGTGATGACAGAGGAGGCCGTGGTGACGCTCCAGGCACTGCCCATTGTGGGGTGCTGTGGTGACCCTCGGGGGACTCCCCATTGTGGGGTGTGGAGGAAGGCTGCGTAAGGGACACGGAGGGTTCCTGCCTGGCATGTGCCAGCGGGGAAGTCTTGGGCGAGGACGCAGAAGGGGCAGCGGGCAGGTCTCAGGGGGTGAGGGCCCAGAAGTCCCGGCCCCTAGGCAGAGCCACGTGCACCGTCTGGAGGAAGTTGGGGAGATGGTGGCCCTGAAATGCTGGCCAAGGGTGGGTCAAGCATGTTGGAAAAATAGAGGGAAGGGCTGGAAGAGATGGAACAACCCTCCCCCCTCCAATGTGGAAAGACCCCCCAAGGTGGGGGCCCAAGGCCAAAGGTGACCGAGCTGAGCGTCAGAGGGAGTTGAGCAATGCATGTTGGCAGCGCGAACAGGAAGCTGACCCCTGAGTCCTGTACCACCTCGGCCTTCCTCACAGCCACACAAAGGGCCGTAAAATAATCTGCCCCTTGTACCACGGCTTCCTGGACATGGTGGGGCTGGGCGGGTACTCATTAGTCCAGCGTTTGCTTCTCTTCTTCCGCAAGGTGGGTGCCTGTGCCTGGTGTGGGCACACCCCAGCGAGGGGCTGCCCCACCTGGGAGGCCAGGCCTGCCCCATCTGTGGCACCCCAGCTGGCCTGATCAGAGGAGGAATAGTCCCAGGAGACAGCAGGGGCGGGACCCAGCAGCTGAGTCTGAGTTCTCGGCTAGAACTCTTGACTGCTCTAGTTTCTGTATTTTGCCTTTTATTATAAAATGAAACATTTTCTTTCTTTCTTTTTCAAAAAGATTTATTTTTGCATCCAGAACTTGGGGTACAGACCAGAGGTACAGGGGCAATGAGAAGATTCACCAGAGACAGAGTGGGGAGCAGAACAGGTGGATCGACTGAAACACGCGCTGAGGGGAGCAGTGGGGAGACAGGAGAGTTCTGCCACGCCCTGTGGGTCACTCCCTGGCTGGGGATCGAACTCGGGATTGAACTTATGCTGAAGAGGCCGCGGCCACCTTCACAATGCTGCAGCTCAACCCATTGCTCCACCAGGGAGGGCCCGTAAAGTAAAAGCTTTTCCTGTAGTAAAAACATAGGATTTCCCCCCCCATCATATAATTGAAAAATGACTAAGAAACTAAGTGGTGATCATTTATGGTAGCGGTGCAGCATCCAGAGAGTCCAGTGATGAGGAAGGACTCAGCTCCACTTTATTTAACGCACACAGCGGCAGTTGCGCGGAAGCTGGATGTGCTCAAGCTGCTTGTGATTAGCCGAGATCTGGGCACAGACCGCTCAGACATGTCAGGAGTCCTCTTGCCCGCCTCCCTGCCTGAGACCCAGCAGACCCAGCTGCTTGGGAAGAGAGGGCAGCTCCCTGGAATGCGAGAGGGCTGGCATTCCCCACGCTGCACTCCCAGTGCCCAGCGGGCATGGCGGTGTGATTTCATTTTTATTTTTTAAATGAAAACTACTTATCCAAGTAATAACTCAACCAGGGCTTTCTGGTTATAAACAGGCACTACATAACGTAGATGAATATTTGAGCTTACAAAGGTCCAGCACCAACTGGTCTCACCTCATGAATCGCTCTCTATCCTCACCCTAACTCTTTCTTTGGTGTGTATTTTATTTTTCTCAAGTCTAATTAACACACAACATGATATTACTTTCAGGCATACAATGATGCGATTTGACACTTGTTATACGCAGAAAAAGGTTGCCATGACGCACTTAGCAATCTTCAAATGTGCAACATCAATTATTGACAATCGTGTCTGCGTCATACATGACATACTTTGACTTACTTTATGGCTGGAAGCTGCTGCCTCTTGGTCCTCTTGATCCATATCTCCCTCCTCCCAAACTCCTGCTCCCCGTTAACCACCAATCCGTTCTCTGTGCCTCCGAGCTCCGTTAGCTTGTTTTGCCAAGCAACATCTACATGAGAGTGACCTGATCTTACCTGTCCCCCAGATTCAAGTTTATACAAGTCTCGATCTCCTCTAAATCTTTATTTTTCTAACCATTTAGCTATAATTGGCATATAACATTCTATTTGTTTCAGCTGTTCCACACGCTTAGATATTTGTATATACCGCGAAATGGTCACCAGTAGTTAACATTCATCACCACCTATAATTTTTGTGTGGGATAAAATATTTTAAGTCTACCTCTAGCAATTTGCAAGCATACACTACAGCATTATTAGTAACCAGAGCTGGGAGGCTCTGGGAGGCTGGTGGGAGACCAGTGCCTTCTGGGTCAACCAGGAAATCAATTTGGAAAAACCTGGTTTGCTATCGCCACTTATCTGGTACCTCTCTAACAGCTAGCTACTGAAAGGGCTTTATCTAGAGGTGCCAGGGGTAAGTCATCAGACAAGTCAGATATGAAGCCCTTCACTAAGGTGAGGTCAGGACACTGGGTTCCAGGGGGGACTGGGGCAAGATGCATGAGCTTCTGGGCTCAGTTTCCTCCTTTGAAAACCAGGGGCAGAGACTAAGGGACCTCCTGCTGTCTTGCTGTCTGAGAAGCATTATCAGAAAATATTCCTTTCTACCAAAGCTACTTTATTGATTCCAGTACATGTGGGTTTTCTGGTTCCCTTTTCTTCATCTGAAGCTGAGGTGGTCTTCCATCCAGACATGCTTTTGATGTGCTAGCTCTCCCTCCCGCCCCCCCCCCCCAGCTGTTAATGCAATAGTGGAGCAGTGAGATTTATACATAATCTACCACATGCTGGAGTCACAGGCATGGTGTATGTTTCTGTGGGGGCACAGCCTTCCTCTCTCAGTTGCTTCCTCTCCCTTCTCCTTGCTTTCTGAGAGCAGGCAAAGGGCTAAGGCGAATTCTTGAGTGAATAACCACGTTAAAAGAAAAAGCACCTTCAGAATTTCTTAGCCCAAGTCGGACTGGAAAATATCTCCCCAGGCTGCTAGAAGAAGGAGGGGGAAGAGGGGAGAGGAGGGGGAGTTGGGGGAGGAGGGAGGAGGAGGAAGACTATGGAGAGGAGGAAGAGGAGCAGGGGAAAAAAGAGAAGGACTACGGGGAGGAGGAGCGTGGGGAAGGAGGAGGGAGAGGAGGTGGGAGGACAGGGAGGAGGAGGGAGATGGGGAGAAGGCAGACTCAGGGACAAAGAGGAGGAAGGGGAGGAGGGGGAGGAGGGGCCCAGGCACGGGGCTTCCTGAACGTGGGGAGGTCTCTGCATAGAAAAGTGAACTGCTCCTGGGTGCTGCTGGCAAATAGGACAGGACGGAGGGTTTCAATACAGTCCGAGTGGGAACTGCTGCCGACGGGGGTTAAAATGCACCCTACTTCCGGGCTGTGGGGTCACCAGGGTGTTCCAAGCGTTGTCCAGAGGAGAGGAACTGCTGAGGGGGCTCGTGGGGAGGAGGAGGGTGGCAGGCAATGTTTTCCAAGCTGCCAACGTGTTCTGGAGCGAGGCGGGCCTGAGATGTCTCTCCCCACAGGGAAGCAGTGAGGGCCACCTGGGGGTTGTGGGCCTGGGTCAGCTGGTCTGCGCTGGGCCTCCCCACTCTCCTCACTCACCAAATCTTGGGAACAAGTGCTCCCCTCCCCTGTCTCATCCTTTAAGGGGAGAAGCCACCATCTACTTCCGCAACCGAATCTCACCGCAAGAGCCTGAGGTGAAGGTGGGGAGCTTGGGGTACAGAGTGAGGCCTCCAAGTCTGTCCTCAAGCAGACCCTCTGAGGTCCTGCTGGGCCCGCTGCGAGGGGGCGGCGGCCGTGGTCCAGATTCACAAGGAGGATCCAGAGGGCGTGTGCGGAACAGGTCACTAAGTGCGGCGAGCGCGGAAGGGCGGTGGGTGAAGGCCCATGGCGGGGTGAAGGCTCATGGCGGGGTGAAGGCAGTCGGCGGGGTGAAGGCCGACGGCGGGGTGAAGGCCGTCAG
>NW_004567112.1:3892381-3904680 GCF_000260355.1 Condylura cristata | reverse complement strand
CAGGACTGCGTGGAGGGAAGCTGAGGGGCAGCCCAGAGGAGGGAAGGGAGCACGGGCTGAGCCACTCTGGGTGATGAGGAGTTGAAGCTCCCCCTTTCCTGGCGCTTCGGCAGGAGGAAGCGGCTGGAACACCCCCTAAACCCCCCGCCCTCCCCAGCCAGGAGTGACCCCAGAGGAGGTGACGGCCGCGGGTAGGAGCTCTGCCTCCTCCCATGGCCGGGCTGCTCTCGTCTCCGCCTGGTCAGGGACTGGACGGGTGGCTTTGTCCGGGGACACCCAAAGGACGGGCCATCGGGGTCCCCCGGGACTCGGTGCAGCGGCCTGGCTCTCGGCCGTGTCAGAAGGAAGAAGGAAACGCAGTGAGGCGCTTCTCCGGGGGCAGCGGGCCTGAGGCTCCCCCACGGCGCGGTTTCTCTCTTGACTGCGCGCGCACAGGAGGCCATTATGGCCGCGCTCGAGCCGCACTCACACCAGTGCCCTTTTGTTTGCTTTGGCCGCGAGCGGCACATTGCTTTTGCCCCCCCACATTTAAAGCTCTTCCTTTGTCCGCATTTCCTTGGAGTCAGAGTTATTTGTTGTGGTTTCAACACCACCTGTCTGGCCCAGTCAGAGGTGGATGGGCTGGTGGCTGGGGACAAGGGTGTGGATTTGAGCCGTTTCCGTAAACCCGATGTGAACCGGCTCTGCAGAGCGCAGTGGCCGTGGGGACACCTTCCAGGCCTCCTGGGTCACGCCTGGCCCCAGGGGACGCCGCTGGGCTCTCCGGCTCAGTCAGAAGCTTTCTTTTCGGGGGACAGTGTCCTCTACTGCCCACCTTCCTCGGGGTGTCTCCACCATCGGAGTCACAGGAGAGGTGATGGGCAGAGGTGATGGACGTCTCCAGGACTGGGGGACGGGGTGGAGGGGTGGAGGGGCCTGGTGGGCCCAGAGCTGGGTCCCCCGGTCTGTTCCCTCCGCGCCGTGCACAGTGAGGCGTGCCCTTGTTTTCTGCTCTCCAAGGAAATGGCTGGAATATAATGTGGCCTCCTAATCACACTCATTGTGTAGCCAGAGTCCACTCCTTGTGCAAATGGTCAAGCTGCCCCTCCCCAGCTTCCCTGTGTCTGTGAAGTGGAGTTAGTGTAGCCTGAGGACCTGGGCGCTCTGGGGTGAACCTGAAAAGGTGGACAATTGAGGATAAGGCCTCCCCACAGAAGGACACACCCCACAAGCTGCCCCACGGCCCCCACCTGGACCCTGGACCCTGCACTTGGTCACTGGACCAGCTCCCTTGGTGTGTCCTGCTCAGTTATGATAGCCCTGTGGACAGGTGGATGCCTGGGCTTCACGGACCTACACGGGAGACCTGAGGACAGCATGGGAAATGACCGTGGTGACCGGCGAAGGAGAATCGGCTGGTGTTGAGGGCGAGGAGAGAGAAGAGAGGAGGGCTGCGGGGGGGTGGGGGTCTCAGCTGCTGTTGTCTAGCTTCCGGTAACGCAGCCGGCGCCGGCTGCAGCGCCTGGTCGTGTCCACCCTCGGGTCCAGAGCCTGGTGTTGCCCTAGAAAGTCTCCCTCGCTGCCCAGATGGCCATGCTGGATCTTTTTGGAGGCGTAGGTCAAAAACCGCGCTCAGTCTGATGACCTCAGAGCTGTTTTCCATGTCTGTGGAATGTTTCTTTTGGATGTCCCTGGACAGCAAGATGTCCTTTGGTGAAGGGCACTCAAATCCCAAGGCTCACCGCTTGAGTGGAAATAGTCATTTGGGGAATGGGGAGAGTTTCAGGGTCTAGTGGAAGAGTCCCAGCCCTGGACTCACACTTCAGCCAGACTGAGGCTCCGCTACTTTCTCCTGTGTGACTTTCGGTAAGCTCCCAGCCTCTCTGAGCCTCAGCCTCTGCTCGCCTCAGCCGTCCTGGAGAGCGCTCTCTCCCCAGAGGAGCAGTCCTTTGCTGACCACTTCCTCCCTGATGCCTCCTGCACCCTGAAACGCTTCCCCTTGCCTTCTCATCACTTGTCTGTGATGCACTACTGGATCAGAGCTGTCAGGGCAGGGACCTTCCATCAGGGCTTTAGCCCCTGCACGGGGCCGGCACGTTGAAGTGCTGAGCACACACTTGCAGAACGAACAGGCGAGTGAAGACACGTGGCCCTCTTCTTACAGCTCTGCTCCCCTTCACGTCATCAATTCAATTTGCAAATGTTTTGAGCACCTACTGTGTGCTAAGCATTGCTCTGGGCTCTGGGGATATGGCCGCCAGCAAATGTTCCTGCCACGTTTCGGTGCAGTGGGCAAGGAGCAGAATGAAGAAGTGAAATGCATGAAGCCAGATGGTGAAAAGTGCAGTTGAGAAAGCAGAGGAGGGGCCAGGGAGAGCTGGGGCCGGGTGACCCACGGGGGATGTGTCCGAAAGAATCTGAAAGAGGGGGGACGGATCCCCAGCTTTCCGGGGAAAAGGCCTTCCAGGCAGCAGCAGGCAGTCCGAAGTGCAAAGGCCCGGAGGTGGCTTCTCGCCAGGGCAGGATGGGAGGAAGGCCCCAGAGCCAGCAGGGTGCAGCTCTGTCAGCCGTGACTCGGCCTCAGGGATGGGGGGCATCTTACAGATGGGGAACACCTCAAGTGGTGCTCCCCAAGGATCCTTAGAGGCCGTGTTTGTTGCTGGAAGATTCTGCAGCTGGATTTCCATCTCGCACTGTCTCCGCCTTCCTGCCCTCTGTCCTGCTGGCCGCTGGCCTGGGGTGGTTCGGCACTTGGCCTCTCTGGGCCAGCTTGAGGCTGCCTGCTGGTGACACTGGAAAGCCAGGTGGGGCTGCTCCTGAGACCCGCATTGGCAGCTGGGGTCTGTGCTGTGGGCCCGCAGCTGGGGCCCGCAGGGTCCTTGAAGCCTGGCGGGCGAGGCCGGGGCCCTGTAATCTGGTAGGCTGGTGCTAAGCCGAGCGCACACTGCGGCCGAGTGCACACAGTGCTGGCAGGCTGTCCTGCTGCCCACCGGCTAAGCTGAGATTCAGCCTGACCCCTGCCGGGGAGTCCGAGCCACATAGACTTCCGGGGCCCAGCGGCCGCAGTCAACAGTGCCAGTCTGAAGCCCAAGGCGCCAGGTCCTCCCCGTGTCCCTGCTGCATAGCACTGGCCCAGGTCAAGCTCAGAGGCCCACGGGGAGGGCCCCGCATTGCTGCCAGCCCCCACATGGGGGTAGGTGCTTGTTGTTGGGAAGAGCTGCCTCTGGGAGTCAGCAGCAGCTGTCTGCCCGAGGGGAGACAGCTGTCTCCTCGGGCCCCAGCTCAGCATCAGGCAGAACCCCTAAGACCCCGGCGCCTCAGTCCCCAGTCCTGTAAAGGGTGGGTTGGGCATCATCAAGGAGCCGCCTGTGGGTTGCTCTGGGGAGGGGGACCCAGGTGGGTGTGAGAACAGGTGCGGGTCCTGACCTCTCCTGACCTGCTCACTGCTCCCCTCAGCAGTGTATCTCAGTCAGTCGGCCTGTTCTGCTCCCCACTCTCACCCCCTGTACCGCTGGTCTGTACCCTGAATCCTCTCACCCCCTGTACCGCTGGCCTGTACCCCAGTTCTGAATGCACAAATAAATAAATCTTAAAAAAAAGAAACGAGGAAAAGAGAAAAGGCCTCGCGTGACAGCTAATGGTGACTTTCAGTCGAAGGTCTTGCCTCCAGGGCTGGGTTCTACCTTCTGGAGCTTGCTGAGACCCATGACCATCAGGATGCCATCCTGGGAAGGTCCTTTAATGAATGGGGCCTCTCAGCTTTGGTTTCTTCTTCTTCCCATTGTTCTCAGGGGCAGTTTTGGTAGTGAAAGGAGCTTGCTGTGCATGCAGGCGCTTCCAGCCGGCAGGCCGGGAGGCAAGCTTGAGTCAAAGAAAAGTCTACTGGAGGGGTGGGTCCCCCTGGGTCCCCTTGTAAGGGGACAACCTCTCTGAGCAGGTCTTTTACACAGCACAGAGGGGCAGGGACCAGGTGGGGCTCCTGGGGTGAAGGCCCTGTCCCATTCTCCCCACATCCAGGACCCCCACCTCCTTCCTGCTCCACTCGCATCACCCACTTCCCTCTGGAACGGCTCCCCGGCCAGCTTTGAAACGACAGGTGGATTTCTTCTACTTCCTTCTTCCTTTTGTCTTCTAGACACAGAGCGCACAGCCCTTGTCTTAGAATCTTTACTAACCACACAGGGAATGGACAGGTTCACTGAAAGAACACAAATGGGGAAGTCGTGCCACGGGAAACTCACGCTGCGTTCTCAAGGAGGATACGCCCGGGCTGCGCTGAGGTGTCCATGGGGCTTAGCCCCACCTGCCTCGCTCACAATCCTGGCAAGGGGCTCTTTGTTCCTCATCAGGTTTCCCCTCTTGGTTGCTGAAAGATTTCTGCTTGGATTTCAAAACTTGGCTTAGATGTGACCTTCTCTGAGACACTGCCACCGTCATCTGATAAAGGTGCTTTTTCCCTGTATGTTTCCATGGCAACTGATTTTAACACCTACTATCTTCTGTCGTACTTGTCACCATGCACGTCTGTCTCTGAGAGTGGACAGTGTGCTTCTCTGGGGAAGGACACTTTACACTCCCTTCTCCCTCACAACTATTGATATTCCTGCCCCTACTTCTCTATGTTTGCTCAAGGCAGACATTAGCAATCTATCACAGCTCTCTTGATGATCCCATGTTTTATGGTGAGCTTCATAAACCACGCGCAACCTCTTGAACCAACGGACCATAATCCTTTATAAGGACAAATCAGAGTTCTGTCTGCCTTACACATCCCAAGAAGATATGTCCTTGTTCTTGTCACCTGACGCTCACCAAGGGTTGGACGGACTGTAGGCATGCGATGACAAGACTCTTCTACAGAAATGTGCCAGCCTCACCAAGGAGAAGAGGGACTTGGGTACAACAGAAAGAGCAGTAGACTGAAGATGAATCCATGCTTGCATGTATCTTTCTCTGAACACTGCTCCTCTGGGCCAGGAGAGGAGACAGATCCTGTCATGCCATCTGCATCCAACTAAGAGTGACCAACCACTGAGGCTATTTATTTTGATAAAAATAATGACTGACATCCCTCTTGGAAGGTGGTGGGGATTGGTGGGAGTTTACCAGAGTCCATGGATAAAGCCTGGGAAGTCCCAAAAGGCAAAGTGATCAGACACATAAGCCCTCTTAGGTGGTGGGGGTTGGTGGGAGTTTACCAGAGTCCATGGATAAAGCCTGGGGAGTCCCAAAAGGCAAAGTGATAAGACACACAAGGAAGGCTTTCTGTGTAAGCCAGGAGGAGACCCAGGCAACTGTGCTGGGCTTGCCAAGCTCCCAGTGTCATGCCACGCAAATGTCAGAAAGCAGAGCCAGCAAGGTGGCCAGAGGTGGGTCAGCTTGAGGTCACATGTGTTTCGGCCCCCGTGCTATGGACCAGAATGAGGACTGAGAGACAGTGACCCCAGCTGGTGCGGTCCACAGGACCCAGGGGCTCAGGCTGCGACTCTCCATGGCATCACTGTCATCCTTGCTCTTCCAAGTCAAGGTCAAGTGCACAGGGACCCAGGAGAGAAAACCCTGCCAGGATAAACCATCCCACAGAGATGCTGTTCCCCTTGGCACCAGGTCCTGTGTTTGCCCAGCAGCCCACATCCTGCTCTGCCCCCATCTTGGGGCTGACTTCCCACAGTTTAGTTCAAATTCTCCAAGATTAAGATCAAGCCCGTATTCAGGGAACACTTGAGTGTCCTTAAGTTTTACCTAGAAGGAAGTTGAAAAGTGTATCTCTGATGCCAGTGCTTTTGCAGTTGGGGAAGTGCCAGGTTGTCCAGATGACACTCAATCAAACACACCTAAGTTGTTCCCACAGATTAGCCATTGACTATTAACAAAGTTCCTTACTTCCTTGATACTGATTTATGGCTTCGGCGCAGATACCACTTGAACAGACACGCCTCTTTTCAGCTAGAAAACTATAAATATCAAGGCATTTTTGTTGAAACCGAGAAGAACCCAGCAAAATGGGGAGCTCCACCATCATTCTTCAGATATGTCTCTTGCTGGGTCGAGTCCTGTCTACAGGTATTACGGCTAACTGACTTCTCATTTCACTCCTGCAAACAAACACATCGTGGCAAATGATGTCTTCTTGCTCCTTGATGCCAGACTTCCCATTTCTAGGGGAGTTTCAGATGCAGGAGGGGCTGATTCTTTCTGCTTGTTGTCATTGCAAATATTTAGAAGGAATGTTTCTTTTTTGTCTTGTTTCTGGCTGGGGGATACAATCATAGAAAAAGCCGGTTGTCGTGGCTGTGGTTTGATGAACCTCTTGACTCAGGAGATGATCGATGGGGCTTCGGGAAAATTCCTGCAGTTAAGGAAAAGCGTATGCATATCATGAAGAGGCCCTGAGTCTGCAACACAGTTGGTTCAACACACAGTGTGCGCCGTGCCGGGCAGGAGAGTGCCCTGGTAGCTGCCTGTCGGGACTCTGTCTGCAGGTGTGCCTGGCCTGATGATTAATATTTACTGAGCAAAACCAGGTCAAGTAGCGGAGCCTAGACAAGGTGGAGACTCCAAATTGGTGCCTGTCATTCCTGCTTTAGATAAAAGATTCGCAGCATGCCATGCGCTCTGAGGGCGTTGGGACGGAGGTGTCCTGGGAAACCGGTGCGGTGGCTGCAGCTCAGTGTTCCCTGGTGGAGACGCTTGGCCCGCTACCTCCTGCTGTCTCCCTGCCTGTGGCGCTGTTTCTGTCTCATCTATTTATCCCCTCGTCCTTCTCTTAATCCATTGCCCCTTCTCCCTTTTCTTGGCGTCACATTTTGCCGCATTCATGAGTTCTGGAGGACCAGGCAAAAATATCCTAATTTCTAAATACCCGCCAGAACGTTCACTGCACCCCCACGCTTGGTAGGGGGCTTTCTGGGTGTATAGGTTCATTTGCTTTCATGAAAGCACCCGCAGACTAAGCCCCCACAGCCTTGGGGATGGGGAGAAGCCTGCCTTCTGTGATGTGAGAGGCGGAGGGATGCTGGTTGCCGCTGCCAGAAGACACCTGCCTTCCCTTCTGGTCAGGTTTTGGGTTTCCTGAAGCTGGAGATGGCGGGGATCAGTGTGCTTACTTTCTGCTTTGATGGGTATGCAGTTACCCCACCGACCTGTATTTGAAAAGTGACTAGAGGCTCAGTGAGTCCTGAAAAGTCAGGGAGTGAACTGCTCTGTCCTCTGCACAGGGCCTCAGGCAGCAGCTCCCCCAGATTGAGGGTTTGTGGGTTCCTGCAGGCAGGCGTGCATAGGCACACACGCACGTGCTCACCCACGCACACATTGCACTGCACTTGAGAGGCAAGCACTGGCCTCTGCAAAGTACTTGCTCTGCACTAGGCCCTCTGCTGGCCAGTGCACCACTGTGCTCTTGTCTTGACCTCCGTGAACAAGGAAACTGAGGCTCAGAAAGGTTCTGGGCTTGTCTAAGGTCAGTGGCTGGTGAGAGGCTAGGCCAGGATTGGTATTGGGGGGGGTGGGTGTTTGCTGGCATTTGGGTAGCCCCTTGCTTCGATGCCCCTTGCTTTATGCTGGAGGCCCTGGGGCAGCAGGAACTCTTCTCAGCCTGGTTTTGCACAAGCTTTGTGCCCATTTGTGCGGGGCAAGAGGGTCCAGCCACCTTGCTGACCTCACCCTGCTGACCCCGGCTCTGCTGCTTACCAGTTCTGGGGGTCTGTAAGCCCCAGCGTACTCATCTGTCCAATGGGCTCGTGTGCCAGTTTCATCTTGTTGTCCAGGAGCGAGGCTGCCCACAAGCGCTGGTACAATGAAGGTGCTCGGGGGCTTTTTAGTTATTCTTCCAGGTATTTTCCTAATTTTTTTTCTAATGTAATTTCTTAAATGCAAAGCAGCATCCCAGATCAGATCCTGGAACAGAAAAACGAAAACTGGGGAAATTCCAGTAAAGCCTGGAAACCTGGGGAAATTCAAATAAAGCCTGGGATTTAGTTAATCACTGTGCTTTTAGCAATTTCATTCAGCTAGCGGAAAACTGGTAAATTGAACCAAAACCCTCATTGTCGACACTTCACGCCTATTAATACTAGCTGGAGAGGCTCAGTTTTCTCAAAGAATTAGAAAAGCAGTGGGTTCCACATTCTTGCACACACCTAATTTGCTTTTCCATTGTGATGAAAAGCTGATGTTTATTTTAATGAAATAAAGACGTATGTGTACCAAGAACTATGCGGAAACCAAGGTCCAGACTGTTGAGGAGTCTCTCTTTTAATTCATTTTGAAGAAATCAAGGGCTGTTTTTTTTATTACCTTTATTATTTTCTTGTGAGTAGTTTAGCAGTTTTTCTCATGCACACAGAAGACTTAAGAAATCTTTATCAAATTGAATTAAATTTCAAAAATAGATGACAGATCTGTTGACGTGGGGCTACACACGTCTTGTGTTCTGGATCAATTCAGTGAAAAGCCAGGGCTCGCAGTGGGTCTCGGGGTCATACCTAGCTGATTTCTCTTTTATTTCTTTGTAGCTTCCAGTACAGAAAGTCTCACAGGATTGCGTAAGTACTTTGAAAAAAAAAATACCCCCAAAATCCTGTATTTTGGTTCATAATTTATTCTTCCTCCTATCCATTTCTTTCCACCTTAAGATGAACACTGTGTCACTGAACCTGATGAGCGGCTACAAACAAGTCTGATTTATGGCCCTTCTAGAAATACAACGATAACAGCACCCCCCGCCAGCTGCAGTGTAAATGAACTAAGTGGACATGCTGTCTGTCTGGCCGTTTTATTTCGCCTTTGCTTTAAGTTTCAGTGCGCCAGTGCGCCTTACAATCCATCAGGGCATTCGTTTAAATGCAGGTCCTAGCAGTTCACTTCTCTCTCCCATCCTCTGAGATCCAGATTTGGAGGTCCCGGGGTGAGACTTGGGAATAGCATTTCTGTGGGGACACAAGTAAGGCTGCAGACCAGGCTTGGAGCAGCCCTGGCCAAACGCAGTTCATGTGTGCCAAGTAATTCCAGAAGCGCAGCTGAGTTCCCAAAGGCGGGGCAGAAGATATGTGTGCATGTATATATTTATTTTATTATGTATTTATTTATACATACAGAACTGGGATGCAGGCCAAAGGCGTGTGTCTGGGGGCGGGGGGTGGGAGGCTTCACCAGAGACAGAGCGGGGAGCAGAACAGGCAGATTGAAACACACTGCCGAGGGGAGCAGCGGGCGGGTCAGGGGAGGTCTGCTGCGCCCTGTGGGTCAGCTCCCTGGCTCGGGATCGAACTCGCACTGAAGCAGCTGTGGCCAACTTCACAATGCTGTGCTTTAACCTGTTGCGCCACCAGCGAGGGCCCGATATGTGTAGATATTTTAGGTGTTACCTATTTTTACTTTTCTTAACGTCTATTTCAACATGATGTGCATTGAGGCTTTTAACATTTCCCCAAGTGTCTTTTGGCTCCAGTCTAAGTCTCAATTGTTGAAGAGAGACTTGCACAGGTGTACGGCTAACCTGGAACTTTTATTCTGGTTTTCTGAATGGTGTTGTCAATGTCCCTACTGCCCTGCTGGGTAAGAATCAGCCTCGCTACAACCCTTCTAAGCAGGAGACCTCTCTGTGCCAATTCTGGGGCGCATGCTCACTGCCTCCAGGACTTAGGGTCTGATGGAAAGATGGACAGCCATCAACTGACCACAGAGTCAGAATAACAGCTGTGATGAGCACTGGAGCAAGGCGTTCAGGGCACGGAAATGTGGTCAAGCCATCAGAGAGAGCAACCTCAAGAAAAGTCACAGGTGAACTGAGTTCCAGCACTAATAAGGAGTTAGCCAAACAGGAAGAGGGTTTTTCTGTTGGTCATGGGCATGGCTGTCAGGAACTCGAGGGGACAGATTCACACTGGGACCACTGTGGTCACACTCACCTCCCAGCTGCCCAGTGCCACCTTTGCCATGCTTGGTGGTTCCATCAGACAGGGTTCCAGCCAGGATGGCACCTGATGGCAGGGTATCTCTAGCAGCCGCTTCCCAAACTGGGCCCCTGACACAGTCTCTGAAGCTCTGGAAAGAGCAGGAGTGGTATTGGTCTTCGGAACAATACACTTGGAAGTATGACTTTTGTCCCCTGGAGCCAGTGGGTGGAAAGCAGCTATCTGGACAGGTGTAGTCAAATCAGGTACTTACCTGCCTTCTAAGGAAAAATCTACATCTGGAGGGAGGTGTTGGGAGCAAAGCTAGAGATGGACCCCTGAGTAAATCTCTGGGGAGCTCATCCTTGCTTGTCTTTATGCTCAAGCTTCTGCAGTGTTGCTTCTATTAGTGCAATAATGTACCCAGTGTCCGAATCTGACAGCAGGTTCTTTGGGAGGTTTGCAGCGATGGCTGTCTGCATGTCCTTACCTGGGGCAGGCGTGGATGTCAGAAATGAGGTAGGGTGTTGTTGCCCGCATTTCCTAGATTTATGGTCTCTGTTGAAGGAATGTTTTGGTTGCCTGTGTTTTGTGAATTGCTTTTTCATCTTCAGGGGTGTGTAGCACAGGGCCTCATTGGTCCTGTTATTGACAACATGAAGGGGCAAATGGATGTGTCTATTGTGGATTCCACATTCAAGGTGTGGATCTCTGACGTTAGTTTCTGCTAGAGAAATTCAATTCCCTGACTGCTGATAGCTGCCCCTGGCAGGGATTATGTTTTAAAAGGATCTGAGCAGTTTATCAAATGCCCTAACATCCCTTACACTGGCACATAAGGAAAAGGGTATCAGGAAAGCAACCCAGTTAAATATTTTAGGAAATTTAGCTTACTACATCTCTTTGTATCTGGCATATTTGGATATAAAAGCATTTTAAAAGATGAATCAGATACCACGTGCCATTTCAGTAGATTTCTATGGCAAAATACGGTGGGTGGGACCCTTCCCCTTGAAGTAGGTGAGAGTGCTGTGTTTTTCTACTGTAGTTAGACGTCCTGCACTGCCCCTCCACCCTTGAGTTCCCAGGAGGGCCCAGGAGAGCCACCTGCACACTCACGGTCTGAGAGGACACGTGTGGGGCCAGCTCCTTCTCCTCTCTGACATCTGAAGTGCTGTTCTCTGTCTCTTTACATCCTCTTTCGACTCATCTAAATACTGTGAAAAATTTTGTTCAGTTTTCTTCTCTTTGCCACCATGAATAGAAAATGGAAAATTCTGGATTTTAAAAAAATTCTGAATTCTTAATTGTGTTCAGTGAAACCTAAAAGGACGCTGCAAACCACTGTCTTCAGTCTTAAAAAAAAAATAAGATAATGCAATATTCTGGGCACTAAAGAACCATTTATTTCCCTGTTCATCTCCTGATGAACAATGAGCGAATTCTCTAATGGTGAAATAGTAAAGTGTTTCCACACATTAAAAAAACGTGATGACTGAGGCTGGGTAATGGCTTTTCTGAGAGACCATTCACAGGAGTGACCAGCAGGGAGCAAGAAGGGCTGAGGAAGTACCTTGACTGAAAACTTCCAGTTGGCCTTTCCTGACCCCTTCCTTGACCTTTTCCCTTACAAGCACCACAGCAACCACCTGCCCCCTTATCGCCCATCACCCCAACCTCTCCGGTCACTCCCTGAGCACCTATATCTCCTAGCCTCGAGCTAACCGCGAAAAGCCACCCCGAGGACTGACTCCTGCCGTCGACGGGCTGGAGCCCTGGGGAACTGCTGCCTGTTTCGCTTTTCCCTGTGAGGGACTCAGTGGGATCACGGCAGACAGGAGCTCGGTATCTGTGGCCGCCTCACGGCGGAGGCCCTCACAGGAGGCTTGGAAGGTGGCTTAGCGTCGGCTGCCATCTTGGATTTGATCGGGATGGGCGTGGAGAGTGTGTTGAGGAGTTTTGAACAGGAAGCCACTGTCGGGGAAGACGGGGTTCCTCCCGCTCTGTACACTCTCCCTACTGGCTCCTGGTACGCGCTGGTTGCATCAACGAATGTGCTAGGATTAGAGAAAGAAGCGCAGCTAGGGCCCTCAAGGGGCCCCCGGAGCAGACGGGGGTCAGAGAAGGAAGACCCAGCCCAGCAAAATGGCGGTGGGGTGAGAAGGAAAGGGGACCCCGGCGGGACGCTCGATATCAAAGGCGAGGAGGTGGAATCAAACAGGACAAGCAAATCTAGCCCGGTTGCGCGGAGCGGGGTGATGCGGTTGGCTCAAAGGGAGCGAGGAGAGCCGCTGGAGGCGGGGTGCCGGCAGGGTGCTGGGGCTGGCTTTGTGAGGCCCGTCAGGCCTGGAGAGGTGGAGGGGCGCCCTTCCTGGAAAGCCCAGGGAGACGTGAGGTGCGGGGGAGAGTGAAGATAAGGTCGATGAC
>NW_004567112.1:3888330-3891491 GCF_000260355.1 Condylura cristata | reverse complement strand
ACTGTGTGCGACGATGACTGGGACATCCGGGACGCGGACGTCGCCTGCCGCCAGCTGGGCTGCGGCCATTCCGTGTCGGCCCCCGGCGGGGCCCGCTTTGGCCAGGGCTCGGGGGACATTCTCCTGGGCGCCGTGCACTGCTCGGGCGGGGAGCCCCACCTGTCCAGCTGCCCCCACAGCGGGTGGTACAACCACGACTGTGGCCACAGGGAAGACGCCGGAGTCGTGTGCTCAGGTAGCGCAGACGCGGCCTCGTGGACACCTGTGCCTTTGCCCCTCGCCCCATATCACAGCACATGGCGCACAGACCCGGCTGCGGGGGGGTGTGGGGGGAGCGAGGGCACGTGTTACCCCGCAGTCGCTTGCGGATGAGGGTGCCGTGGGCAGCCGTACCCCAGTGTGGAAAGGTTACCTGCTCTGGCGTGCTCTCGCGTCAGTGACGTCAGAGGGCAGGTGTGACTGTCCCTGCCCGCAGATAAAGACATGGAGCCCCAGGGAGGGCAGGTGACTGCGACTGGTCTGAAGTCCTCACGCGGGAGGTGAGGGGGGGTTCTAGCTCACCCCTCTAAAGCTTGCTGATGCTGTGATCCCCTGCAAGCAGCATGATGTCATCTCTGGCCTGGGATGACCAAACATGGGCCGAATGGCCCTTTCTTCTCCTGTGAAGGGCTGGGAACTTCTATCCTTAAAACCTAAATCTATAGGGGATTTAGACTGCGGACACCCAGTGTCCTCTCTGTTGAGATTCTACGACAAGCAAAAGATCTTTACAGGCTTAGTGAAGAGAGAAACTCTCCCTGGCCATGCAGAAAATCTCCACATTCTGCTTTGCTCAGGAAGGACGCGCTGGTGCAGGGGTCACTTCATGCCCCAAAACTCCTGAGGATACTGCCGGGTGTGTCCACCAGGGGAGAGCGTGGCTAAGTCATGCCTCTTTACAGCAGCCTCTGGCACTCGCAGGGTGGAGGCGCCCGCGCACAGCCCCCCAGGCTCGGGAGGGCCCCTGATTCTCACGCGGGAGCAGATTTGTTCCCACCGAGAGGTGGCACCTTGGAAACGGTTCTGCTTCCAGGCTGCGACTGCGTGCTCAGGACTAGCTTAGTGATGGCTGGTGTCCTCGTTTGAAACAGAAATAGCCAGCTGGACACCCCTCTCCGAGCCCTGGTTTCCACACCCTGAACATCAGTTCACGTCCAATTTTGCTGCCGGCACAAGCGTTGCTGCTTGTTCCCTGACGGCGCACCCCTCGGGCTCGGGGGTCCCCTGCACTGAAGCACAGGAATATGTGCTGCTTGCTGTGGCCGTGATGGGGTCCCTGGGCATGAGCAGGGTGACTGGCTGCCTGGGACACTTGGGCCAGGGAGGTGCCCTAGTGTGGCAGGGGCCCCCCTCTTCTCTCTGCTTTCTCTTGTGATGACACTGGCACGTACGCCTCTGACCACCGTGTCCCCATTTCCCCTGTCCAGGAGTCCAAACATACACCTACGCCATCACTACAACACCAACCCCAGGTAACTGTGCCCCTGGGATCCTGAGCTCCCTCTTGTTGCTGGCAACGGTGCCCTGACCGGGGAGGCTGAGGTGCATTTGTCCTATGGGTAAACTCTCACCAGCCCCTGGAACCTGCTAGAATCCTGTATCTCTCTGCTCTTGACAGTAGTGCTGAATGGTGCAGGTCAGGCCCCCACATCCACCAGGAGACCCCACGGCCCCACACTGGCTGTGGGGGACAGTCCTGCTCCCACTCCTGGGCTGAGCTTCCCCATACCCCAAGCATAGCAGCGTCCCTCCTTCCCAGGTGGGTGATGCCTGGGGCATTTCCCATCACTGGCTGCCAGGGGGCTGGACCTTGAGGACACCCTGGACTTAGGGTGTCCAACAGTCCCTGGAATTTTCCTTCCCTGTGTGTGTCTGACCTTTCTCTTCGGTCCCTTTCAGAATGGCTCACCACAGCCACACCAGAGACATCTCCCACATCAGGTAATTACCCCATCTTTCCTGGCTCAGTCTCTCTCTGGAGAGAAAGTTGCTTTGAACACCAAGATGGGGCTGCCGTGGTGTCCCAGGGGCACCATGTGTGACGATGGCTGAGACAACGTGGATGCCAACGTAGTGTGCGGGCAGCTGGGTAGGCCATGGTGCCCCTGGCCTACCGTGTCCCTGGCCAGGACTCACCATGGCTGCGACACTGGCAGTCTCCTGCCAGCCACACAGGTGCACACGCCCCCGAGCAGGTGCGGGTCCAGTCACACTCAGCGAGAGGACACCTGACCCTGCCTCACCCTGTGGGCCTTGTGGGGGCCTGTCTGTTATTAGGGAATCGTGAGTTGGGGTCGGAGTGCTCAGTCCCACTCACATGGCGAAATGAAATACGGGACTGCCGGCACTGACTGGCTGGGGATGTGGACCAGGAGGAAGACCCTGGCCCGGAAATGTCAGCATTCCTTTTATTGTGATCTCCCTGATGGTGCAGCTGACCCTCAGAACCCCTCTTCTTCACTCCTTTCGTGTCCCTGGATTCCCTCAGGAACTAGTCACTAGGCACCCCGTTCAGGCCTCGACCTTTGCTGCAGACACACTGGGTCATGTGTGTCTGGGCCATGTCCCACCCGTGTTTTGAGGAGAGGGTGACAGTGAGTGGGACACTGTCCAAACCCCGTCATTCCACTTGTATAGGTACTTCGGGGTGATCACACAACTACCACATAAAGCCCCTAGGAGTTCCCAGGCTGGGGGGGACGTCCCTCAACTTGTATAACCTCTCCTGGTGATGTAGGCCAGGCTCACAGATGGACCTTGGGGACACCAAGAATGCCTGTTATGGAGCTTGAAAACCTGGGTTCTGGCAGAAAATCCCATTTCTCTTTCTCTTGACAAGATGGTCAACTTCAGGCTCCTCCCTGGACTCTGTCAGGCACTGCCCAGGCTGGCACTGCCTTCCCTCATGGGGTGCACCTGTGTCTACCCCAGACACCACAGAGCCCATGGCGCTGAGGCTGTGAGACGGCCTGGGACCTGGGGTGCCTCACTGGGGTTCCCTTTCCCCTGTTGTGTGCCTGACCTTTCTCTTCGGTCCCCCAGACTGGTTCCCCACAAGTGGACCTGAACACTCCGCAGCAGGTAATCACCCGCGCCGGTGTGTGACTCGAGCGTGTGGAGGT
>NW_004567112.1:3845997-3855426 GCF_000260355.1 Condylura cristata | reverse complement strand
TTGTCCATCGAGCGAGTGGACAAGGAGCCAAGTCAACTCCTGAAATCCCCACACAGCTTCCTTTCTCTCTTGGTTCGTGGCACTCGCCAGTGCCGACCTCTCAGAGTAAGTTTCACGTTTCCCCCCTGAACCACAGGACGCAGGTTTCTTAGCCACGATTGCAATTCATGTAATGGACACCAACAACCCAGGACTCTGGCCTGACCCCACACACAACCCAGGCTGCCCCCATGGTCCCCAGCACTGTCTCTACGGCCCCCACCACTTCACCCACAGGCTCTCCACTGTCCTCGAGCTGCCCACTACTGCTCCTTGTCCCCCACCACTGCCACATGTCTCCTACCACAGCCCCTGGCTCCCACCACTGCCCCCACGGCCCTCCACTGCCCCCACGGCCCTCCACTGCCCCCACGGCCCCTCCACTGCCCCCACGGCCTTTTTCCCTCCCCTTTGGTAGGTGACCTGTCCTACTAGGGAGATCTGCTTGTCCTCCGACTAGCAGGTTGTTAGAACCAGGTCGGCGGGTACACGCGTGGGGTAGGGTGAGGCGGGCCAGGCCCACACACGCCGGGAGGACGTGAGCTGCAGCGTCCATCTTGGAAACCGCTCCAGCGGCTCTTCCACACGCCAGCCGTGGGCTCGCCCCCTCACTCCCAGAGAGGGATCAGGGTCGGCGGCTGCATGCTGAGGGTCAGGGGCGCAGCGAGGCTCCCAGAAGGCCTGTGTGGAGACAGCCCGAGACCCATTGTGTGAACCCCCAGCACAACGGGCCTCTCAGACGGTGGAGGTGGTTTGGCGTGAAACAGGCGCGGTGGGCTGGAGACGTGCTCACTGGAAGAAGCCTGTTGCCAAAGCCCACCTGCCCCAGAGCTCCCGGTCCCGCTCCGTGCGGCTGTCCCGTCTTCCCGCGCCTCCCTCTGTCTGCGTGTGGTCTCCCAGGAGCGCCAGGTGTTCTGTGCCCTGGTCTATCTCTGACAGGAGCACCTCTTTCTGCCTTTATGCCTGCACCCTCCCCCACTGGAACCTGCCCCCATCACCTGCCCCTTCATCCCTCTCCCCGGGTGTGGAGTCAAGCCCCTGCTCTGCCCATTCCTGGCTTTTCCCAGAGCAGCCTCCTCCCGCTGTGCCCGGGTCCCCCTTTACCATCTCCTGCTCCAGCTTGTGAGGGCAGGGCTGGACCCTGCTCCACTCGTGAGCCTGGGCTGCACAGTTCCCGCCCAGTGCGAGTGAGTACTCAGCATGTCAGGGTGCCAGAAAACTGATGGGCCCCTTTTCTTGCCAACAGCTCCTGTTCAGAACATCACCTTCCCTAGTGGTAAGTTCTGAGCTCCCTGAGAAGCCTGGGACTCGGGAAGTGTCCTCCCCTTCCCTTGGGGTGACCCTGGGCAGGGATGAGGAGAGCCCTGAAGGGCACCCCCCAACCCCTGGGGCTGTGTTTGGGGGCCCTGGGTGTCATCTGCGTCTCCATCTGTCCCAGTAGCAAATTTCTCCTGCGGCGGCTTCCTGTCCCAGCCCTCGGGGCACTTCTCCAGCCCATTCTACCCGGGGAACTATCCCAACAACGCCATTTGTGTGTGGAACATTGAGGTCCAGAACAACTACCTCGTGACTGTCGTCTTCAGTGACGTGCAGTAAGTGTGGGCAGGCAGCGGGCAGCGGGCGGGAGTGGGCGCCTGTGCTCAGGGCTCAGTTGGTGACTCAGCTCGTGGCGTTGGGGGTGCGGAGGGGCAGGACGGGGCCCTGGCGTCCTGTGGCAGCCTGTCCCAGCTTGCCCAGTGGCTCCCCCACCCTGAGCCTCCGTCACAGCGGGGAGAGGACATGCTTCCCTCGGCGGAGAGAAAGGCAGCAACGCTCTGGGCAGGCTGGCCCCAGAGGGACAGTCGTGCGGAGCAAAGGCAGGCGCAGGGCCAGCCACAGTGCCAGGCCCAGCCGTCCCTCCTCCCCAACTGGGCCAGGCAGAGGTCAGTGGCTGCGGGAGGCCGGGTAGCCCGCTCTTCTCCCTCGGCAGTGCTCCCTCGGTCGGTGTCCTCAGAGCCACACGCGTGGTCTCGGGGCACCCAGCTGACCCGGCAGGGCACGGAATTTTTTATTCTGGAAAGAGGTGGCTGCAGTTCTCGGTGAAAGCCATCGGTGGATAAAATCGTCATGTTTCTTGATTTCTTCTTTTCAAAAACTATGGAGGTGACATCGTTTGATGTGACGTTAGGTTCCCGGCGGTCAGTGTGATCACTGACACCTGTGGGCGCTTCGGGGGCCCCACGTGAGGCCTCCTTGCCCCCCACCGCCATCCAGTGGGCCCTTTTCACCCCGCTCCTGCCCACCCCCTCCAGCAGCCACCGTTTTGCTCCCCCCATCGAGAGTCTTTATTCCACTGTCTCCCCCCATCGAGAGTCTTTGTTCCACTGTCTTTATGTCTTCATCGTCCGCATGTGAGTGACACCCCTGCGCTCGCCTCTCCTCAGCGGCCCCCACTCGGCGCCACCCCAGGCCCAGCCTGGTCTTCTCTTCTCCGTGCAGAGTAGCTCTCTGTCGCGTTGCTGCAGGCGTCTTTTCTCTTTCAGTTTTCGCGTGTTAATGTTTTTTTTTTTTTAAGATTTTATTAATTTGTACATACAGAACTGGGGTACAGGCCAGAGGCTCAGGGGCGGTGAGAGGATTCACCAGAGACAGTGGGGAGCAGAACAGGCAGATCGACGAAGTACACTGCTGAGGGGAGCAGCGGGCGGGTCAGGAGAGGTCTGCCGCGCCATGTGGTCACCTCCGGGGCAGGCGGGAATCGAACTCATGCGGAAGCGGCTTTAGCTTCTCAGTGCTGCGCTTTAACCCGCTGTGCCACCAGGGAGGGCCAGTGTTAATGTTTTTTAAAGCAAACGGACGACAGCCCGCGGCTCATCTGAGCATTTGGGAACAGGAAAACTTACACTGCGAGCCCCTTGCTGCAAAGCCTCGGAGCGGACGCAGCATCACAGACACTCTCTGGGCCTTTGAGACTCGCGTTTACGTCAAGAGATTCGCTGTTCCACATACATATTGCACCAACGGGCAGCCTCTGGGCATTCTAAAGTCCAGTGGAAGGCCTGACGCACACAGTCGGTGTCACGACTGGGGTCTAAGCCAAGCTGTGACCCCCGCCAGCACTTAGGCTCCCGCTTCGGGGCTGGTGACGGCGTTTCTGAGCGCGCCGTGGCCTCTGGGTCACTGGCTGAATGTGCTGCGCGTGGTCCCATCCGTGGGGGGCGCCTCACTGCCTCCCTGACGGCTGCCGTCAGCCGTGCCGCGGTGGGTGGGGGCACAGAGGGCCCGGCCGGGCACAGGCGAGTGGCCGGGTCAGATGGGCCTTCTGGTTTTAATTTTGGGGAGTCTCCGTACAGCCTTCCACAGAGCCCGCCCGCTCTGTCCCACCGCGGGCCCGAGGTCCCCGTCCCGCCCCTCCCCGCCTCACTCTGTCTGGTCTGTGACGACGCCCAGGTGGGCGAGGGCAGCCGGTGGCCAGGTCGCCTTTCCCGGCAACTCTCGTGCCCATGGCCTGCCGCGTGCCGTCTTCTGGGGGCCCCGGTAGGCCGCGCTCGTCCCTGCGTGAAGAGGCCTCCGTCCTCTGCATACACGAGAAACTCCAGAGGGGCTTTCGACGTGCGCAGGACTTACGTGTTCAGTTATTTATTCTGTCATCATGGATTCATGGGTATTTACTTAATTCTGTGGGAAATGGGTCTTTTGGATGGACGAGAACCTCGGCGCAGGCCGTCCCCTGCGCTTTCTGATGTGGAGGGGCTGCGGGAGCAGACGTGTGGCCCCACCTGTCAGGACAGGTGTGGTGCAGGGGCTTGGGAGATGGGGCGGCGACGCTGTCCATCTCCGGAACCCCGTGTGGCCGTGCGCTGTGGGCAGCGCAGGCCTGACCGTGCCTCCCCCGCAGGCTGGAGAACGCCTGCAACTTCGACTACATCCAGGTGTTCGACGGCCCCGAGCACAGCTCCCCGCTCATCGCCCGGGTGTGCAACGGGGCGCAGGGCTCCTTCACGTCCTCGTCGAACTACATGTCCATCCGGTTCATCAGCGACGGCAGCGTGTCCAGGAGTGGCTTCCAGGCCAGCTACTACTCCAGGCCGGCCAACAACAGCACCAGTAAGGCCCCTGGAGACACAAGCGGCCCCGGTCAGGTCCCGGAGGCTCAGGCCGGAGCAGGGCCCTCGGCTGCCCACACACAAGACCAGGGGCCCAAGTGGCCGCTGGCCGGGGGGCTGGCCTGCCGGTGGTCAGCAGAGGCGGAGTGGCGGGGAGCAGGGCAGAGGGCCGCCCAGGCTTCATGCACGACCTGCCCCACAGTGTCCCTTTGTCTGACTCCCCTTGTCCCTGGAATTAGACCTGAGCGTGGCTTTCCTTCATGGACACGTGGTGACTGGGAAAAACTGGCTGCAGCCTCCTGCGGGCAACCCTAAGGCCCTTCCCCTCCTCAGGACGGACGGGGTCGGGAGGGCACTGGGAGGCAGAGCCCGGGGCGGGCCCTCGCTGTCCGCCATCTCCATCCCAGCCCCTTTCCGGGCAGGTTGGCTCCTCAAGGGAATGGTGAGGCTTAGGGGTGCAGCCTCAGGAGCCCCGTCTCTCCCCTCCCTCCAGAGCTGCTTTGTCTGCCCAACCACATGCAAGCCAGCGTGAGCACCAGCTACCTCCAGGCCCTGGGCTACTCTCCCCAGGGCCTCGTCATTCCCAATTGGAGCGGGAACCACCAGTGTCAGCCCCAGATAACGCCGAGCCAGGTGACCTTCCGGATCCCCTACACGGGCTGCGGCACCAGCAAGCAGGTAAGGCTGGGGCTCCCCGCTCTACCATCCAGCGGGCAAGTCTCTTCCCAGGATGAGCACAGAACCCTCGCGCCCGGGCCAGAAGACGGGCCCTGGTGGGCCGACATGTAATCGGGCAGAGACAGGCTGCACCTGCGTGCTGTGTGGCAGTGTGGTCACCCCCATGTCTCGGCGGGAGCCGAGGCGTGGCACAGCCACCGCGAGGCCACCAGACGGGCTGCCAGCACGTCGGCAATGGCGGGAGGGCCGCGGTCAGCGCCGGGCTGAAGGCCGAGCTTGGGCAGTGGGCGGGGGAGGGGCTGGTGCCACGCTGGTGTGTCTGTGACACTCCCCGTTATGTCGTGTGCCCCTTTAGATGAGCAGGAGACTGGTGTGAACGCAGTGAATTAATTTTTACTGAATATGGGAAAGAGGAGAGCTTGACCCAGGGAGCTTGACGAGGCCACGCCCTGTCCTCCCTCCCAGGGCCGCCAGGGGCGCTGGCTGCGTGTAAACCCTGGGCGCACCTGCGTCAGGGTCACCACCTTCACCTGCGTCCGGTGCACCCTGCGCCACACGCGTGACCTTCCCGCATGATTTACCTGCCTCCCCTTCTCGTCTGCCCACCGTAATTGGTCTCCTCGTCTAAACGTTTATTTCTGTTTTATTTAGTTCATGTGTTTGGTGGGGATATATAGCAGAGGCAGGTGAAATCACGTTTAAAGAATTTTCATTTATTAACTAAAAGACCGAGGCCAGAGGCTCGAATTTCCTTTTAAACTCGGAAATGCAGCTCACGAGCAGGGAGTGGACCTGCCCTCCACGTTACCGTACGGGCGGGATCGGATCTGGCTGCGCTCACTACCCTGAGGGCCCCTCAGCTTCCCTGTGAAGGAACGTGCTGGTGCTTCCTGGCTTCCGTGACAGCCAGTGCCACCTACACGCAAAGCAGAAACCTATTTTTACAGAATGGGAAAGCAGGAACGAGAGAAGACACAGTGGGCAGAGAGCTCGAAGCGCTGGGTCCCGCAGACCTGAGCCCAAGGGGCGGGTTCTGGTGCCCCTGCCGCCGAGCCTGGGCCCGCAGCGCCCTCTGGCAGCCCTGGGAGGGCGGACAGGCCCTGTGACCCAGCGAGGAAGGGGGTGCCTGGAGTGGTACAGCCACCCCGAGTTACTTGTCAAGGTCTCCTCTTTACCTGTATTCTTCTGGAAGAGGCTCATCCAGATGCAGCTCTGAAGCTGCAGACTCGAGCGAAAACCTCTCCAACACACCAGTTGTGAGGACACCGTTGAAGCTGCACATGGGAACTTGGCCAATGCCCACCTGGCGGGGATGGCGCTCTCGACAGCGCAAATCCCACGTCACAGCTCCCCTCCTCCCCTCCTCCCCTGGACCCTCCTCTCCCCTCTCTTTCCTCAGCCTCCCTCCTCCCCCCCCACCCCCCGCCCCATGCGCTCTCCTCCTCCTGGGCAATGGCTGCCTTACATGTTAGGACAGCCATTTAGGCCACTATGTTTTATTTTTGGCTCACTCTTGCAAAGTTTGAGAGAATCCCCCCTGGGTGGGAGAAGCCTGCTTCTGACCATCATGGCTTTGGTGGGGGAAGAACTCCCCCCTGACTCCGCCCGGTGACGCCTTGATTGTGCTCACCTCCCCTGGCCCAGATGATCACGGAGCGTCCAGGGTTGTGCTCACTGCGTCCTCTCGACCGCTGACCGGCTGGCCCCAGAGCCGGGACATCCCCTGCCCAGCACACGTGCTGGCCGGTGGCCAGTGCTGCTGAACCTGTGCTGAGCTGTACCGAGCCCGGGAAGAGAACCCAGACGCCGCCTTCCCTTGCCAGGCCCGTGGGTCCCGGGCGCAAGGCGCTCATCCCTGCCAAGCCCACTCTTGAGATGAGATGGCCGGCATGTCGCTTGGCTGAGAGACGAGCTGTCCCCAACGTGTGCTTGGTGAAGGGACCACGGGAAGTCGGCCCGTGGCGGGGGGGAAGCAGAGTGTGCCAGGGACCGCCACAGGGCCCCAGGGGCCCTGTCCCCCAGCTGCAGCGCTGCAGACGCCACGCTGCAGTGGCCGCTGGTCCCTCCACGGAGCACAGTGGACGCAGGCCCCGGCCCACAAGTGTGGGCAGCTGCCCCAACTGCCTCCAGCAACGCTGGGACGGGAACAGAGCAGAGGCGCGGAGCTGTGGGGTCACAGCCTCTGGGCCACAGGGTGGGGCGGGCAGGGGTCACGCAGCCGCACCCCTCCGCCGGGGGCTGCCAGGCCCCCACGCCTGGCCCAGGGAGGGGCACGTGAAAGGAGGCTGTCCGCTGGTTGCGCTGATGCCGCCCGGGCGCGTGGCCAGGCCAGTGGGCCTGTGCCGTCTCTGCGGCTGCGGGAGTCACCGCCCTCTCCTCTACCCTGGCCTCCTGGGGTTCCCGTAGCCGGGGCCTCCGCCTGACTCTGCCCTCCTGCCGCGCCCCAGGTGGACAACGACACCATCATCTACTCCAACTTCCTCAAAGCGCTGGTCCCGAACGGCATCATCACGCGCAAGGAGGACCTGCACATCCATGTCAGCTGCAAGATGCTGCAGGACACCTGGGTGGACACCATGTACATCACCAACAGCACCCTAGAGCTTAAGAGCATCCAGTATGGCAACTTCGACTTCAACATCTCCTTCTTCACGTCCGCCTCGTTCTTACACCCTGTGACCAGCGGCCCCTACTACGTGGGGCTGGACCAGAGCCTGTACCTGCAGGCGGAGATCATGAACCCGGATGCGTCCCTGGCCCTGTTCGTGGACACCTGCGTGGCGTCGCCGTACAAAGACGACTTTACGTCCTTGACTTACTACCTGATCCGGAGCGGGTAAGGCGGCCCTTGCGGGTGGTGTCAGCCTCCACCTGGTGGCTCTCACCTTGGCCCGGAGGCCCGCGGGATGTAGGTTTTGGCGTTGGGCGCAAGCTTAACCGGCCAGGCCACCATCTCTGGTACTACACGGGGCGAGGGGGCTCTGGAGAACTGAACCAGCCGGCCGTGGTCCCCGGTAGGTCAGTTGTAAACCGGGGCTAACCCCCAGGCGACTGAACCCAGGCAGGCCCTCGTAAAGTGCAGCGTCTCTGCCCCCAGGCAGCCAGAGTGACCCCGCTGACACTGAGAACAGCACCCCAGGCAAACGCCACCCTGGTTGGTAAACTGGCTCCAGGCTCGTGCGGTCACGCCCGTATCTGGCTGCAGTCAGCAGCCCCTCAGCAGCCAAGACCCTCCCTCCCTGGGAACCTGTGTCAGAGGGTTGAGATCGGGGAAATCAAGGAGCAGCTTGGCTCTTTCCCGCCACAGGATTCTTTTTGGTCAAATTTTTTAAAGATTTATATCTTTATGCATACAAGAACTGTGGTTCGGGCCAGAGGTGTGGTGGGAGGTGAGAGGATTCACCAGCGACCGAGTAGGCCACAGATCAGGCTGACTGATTGAAACACACTGCTGTGGGGAGCAGCGGGGAGACAGGAGAGGTCTGTCATGCCATGTGGGTCACTCCCTGGCCGGGGATCGGACGGACTGTGGATCCCTTCATAGTGCTGCGCTTTAACCCCTTGGGCCACCAGGGAGGGCCCTTGGTCAAATTCTTGCACTGGCCGGTATGTCATCGTGCAGCAGCCTTGGGGGAGGGGGGGCAGAGGCTAGTGAGGTGCATGAAGACCAGGGGGTGGGCTCCCCCTGCACCCCGGAGCCCCAGGACCATCAACCAGGTTCCTCACCTGGGGGCCCATGAGAAGCACGGTGTGTGTGGGGGGGTCAAACTCACCGCGCCTAGTGCCACCTGTGTCTTCCCTAGCTGGCCTGTGGGGGCTCGGTATTCTGACTGACGCCCGTCAGTCAGAGGCAGGTTTTATGGGAAGTGCAGTTCCTGCCCCAGGCAGCCTGCGCTACATCTGTCCCGCCTCCAGCGAGTCTCGGCCTCCCGCCCCTCCCCTTGCTGCGAAAGGGAAGGTGGGGAAAGGTCAGGGTTTGCATGGACAAGGGCGCCCCGAAGGAAGATGGCAGCAAGATGATGGCAGGAAGATGGACACTTGGAGGCAGAGCCAGGCTGCCTGGTGACCGCACCTGTGTGCCCCCAAAATGCCCACCTGCTGCCCGCCTGTGCGTTCTCCCACCTGCCCAAGCCCCAGACAAGCCCAGGAGCCGCACTGAGTCAAGAGCCGGGCAGCAGAGGCCTCTGCTTGCTGGCCGGCGAGAGCTCACGCTCTGAAGGCCTCTGGCACGGGCGGGGCGTGGAAGGACCAGGAAGGGGCGGCCCGTGGCTGGCTGGAGTCCAGAGAGGTGGGCAGGCCTCCGGGACCTGTTCACACGTCCCCTCCGTCCCCTGGGGGCTCTGTCCTGGCGCTGGGGCATCTCCTCTCACTTCCCCATCTCCGGCTCAGCTGGTTTTGCCGGGTTTCTGGTTCTGTCGGCAAGAAAGATGAACAGGGCGAGCAGGGCCAGGCGAGTGGGGCCCAGGTCACCGGGCCCAGTACCCCGACTGCTCCTCGTCTGGCAGAGCTGAGCGTGCGTGGGGGGGCAGAGCTGAGCGTGGGGGAGCAGAGCTGAGCGTGAGTGGGGGAGCAGAGCCCAGCGTGTGTGGGGGAGCAGAGCTGAGGTGCGTGGGGGAGCAGAGCCCAG
>NW_004567112.1:3818782-3843328 GCF_000260355.1 Condylura cristata | reverse complement strand
GAGCCCTGGGGCCCTCGGCTCGCTGCCGCGGCCTGCCACGCGGGGCCCCTGTGAGTGAGGTCTCCAGGGGGCTTGTGGAAATGGGGGGGAGTTCAGACTCGGGGCCACAGATCAGGCACTTGCAAGCCACCCTGAAGTGCCAGGGTTTCTGGCTCTGAGTCGGGCGGGACCCTGCCCTGAGGCGTCTGCTAGGCTGAGTCTGACTCCAGACGTGATTTGTGCAGGGGAGACCCAGCAGGCCAGCAGCCACGGGGGGAGCCCTGAGCACCCCACCGGTGTTGTGGCCACGCCGCCGGCGGACAGGAGCTGCCTGAGAACTCAGAAGCAGCTGCGGCCTGGCGCCCCCCGGAATATGCCGGCCCCTTGGGGACCCGCCCCTGATTGGTACTGCCCTGTCCAGACCAGCCGCTGCCCAGCCAGCACTAGCTCAGAGGCCGCCCTCAGCTCCACCTGACAGGAAGACTGACCGCAGGCCTCCGCCCCCCGCCAGGAGCACAGCAGGGCGCAGTCCCCTGCTCTCCTGGGCACGGGGCCTGCTCCAGGCCTCCCAGAGAAGCCGCCCAGGCCCCACTCACAGGCCGCCCGTGGACACCGGGGCACGCTGGGAACATTGCCCCGTGTCGTGGGGCCCACAGTGGTCCGAGGAAGATGCCTGCGGTTTCCCTCGTGAGAGTGGTCACCCCACCACCCCCCTTTCTAAACAAACAGAATTCCATTTTGTGCCACTGAGGGCTTGGCCGCTCCTGCTGGTCCCGTCCCCCACTGGCTGCAGGTGGGGCCGGTGCGATCTCATTGCCCCCGCCCACCGCGGAGTGTTGGAATGAGGTTCTGTCGGGCAGGCTGGGGCCCAGCGGGACGGGCTGGGCCCCTGGGTCAGCGGCTCGCGGGCTGCTCCCTTGCGCCCTCACCGTCTCCATTCTCTGGCTCCTTCGTCTCCCTACAACGTGACTTTTCAGCTGCCATTGGGGGGTGCCACCTGCTGTGCCCACAAGCCTGGGGGCCCCAGGCCAGCGACCCCCACCTGCGCTGGGCCTGCTCTGCTCCCCATGGTGCCTGGTGGCCATCAAGGTCGCAACTCGCACCTCCCTCCCCGTGGCTGCCGGCCCAGACTCTGCGCCTGAGCCCAGGAAGGGGAGGAGGACAGGATTGGAGCGAGGGGAAGAGCTTTATTTACAAGAAGAAATATGAGTGGCCAGCTCCACACGCCAGGTACAAACATAATGGGGCCTACTAAAGGCTGGAGATGGGGCCCCCCCGGGAGCCACCCTTCCCCCACTCCAGACAAGCCACACGCGGGGGCTGAGAGCAGCGAGGCGGGCGTGTGGGGGGCAGGACCCGGTGAGAGGGCGCCTGGACAGAAAGGGGTGGCCATCCCCCGGAGGCCCCAGGGTGCGGCCCAGTCTCCCGCCCCCCACCACCACCCTCTAAGGCGCGGGGGACAGCCTGTAGCTCCGACCTTCCCTTCTCTTTCCAAAGAAGGACTTTAGGTGTGACTGGTCTTGCCAGGAGGCGCTCAGGCTGGGCCGGGACCCTCCGGCCTGTCGCTCCCCCTTGCGGCTCCAGCCAGAGGCGCTGCCCATCCCGGGAGGGAGACGGCTGCTGGCCTAGGGCCCAAGCCGAGGAGCAGCTCAGGAGTGCGACACTCCCCTGTTACGGGAGGGGGGGGGGACGTCCTCTGGTCTCCGTGCGTCATGGAGACCAAGTTTGGGTTTCTGGGTTCCATCTGCAGGGAGCGGAAGATGAAACAGGTGATGCCACACGTGCCTCCGCCCCCCAACCCCACCATCGCTTGTGCCCCAGGGAACACTGGCAAATGTGGGCTGAATGATACTCGCACAGGGCCTGGAGGACCCGTGGCTTCGCTCCCCAAACCCGTGTTGCCATTCCAGAGCCCCAGGTGGGCGTCCAGGAGAGGCGGAGGCCACCTGCAGCCCAGGTGAGGGGAGGGTCCCGGGTGACCGCCCTTCCCGCAGACAGACAGACTTTGCGCTCCTTTTCCGCACCAGCCCCGGCCTCCAGGAGGAAGCCGGTGCGCAGGCGCCATCCCGGGCGGGCAGTGGCTGCCAGAGGGAGGCGCTCAAGCGCGATCACCTGCCGCTCCTCGCACAGCTGCACCTGTGCGCAAGAACACGAAATCCCGTGCGCGGATCCCGGACCCGCGGCCCGCCGGAGCCCTTGGGCGGTTTGGCCTTCGCTGTCCGTCTTCAAACGTTAGCAGCAAACCGCACCCGACGGCCTGCCCACTGGCTTCCTCCTGTGACTTGTGCAGCGACGGTGACGCAGGAGGTCGGAGCGGTGAGCTGGTGCCTGCCCGCTCCCGGCCCTCGTCTGCTGTGCGGCTTGTTTGCCAGGGATCCCATCTTTGCGTGCCAACGCAGGTCGGTCGAGCGAGATTCTACGGCGCCGTCATGGGTTGAGGGTGGAGGTGGGGAAGGTGGAGAGGCCGCCTGCCCCCCGAACAAGCACGTGGCCCACACTGGCACAGCTGCTTGGCTGATCATAGGTCTGGGGAAACTGGAAATGAAAACGGCTGAAAATCTGTCATCCAGGACAGGCATCTAGATCCCAGAGTGCAGTTTCTTTAAAAATTCTTATCCTCTGTTGGGATGTCCAGTGTGCATTTGAAACTGCGTCTTGTCCCTGGTACTTACTCTACAGAATGCAAGCCAGGGCCGTCGAAATACAGATGCACCAGCCAGGCTCACTGGCCACAGGAATATTACTCAGCAATCAAAAAAGATAAACTCAGACCCTCCACTTCTTGTTTCTTATCAGTGTGTAGCTGATGTGTTCACGTACCAGCTGGAGGTCAACGCCAACTCTTTGGCTGGTCTCCGCACCCGGCCTCTGGCCTGTGACTCACACCTGCCCGCGGCCTCACCGCCTGCACGTGTTAGCCACTGCCCATGTCCCGTAGGGGGTTTCTGTGCGCCTGTCCTGTGAGAGCCAAGGCTCGCGGCCTCCGGCTTGTGGTGAAATCGCTGAGTCTCTTTTCCTAAATCTCAGGCGTCCCTGACAGTACGAACCCCCCACCCCACCCCCACCTTGCTCTCGTGTGTCTGAGGCTGCTTTGCCACAGGTGATGACTATTTCTCTCACCTGAGCTGGAAAAATCGCTACAGACACACCTGGTCTCTGGCCGGGCGTGCTGTGGGACTTCTTGGCCGTGAGTCCGATGCTGAGCAATACTTTTGGAAGATGTTTTGAGTTTCTTCTGTTCCTTGCCAGTCAGCAACACATACCCTGCGCACAGGTGGGAGCCTCTCAGAGGTTCTGAGGTGAGTGAAAGTGCGGGTGTTCGTGAC
Organism: Condylura cristata; assembly: GCF_000260355.1. Taxonomy (NCBI): domain Eukaryota; kingdom Metazoa; phylum Chordata; class Mammalia; order Eulipotyphla; family Talpidae; genus Condylura; species Condylura cristata. The sequence goes on along the minus strand of NW_004567112.1, from coordinate 3,840,023 downwards.
ACAGCAGCCTGCGGGTTCGATGCGTTTATGTGGGTGGCAGGGTGTGAGGAGAATCAACAAAAGAGGGGTGCAGGAGTGATAGCCTTCGCTGGGAAAGTCTGGGAACAGGGGAGCCGCCTCCGAGGGGCAGGGTCTGACTCGGAACACCAGCAGGCGAGGCTGCACCATGCCGCAGACCCGCCTCAGGAGACCCGCCTCAGGAGACCCACCTCAGGAGACCCACCTCAGGAGACCCGCCTCAGGGAGTCAAGCGAGTGTTTCCTCTGACGAGGGCTCAGGGCGGCTTTTTCAGACTGAAGTTGTCGTTTCCGGGAAGACCCATCTTGTTCTTTCCTGTTCGCCCTCGTCACCTGACTCTGCTTCTCTCCCCCACTGAGAGCCTCCAGTGGCTCCTACTTCTGGGACGGGCCAGCTCGGCGCGGCTGACCCGCACCCCTGCTCCAACCACCCTTCTCCCGTCGGGTCCTGCTGCTGGTGGGCTGTGACTCACTGGACTGGGGCTGCTCGCTGCCTCCTCACCTTCCCCTTGGCCTGGAATCTCCTTCTGCACCCCGCAAACTCAGCTGCCTCTGCTTCGTGCCGGGGCTTGCCCCCATGTCTGGGCTTGGGGCTGACGCTGCCACGGTCTTGTGACGCCTCCTGGGGTCCGACTCTGTGCCCTCTCGGACTTCAAAGCCTGCACTGGAATGCCGCCATGGCCGCCGCGACCATCAGTGGGAGAAATAATCCCCATTTCTGACTGTTGCCCACCGGTCACCATTAGCTGCTCTGCAAACCTTGTTCCCAGCCCTGACCGGAAACCCTAACAGCCCCTGTTTTCTTCAGGCAAGCGAGACAGACCTGAGAGCTTCCTATTTCTTGTTCAGCCTCGCAAAAAATGCCTTTTCTCCAATCTGATGGGCTCTGCAGGTTGGGCAGCTCAGCTTTGTTTGATGAAACAGTCGACGATACCCTGTTTATTGGTTTGCACTTGGCCTGACTGTTGAACGTCCTCTCCCTGCTAGCAACTTGCCCCTTTCTGCTGAGCCAGAACATGCCGGGCAGTGGACGCAGTAGGGCATCTAGGTGCTCCAGGCTGTTGCTCAGACTTGCCCAACTTCTCAGGCTTCTCTGAAATCCTTCCAGATCCCGGTCCTCCGCCTAGGGTCTTCTGGCACTAACGTGACCCTGCTCCAGGGCGAACCCTTCCACAGTCTCCCTGACCCTCCCAGAGCCCGGGTGCTCTCTCCCGCCTCCTCTCCCCCCACCACGTACAACTCTGGTGGTGTTCAGTATCCAATGTCATCTCTACACTACAGTGTGTTCAGGATTCGGTTCTTTAAAGAACGAGGGAGGGTGAAGGCCCCTGAAGGCGCTCCCAGGACGACTGTGCTGTTGCGTTTCAACCCCGGGCAGCAAAGGGAGGGATTTGGGAATTATTTCCAGCCCTTGAGTCAGTCCCAGCCTGTGCGGGAGAAGAAGCAGGTCCCTGGGCTGGGTGTGGCCTGGCTCACAGCAGGGTCGGCCCAAGGCTGCAGATGTGTCAGCCAGCAAATCTATGCTCCCATGGACCCAGGCACTAGTTGTGAACTCCCAGAAGGAAAGTCACCTACTGACCTGCAGTTGACTAGAGCCACGTGGGGACCCCAGCAGAGACCAAGAAAACCGCTCAGCTGAGCCCAGCCGAAACCACCAGTCACACTGATGGTTGTCATTCAAGCTAGATGGCTGTCGTTTACAGGCTGTGTTGGTGGGTGCCTGTTTCACAGACTGAGGCAGGCCCCAGGGGCTAAAGGCGAGTTTTGCAACCATCCCAGGCTGGGTAGGTTCATGCTGGTTCTAGCAAGTTGGAAGAGAATTTTGGAGCCCGTGGGGTCATTTTCACAGGGTTTCCTGGGGAGCAGAGGGAGCAGCCAGCAGGGAGACAGCGCCCTCTCATCCGCTCCCTCCTCAGCACAGGTGTGCACACTTGCACGCACACACACATCCACGCTCAGGTGTCCACAGCCAGGCACGGGCGCCCCACCCACGCACCTACATTCACAAGATCAAGGCCACGGAGGCCAGCGATGTAAAAAACCGGGTTGACTTCGTTTATCCTACAGGACAAGGATGTGCCAGCCCCTTGGCAAGGCCTGGGCGTGGCTGAGGGGAGGACTTGAGAGTGGAGTTGCCTGAGAAAAGGAAGTTTCCACAGCGAGGCCTCGTCTCGAGGCCCCTGGAGTTTGGGCCCCAAAGGAAAATGGCCGAGCTGCAGGGGCATCGGACTGGACCGCTCGGGCACCAGCGGGAAAATGCCTCTCTAGTGGTACTGAGAGGCGGCTCTGTGCCCATTCCCACTCCACACGCCTTCCAGGAGGCAGGTCTTCCGCCCAGCAACGTCCTGATGCAGCAGCAGCAGGTCTCCAGGGAATTCGGCCGCGTGCAAAAGGTTTCGGTTCGTCAGGCCGGTGATGCGCCGCTCCGGCCTCTTGGTGAGCAGGAAGGGCTTCCGGTCGTTGGGGTGGCAGGCTGGGGGCTTCTCGGGTTCTTCCGACTTGAAAGTCACCTTGATTTGTAACTTTTGTCTTCCTGCGTTTTCATCCTCCGCCTGGTCCCTCTCCTCTTGCTTGGCATCAGCGGGGTCCCGGGGGCCACCGTCACCCTCGTCTTCCCCGGCCTTGCCTCTCAGCTCCGGGCTGAGGCACTCCCCAGGCAGGAACAAAGGGCCCCTGCACCTTTCAATGTAGGGTAAGAAGTGCTTAGTCTGCAGGGCCCGGGCGAACTGCATCCTCTCGATGTGCTTGGTGATGGTGAGCCTCTCACGCCGCGGCATCTGGAACTCCTCTGCGGGCACGGTCACCTTTGCGGTCCATAATTTTTCCTGGGGCCCGCTCTGGGAGCAGGAGAGGGGGTGCTGCTTTTGATACTCCATGGCTGGTCTGTAATCTGAAGACAGCATGTGGAGTCCTTTGAGCATCTTCCTCTCTTCATCTTGCTTGTGAGTCAGAAACCTCCTAGCTGCGACGGTGTGAACACCACCTAGACGCTGACGGCAGGGCGGGCGTTAAGGCCTCACGGGGCCAGGGCTGGCCGCAGCGGGTCGGGCTGCAGCACCCGCTCCCCCGTGGCTGAGTGAGCCCAGCAGAGGGAAGGAGGCAGACTGTGGGAACCGGACAAGCCGGGGCCCGGTTTGGACTCCCCTTAGCGACGATGGGTTTGAAGGAATGAAGTTGGCCTTATGGGGCTGCGGTGGGCGCCGGGTGGGAGCTCAGCGGACGGCAGCCTCTGTCCTTTGCTGTCACTTACAGCTAAAGTTCCAGTTGGGATTTTTGAAACGAGCGTACTCTGCTCTGCAGGGCAGAAGCCTCGAGCAGACTCGGCCAGCGCGGGGCCACTGCTTGGGAAACCTACTCCCCGGGTCCTGAGGTCTGCTGCCCCCGGCTGCCCCCTGCCTAGTCAGCTGGTCCCCGGGAGGGGCCCAGTGCGCACCCTTCAGGGCACTTACGAGCAGCTCTTTCTCCAAGGGGGAGTACCTCCCGAGGGCGATGCGTTGGTCTGGTCTGTACTGTTTGGTCCATGTCCTGGAAGGCGGGGAAGCACGTGTGTTAGAAATCCAGGCAACTGCCCGCTTTTCCCTCTTGCAGTGGGAAACCTCACACGGGGTCTGTCTAGGTGCCCAGAGCAGGCCGCCCGGCCTCCCGGGGGTTCTGTTGCCAGGACGGGATCCTGCACACCGCCTCCTGGAGGTGGACAGGCCGCAGCACAGGGCACACTCACCCCAACAGTGACGCGGAGCACAGACCCTCCCGGCAGCGCCGAAGCCCCTTGTCCTGGAAGTAGTCGAATGCGTTGAACGCTTTGATGGACAGCCTGTTCTTACTGGCCTTCTCTGCAGGGCTCCTTACTTGGGGCCTTTGACCTTTAGCCTTGTGCTTTCCGGGTTTCTGATAGAAAGCCTCCCATTCTCTGATCATACTCTGGCTGTGGCTACAATGGGGCTGTGACTGTCTGGGGCTGCTGCTCATTCAGTTATTGGGGCTGCAGGGGCAGTCACAGGGTCCTCTTGCGTCATAGCTGGCCTACTTGGGAGCTATTGTGAGGTTGACTTTAAGGCGTCGATGACCCCTTGGGGATGAGCCCACACTGCTGGTCCTGGTGGGCGGAGCCAGGCCGGAGCCAGAGGGTCGGCTGGGTGGCCGGGGGTGGTCACAGCCAGAGGAGCTGAATCGAGGGGCCTCCTTGCTGATGGTGTCTACGCCCTGGGGCTGGACTGCTCTGGTGCGGTCATGGCCAGGAGACACATTTGAACCGAGGAGAGTCCTTGAGACCAGGACTCAGGGACAGCTGGGGTGAGAGAGCCCCAGGCCAGAGGGGCACGGACCGCACTGGCCATCCTGGTGTGTCTCTCCCTGCCAGCCGCGGGATCTGGCCCTGACTTGAAGGTTTCTCCAAGGAAGTGACAGGACACAGTTCACAGAAGGCAAATGCAGCCGGGGTGGGGGGTGGGGGTGGGGGGGGCCTGAGTGTCTGCACAGAAGAAACAGCCGAGAGGGAGGGAGCGAGAGGGAGCCTGGTGGTCCAGGAGCTGGGGGTGGGGGTGGGGTTTGTCCTGAAGACAGACAGCTCCTCCCTTCCAACAGCATCTGCAGCAACTTACTTTTTCAAAACAATTTTCACGGAGCCGTCATTCACATCCCAAAAAATTCTCCTGTTTGAGCTCGCGACCCAGGGACTCTTCGTAAGTCTCTCCCAGGTTGTACTGCTGTCTCTAACCCGCACCCCATCAGCTCCCTCGGGCCGGGGTACAGCCGTCCCCTGGAAACCACAGGCTCCTCGTCTCCTTTCCGTGGCTCCAGATTTGCCGCCGAACATTTTCATCTTAACACAGCCCCGTCCTTCCGGCTGCAGTGACCCCTTCCTCCCTGGCCTGCTGTGGTAAACTCGGGGTTTCGTTGTCCCTGTCACCCCAAGTGCAGCATGAGTCCAGCCCCACACACCTGCCCCTCCGCACACAGCCGGAAGTCCAGGCTGTAGCTGGGGTAAAGCTCAGCTCTCCAGGCCCACTGGTTCCCCTCAGAGCAGGCTGGAGAACCTCTTACCCGTCCATCGGCAAACACAGACACGGCTTAGTGGCTCTGGACTCCATCAGATTACGAAGGGAGGGTGTTAACTGTGGTTTCCCTTATCTTCAAATATCAACTTCCCGTATTAGCCTGGCAGGAAGATGGCGCCTGGCAAACCCGACTGTGACTCTACAGCATGGCATTCCAGGCAGACGGTGGGCCGCCTCTTTGTAACAGGAGCACCCCAGGCCGCTGGTAGAGAGGGACCCAGGAGGGGTGGCTGGATGGGATTAGTCGGGTTGCGCCCTGGTTCGGCTGGGACCACTCTCCGGGCAGCTAACTCCCCACAGAGAAGCCAACCCAAAAGGGGAGTGGCCACCCAGGGGACCCTCTTGTGGGGTGGGGGCAGGGTCCCAGCTCCCCACCTACTCTCTCCCCCAAGGTGGTGCCTTGCAGAGTTTAGCAGACAAAGAAGCCAGTGTCCTGGGGGAAGTTTCAGTGATTTGCCCAAGGTCACTGTATTTAAAATTAGAAAAAAAGAAAACAAAACGAAAACCCACCAATCTCCATATAATCTGAGGTTAGATGCCTCAGGAAATGGTGTGGGGCTGAAGGTATAAATCACTCCGATAAGGAGATTGAAACTGAATGGGACACTGGAGAATTCAGGAGGTGTTTACCTAGAGGAGCTGCGCTGAGTCCGTGCAGACCACCCCACTCCCCCCCTCCCCAAACAAGGAAGCCAGACCACCTGACTGGGGGCCACCCTGACTCAGGGCTGGTCAGAAACATGGAATCCGCGACCACCGTACTCTGGCCGGTCTGAAACAAGGGAGCCGCGGAATGAGCAGCAGTGGTGGCTGGTGTACGCGAGCATGGACCATAGGAAGGTGGCCATCTGCGAGGACGTGTGCCTGGACTCTGGAAATACACATTCATGTTTAAGATGTATTCATCAAGTGCCTAGGAGACACCTGCTCCCCACACACCCCACCGCAGCATCAGTAACTGCTGAAGGGGCCGGATGATGGCCAAGGGTCGAAGCCTCCACATCACACTTACAGCTGTGTTACAGTACACGGTGGGGGTCCGGGCCCCGCAAAGGGGCTTCCAGGTGTATGTTATGGGGGCTCCTTAACCATCAGTAAGAAACAACTGCTGTCTCTGGGGGGACGGCCATGCCCCTCGGGCGCAGGTCTCAAGCCTGCACCACCTCCAGTTCTTCAGGAACCATCACCAGGATCACCCCTGGGGGGTCGAGCCGACTGTGTGTGTCATAAAATGCAGGGTGTCGGTAGCTCCCTGTCCCTGGACATGTGAGTGTTCTGAATCTGGGAGCACCCTCTTATTTCTGTGGGTTTGCAAATGTATGAGACATTGGCCTTTTCCACAAATCGAGGTGCAGCTTAAGAGTCATTTGGGCTTCTTTGCCCAACACCGCAGGATGGTGGAGAGCTGACCTGTCCAAACTGTCTGGGAGACCCCTTGCCCCACTTGGGACTCAACCAGGGAGAAGCCTGGTTCTTAGGAGAAGGAAGAGGCCACCGAGCATGCATTAAGAAGCTGTGTGAGTTACGGTATACAAACACGAAACCGTCTTATCTTAAACCCTGGTTGGCAAAGCATCTCCGAAAGATACTGGAACTCCTGTGGGGCAAGAGGGAGGGCTATATGGTCTATCTTACTGGGGAATCTGACCCCAACGAGAGGCCATTTGCTTGGTTTTCCACTGTGTGCCTTGGAAGAGAGTCCTGGAGGAGACCCAGGTGGCCAGGGCTGAGAGGCCCAAGCTGGCCACCTGCACACCCACTGGGCTTACGTGACACTGAGCCTCCTTTTCACTCCAGTTCACTTGACTCTAGCAGCAGAAAACCAGGGTTACGACTTTAGTAGCAGTGTTCAAAGCAAGCAGCAAAAAAGTCATTTGTGGCGTCTCGCAGGGCCCCTGGGCTCACGGTCTGGGCCGCCTCTCTCCCTGTGTTCTTGCCCCAGTGACTGTCACGATGTCACTGTGGCAGCCTCCACCACATCATGGAGGCCCAGCCCCTTCCCTGGGCCCAGCGCATCCCAGCAGCAGCCACTCCCAGTGGACAATGGGAATTTTGTTACTGAACACCGGCCTGAGTTTCCCTCAGCTAATACAAAGAAACAGTGTGAGGAAAGGATAGTGGTTCAATTTGTTGACAAATGGGGAAGGCAGCAGACTCACGTCTGAGAGACCACAGTCCTGCTCATTGGCAGGGTGCAGGGTTATTTACACAAAGGGAGGGAAAGGGGGATGGGCGAGGGTCTGCAAAGGGGAAGGGTGAGGGTCAGCATGGAGATGGCGACAGGTGGGTGCAGGCATAGCTCTTGCATGGCCCATGACCTTGACTGGCAGCTGGACTTGGATACCGAAAGGCCTGTGACGCGCATGTGCCCTGGGGGACACTCTCAAGGGCCGGGTCTGAGCTCCAAGAACGGGAGAAAATAGGTCATGTGACAAGCAGCCGCATCTGAGAAAGACAGCAAAGAGCATGTCAGGAGAAGTGTCGGGCGGGTGCAGGGCTCTGCCGGCTGGGGCTGGGCAGGTGTGCCAAGAATTAGAACACCAGATCTGGAGTTAGAATAAGTCAACATGCTCTTGTTACAGCTTGGTAATGTGGGGTACACAGGTTCAGCGCATGCTGGACTCAGCGGTCATGTTGATTTTTAGATGACGCCCGAAACGTGTATGTTACAGTGCGATGTTACTTCAACAAAAATGGGGGAAATAGAAAAAAATAAAATACCTGATTAGGTCACACCTCATCCTAACATCTGCTATTTAGTGGCTTTTAGGAGAGTCAAAAGAAATAGAACTGTATCAAGGTCATCTAAACTAAAGGATCTAAAAAATTACCTTCATATTTTGAAGAGTTAAGAGAGACTGCAGCTGACTGACCTTGAGCAGGAGAGTCCATTTCTACGTGACTCAGTTTCCCCATCTATTAAGTGGAAGTAAGACTGGCTGTTCTGTTCCCCTGAGAACTATCAACTAAATGTGAGACACTCGCACAATCAGTCGGTGCTAGACAGATAGGAGGTACGTGAGTACTGTTCACCTTCATCTTGCCAACGCCTTTGCAAATTTAGTTATTCTATTGTCCAATCTTCCAGCTGCCCAGCGTCTGTCCTGGGCTTCCGTCTTTCCCCCTGACTCTTCACTTAGCTTTTGTTTTTTTTTTTTAAATCTTTTTAAAGTCTATGCCTTTTTTTATAACAACTTGAGAGTCTTTTTCTGGAAGACGATGACATAGCTGCCATAAGCAATGTGCAGTGAATGCAGCCCCAGCAAGGGCTGGATTTAGCCCCCCGCACTTACAGCCTTCTGAGCTGGGACTCTCTCTGCCCCCATGGGAGGTGTAGACCCGCTGGTCTTTGGTCTCCATTCAGAAGGAGCCCAGAAGCCATTCCCACAGGACAGGGTGGCCACACATTGTCCCTTCAGATCCCCGGTTTGTAGAGTGATGTTCTTACATCAGATTAGAGCACGCATTCCATCGGAAAGAAGAAAAATACTTCTCACAGCCCAATGTGTCTGCAGAACCTTCTCTGCTTTCCACTGTTCCCATCAGAGATTGGGTCAGGCATTGCTTCAGAAGTGGTGTTATGACCTAAGCTCAGAGCAGAGAAGCCTCTGAAATTATGGGCTAATAGGGTACTACAAACCAGTGATCGAAGGAGAGAGAAAAATCTGTTAGGGGAGCAGTCATTTGAAGGACGTCAGAAAGGAATGAAACGGCAAAGTTCAATCTAAAAACTGAAGCACAGGACATCATGTTGTAACAGGGGGGTCCCTAGGAAAAGGGGGAGTACCAGGTTCCCTGCCCCGCCCAGAAAGAGGGTGGAGCTGAGCAGAGAAAAAGAAGAGAAGAGAAGGAAGCAGATGGAGAAAGAGGAGACTTGAGGAAGCCACATGGAGCAGCGAGCATGTGATGAATAAACCATGCTTGTTTCTTGGCCCTGAACTAGCTAAGGCAGGTGTGGGTGAGAGACCCGTGGGGAGGTGACTGTGGCAGTGTTTATATGGATTTTGATTTTGCTCTTTTCCTCCCAGACTTATCTGGCCATTTCTAACCCTTTTCCATGGGTCCCGGCCAGAAGGTGCTTTAGTCTAGTGGCAGCTTTCAGGCCTTGCTCTGGGCCAGTCCCTTTTGGGTGGACTTTTGCCCACGAGGGGATGGGTGACTTCAGGTGTTTGATTTAGAAGTTTTATTCTTTGTGTTCGTATTGTATATTTACTGTATTAAAGTCTTTTTGCGGCAGCTGGCAGAACCCACTTAGAGCAGGCAGGTTTGGGGCTTCAGGGGTGCCCCCCTCTCCCTGTCCTGGAACAGATTTGATGCCCTGTAACAATGTGAAGCAGCATGTAAGCAGAACCGCACACAGCATCACCAGCAGGGCTCAAAGCCATGTAAAGGGAAGTCCTGCCCTCAAGCATTTGCACGCCAGTGGGAGAAACAAGACCCAATCACTGGACAATTACAGCAGCGGGAGCAAGTGGATGCTGTGGCGATGAGCTGAAGCCGCCGAGCATAAGGGAAAGCTTCAGGGAAGGAGGCACGGCGGGCTGGGTGTGCGAAGGGGAGTGGATGTCAGCAGCTTCTTCCACTAGGAGCTGCCAAATGGCTCGGACAGGAAGGACGTCTTAAGCACACCCAGGCTCCCGCTGGCCTGCCCTCCCTCTAAAGGGCTAGTGTGTCCCACCTGCCTGGACACAATGTGTGTCTCTCTGATGTCACTCCTAACTGTCCCATGGAATGTCTCCAGTCAGGGCAATTGTCCCCCCACACCGAGAGCGGAAGCAGACGAGCCGCCCGCCTGAACGCGTGCCAGCCCACACCTGGGAGGGCGTCACAGCCCACACCTGGCAGCAGCCCGCCCCCCGCAGCTAGCCAGCATATAAAGCTGAAACAGCCTGTTTTCCGGGAGCTGGAAGCTTCCCAGCATGGGCGGCCCGGCCCTCCTCCTCTGGCTGCTGCTCTTCCCAGCCGTGGTTCTCCATGAGGCAGGTACGGCCGCGAGGACCCGGGGCTATTTTGCTCAGGTCTTGCTCCCTGGCCTGGCGGGAAGGCGGGGTGTGTGCCTCCTCCCCCGCTGGAGAGCTTCACACGAGGCCCTGGCCTGGCCAACTGGGCTCTACGGGGCTTAGACAGCCCAACCCCTGCCAGGGCGTCCTGTGACAGTGATCAGGGCGTCATCATGAGCAATTGAGGGACGTGGGGGCACGTGTGTCCTTCAGGTATATGTTCTGCTTACTAGTGTTTAAAAATGCAGCTCTGTGTGTAGGATTCTGAAGAGAGGTAGATGAAGAAGGAACACTCGCCCCTAGCATAGTCAATCCGGATGATTAATCTGGAAGATGTTCTTTAGCTTATATATTGACGTTTAGCGCTAAACGTATTAAATGACCGTCACCATCTCCTATGGTTGCTGAGAGGAGTTGTAAAATGCGTAGCAGAAGGTGTGATCTATTTGAGAGGACCGAAAATTGATTCATGGAGTCTTCTAAACTAACAATCTGTGTCTTTCTATACAAAAGGAATGGTCAATTTGGTGTTCCTGATCTTAATTTAATTCGGAACTAACCTAATTTAAAATACCTACAAATTTTGTGTGTGTGTTCTGCAAGTAATTATATAGATATGATTATGTCAGCTACCCAAACATACTAGAGTATTAAGAGGATTTAAATGACTTCTGAATCCTTTAGGATTCTAGGGCTTGCTTCTCATTTATGTATCCATGAGGTCTGCGTTTGGGAATATGGTTTTAGGACCAGAAACCTTGAGATACTTAAAAAGTTCACACTCACTGGCCATGTGAACTTGGGCAAGTTTCTTAACCTCTACACGCTGCTGTCTTCTCCCACGTAGAAAGAGATTGCATCTTTGGATTGCTGGGTAGTTTTAATCAAATAATGTTCGCAAATTACTTGGAACAGTACCTCACATATAGGCCACACTTGCTCGCTCAATATTAGCTATTACGATAGAAGCTGAAATCCTGAATTGTGCATTTCAAGCTGGAAATATAGATTATCAGATTCAGACATAAAACATTTTAAATTCCCCCAAGGGACCAAGATGCTTTCGATATTCCGGGCAATAGAGTCAGTATTGTTAACAAACCAGCACGGTGTCTGTCCCAGGCAGCTGCATGCCCTGAAGGGTTAGATGGACGAGAATGGGATTGTTGGGGCTTTCCGAAGCACAGCAATTCTGGAAGCTTTCTGGGATAATTTGACATTTAAATTGATGATAGGTGTTCCAGTCTTGCCAAGAGAGTGCTGACTTGAATGGTGCTGAAGGAAGCAAGATCCCATTGGGCACTGTAGGGTTAGATGGTGGAATGTGACCCAAGACAGTATGGCCTGAACCTAATGACCCCTGGCCCCTGGGCTTTATTTGAAGTGTGTTGTACTCATGGGAAGTTGAATTGGACTATGATCTGTCTGGAATCAGAGATCTTGTGAGTTTAGGATACAGGTGAGGAAGAGGAATGGCGAGCCAACCGCCACCCTGGGATAGTGAGTTTAATAACTCCTGGAATTGGAAAAAGAGGCACCCTAAAATTCGGTGATTCTCTTAAGACTACACCCTAATAACTGCTTCGTCATGCGTGGGAGCAGCAAAAAGTGGGTCCCTGGAAGCTAGCTAGGCTTCACTGCTGGTCCACTCCATCACACTGAAAAGCCATGTCAGAAATCAGCCAAATGATGGCTGTCAATCACATTCATTGGATGGTTAGGTGATGTGGTTGCAACATTCAGTACTTCCTCCCTATGCTTTATTTTTCATTGCTGTATAATATTTCTTTAAATTTTTTTTACATCATTCTTCATTTTGTGCATTTTTCATCTCAGTTGTAATCCCCATGGGTCCCTCTGTCTTATTCTGCACTCCTTGAAATGTACAAATTTACCACCCAGACCAGAGCAGTTGGCCACACTGAGGACCCTGGGTCCCTCTCCATAAATAGTTTGTTCAGTGAGCTGGGCCTTCACCCCATTGGCTGATGTCTTGTGGAGCCTCTCAAAATCAAGGTGACAGTTATGGGGCCACTTGTCCTTAGTTGCTCCAAACCTGAGCTATGCAGGAGTCTCGGGAGATTCGAGACATGATTCGCAAGGATCTGTTATCGCCCAGGCCATGTTCCCGAAGGTTCTCGGGGCCCTCCTTTATCTTCAGTCTCTTCCCCAATCCTTTTCCGGGGCTTATGCGCTCAGCTCCCCTATGCACTCACAAGAAGTGGAGGTCGCCCTACAGTTTTTGGGGTGTGCTTGTGCTCTTCCCGGACTGTGTGATTAGTCACCTGAGACGGCCTTAGTGGCTTTTCAGGCTCCGGCCTTAGTGGCTTTTCAGGCTCCGGTGCTATTGCACAAGCGTCTTACGGACAATGAGGCCAGTGAGACCTTCCAGGAACAGGCCCCTTTTGTACAATGCAGCTCAGGGCAGTCTCCCTGACAGCAGAAGGGGCTGGCGAGCCCACACCACTAAATTTGGCGGAGCTCATGGTGATTTGCAAGTAAATTGTGAGGACAACGGGCAATTTGTCAACCCTGGGAGAGAGAAGGGCTATTTCTGAAGCTGTGACTGTTTCCTGGTGTAGACTTTCTCCGGTCAGCATGGCCCATGTTAAGTCGCTGAAATCATCTCAGACCCACGCTGGGGTCAAGTTACACCCCATCCGTTGTGGTGCCCCGAGACCCAGCAGCCGTCCCTACGGCGCCTTTCTCTCTTGTGCTCCCAGCCAGCCCTCTGCTCGTCACACTCACATGCACACTCACACTCACTCACACACACTCACACCCAAAACAAACGCACCCATCCAGCCGCTCCTTGTTCACACCCCAAAGGAGCCCTGTCCCCCCTCATCCAGCCCAGTGCCATCCCCGCCTCCCCAGGCCATCAGTTATCTCTTGGCTCTAGTCTCAAGTCCTCCTCCCCCCACCGCCCCTCCTTCCCTCCCTCGTTCTCCCCAAACCCACCCCCCTCCGCGTGAAGCATGAAACAGATCAAACGTTCTGTGAGCGCCTGCCGGCCTGAGACAGGGACCATCCCGTGCGATGGCATAAGATGCCTCATGTCGCTCGGGGAAGATGCTACAGGCCCATAAAGCCCCCCGAGGCCCTCCCCTGGTTGCTGTCCCCACTTCTTGCCGTTCTTTCAGCAGCTCTCTGCTCACGCTGTGTGGCCCCTGCCCTGCTGCTCCTGGGACGGGGGGCTGAGGGGTGGTCTTGGCTCTGAGTGTCCCCACTGCCAGGGCTCCTCCCCGCCCTTCAGGCCTCCTCAGCCTGGGTGCTGGCTTTCGCTTTCTTAGCACTGAGCACTTGCCAAGCGGGAGCTAGCTCACTGGTCAGGCTTCTGTTCTGTTGGGGGACGGGGGTTGCTCAAGAGGAGCAGGGATTTTCTGGCTTTGTTCAAGAGCCAGGAATAGTTCTTGGCACAAGCACGTACCTGAGAATTCAGCCAGTGTTAGCTCTGGGGGGAGGAGGGTCCAAGGTGAAGTCCTGGACCCGGGACTAACAAACAGCCCTGCTTGGAACTGCCCCTGCCTCTCAGTCCTCGAGAGGGGGTCCGCTTGCCTGTTCTCAAATGCATGATTTCCCCCAAATCTTCAACTTGTCTTTTCACGCTTTTCTATCTCCCATGTTCCACGGATGCTAAAGTCACAGATTTTTGTGTGCATAACAATCACACGGGGAGCCAGTTACCAACACGCGTGTGTCTTCACACCACAGTCAGGGTGATGGGGTGGGGGGGGGCGTAGCCCAGCGGTTTCTAGTCGAGGCCCTCGGGAGGCCGCCGAGGGCCGCACTCACGCTCACGCGCCTTCCTCTGATGGCGGCAGCTGCCCGCTCAGCGCCAGGCCTCCACGCCACTGCTCCTTCCTGGCGTCCCTGGGCCAGGGTCCTCCCTGCCCTCCCCGCGCTCCCCTGCGGAGCGCGGGGTCACACCTGGCCGGCTGCCAGCCCCGGCCAGGCAGGGTCTAGGGGCCCTGGAGGGTGGGACTCGTGTTTGGAGACAGCACTTAGATGGAGTTATGCACCTGCCCAGAGTCTGCACGGGAGCCGGGCTGCGGAGGCACGCGGCCGGAGGCAACCCCCCAGGGGAAAGGATCTGCGATGGGAAGAAAAATGGAAGAATAAAGACGGGAGCCACAGTAAACCGATGAACTCAGGAAACGTTCAAAAACACCGAATGCACTGAAAAACGTGGCTGAGCGTGTGTGCAAACCACTGCTCGCCTACGGGAAGCTTCAGTCTGGGCTGCAGACGCCGCGGGTGCTGCCTAAACACTCCGGCTGGAGTGACGGCGTGGACACCAGTCGCCACGTCAGAGCAACCCCGGCCCAGGGCTAAGGGGCGAGTCCAGAGCGCGGGCTCCCGGGCCCGCTGCCCGCTGGCTCACCGGATGGTCAACACTCAGACTCCTGGGCCCCTCTGCTGAGCCTGGAGCTGGTAGCTTCAAAGTGGGGCCCAGGGGACATGTTGGGGGCCCCTGCTGGGGACGTCATTTCCTCTCTCCCGGTTCTGAGCACCCAGATTCCGACATGGCTGATGTTTCTTAGTTTGCTCCAGGCGGGACGTCAGACCAAGGCCCTCGCAGGCCCGCCCTAAGAGAAGCGCCCCCCAAGACCCGCCTGAGGACCGGCGAGACGGTGAGTCAGAGCCAGGCCGGCGCTGGGGCCTGGAGGAGCAGGGAGGCGCGGGCAGGAGGCCCCTGCAGGGAAAGCGCGAGGGACCGTCCCTCCGGCAGGGAGACCCTCTTCCCTGTGACGCAGACACTCTGCACTTCTGCTTGCCTGTCTTCATCTAGTTTTGTGGTCCTTCTGCCTGTAAGACTTGAGGGTCTCCATTAGCTGTGCTGGGCTGTGCCATGGCCTCCCCAAGAGCTTGTCCACGGCGCTGCGCCAGGCGTGGGCTGTGCTCCAGGAATCTGCCTCCCGGGCATGTGGGTGCTGGGCGCTGAGGCCGCCCTTGGGGAAGCAGCTGCGGTGATGCAAGAAGGCAGAGCCACCGGCTGAACGTGCCCATCAGTAGCCAGCCCGGGACCGCACCTGTCTCTAGCCACCTGTATAAAGAGGGAAACAGTTGCAGGTCCTGAGTGCTCCCTCTGGGCCGGGCACTTCCTGTGCGTCTCCCTCACTCATCGCCTTCCCAACAGGGAGTGTACCTTGTCTCCACTCTGAGGCGAGGACAGCGCAGGCAGCTCCTGGCCCTCCCACCCCAGGAGGCCTCACCTGCGCAGAGTGTGTGTGTTTGGGGGGCGGGGAGAGTCAGGAGCTCATGCCACCCCGTCCCATTTATTCAGAGGCAAATTCCAGGAGCAAGTTGATAGCCCTGGGTGGGACCTCATGGGGATTAATCCGTTTGCCCTGCACTTGAACTTCCTGACACCCTCCACTCGGCACTGGGAACAGCACAGCCAAAGTCCAGGGCCTCGGTGCTGCTTCTTAAGTGCCCAGAGCCTGAGAGCTTTGTCTTCTTAGACGTGGGAACATCCAGAGGGAAGTGCTTTTTTTTTTTTTTTAATTTAATTTAATTTTTTTAAAGATTTATTTATTTGTGCATACAGAACTGGGGTTCAGGCCAGAGGCTCAGGGGCGGCGAGAGGCTTCACCAGAGACAGAGTGGGGAGCAGGACAGGCAGATCCGAAGTCCACTGCTGAGGGGAGCAGCGGGCGGGTCAGGAGAGGTCTGCCGCGCCATGTGGTCACCTCCGGGGCATGCGGGGATCGGACTCATGCGGAAGTGGCTTTAGCTTCTCAGTGCTGTGCTTCAACCCACTGCGCCACCAGGGAGGGCCAGAGGAAAGTGCTTTTGACAAGAAGGAAGCAGAATCTGACTAGCTGCCACAAGGCACCCCAAGTAGCCCCAAGTAGGCCCCAGGACTGCCCCACCTAAACAGGAGGGTCCTCGGAGACCTGACGGAGGCGCCCCCAGGAGCAGGAGTGAGCTAGGGTTCTGCCCTCCCCCTCCAGTGACCTTGGGATGCTGCTGCCATTGTCTACACCCCGCAAAATGGGACCATTAATGCCCGTGGAGGGGGCGTGAGCCTTAAAGCCACGTCTCTGGCAAGGCGCAGCCTGAGCTGGGAGCACAGAGGCCCCCGATAAGTCACAGTCGTTGACTCTGCTCACCAACACGGTGCGGGGTGGGGGTGCTGCCTTTCTCCCCAAGACTGGCTTGCTGTGAAGCTCGTGGACGGCTCTGGAAGGTGCTCGGGCCGAGTGGAGGTGTATCATGAAGGCGTGTGGTGCACGGTGTGTGACGACCTCTGGGACGAAAAGGAGGCGCAGGTGGTGTGCCGGCAGCTGGGCTGTGGGACGGCCGCCTCGGCGCCCGGAGAGGCCCACTTCGGCCAGGGCCCGGGCCCCATCCTTCTGGACAATGTGCAGTGCTCCGGCACCGAGGCCGACCTGGGCCAGTGCTCCCACGCCGGCTGGTTCTCCCACAACTGTGGGCACGGGGAAGACGCTGGCGTCATCTGCTCGGGTAAATGTCTCTTCTGAGAGCTGCGCTTTGGCTTTCCAGTCATTCCCTGCTTCTCCCCGAAGCGGCTGGCACCCCCAATCCAACTCCCATCTTCTTGTGTTTATTGAGAAACCAGCGGTAGCCACACTGGAAGGAATTTGGGTTAGACACGGAAAGTCCCCCATGGCCTGGGCAGACTCACCTCTGCCCCCTCGTGGCAGTCCAGCGGTCAGGGCAGGGCAGGGCAGGGCCCATACCGCGGGGAGCTGAGTTGCTGGGCCAGTGTTACCTCCGGGGATTTAGCAACTTGTTAGGGGACTGTTGAATGGTGGCTTGAAACAAGGCCATCTTGTCCCGCTGGGGGACATTTAGCAATGTCTAGAGTCACTGGTTTGTTCCAAGTAGGGTCTGTGACCGGCACCTTCTGGGGGAAAGCCAGAGATGTTCTAAGGATCCTGCAACACACAGGACAGCCCCCCACAGAGAGGCTCTGAGCCCCAAATGTCCAGCGATGAGATGAGAACGCTGCTTTACTAAAATCAAGCATCTGCCACTGAATTTGCTCATTTTAATAAGTACCAGTCAATTAATAATCAAGTGATAGTCCACTAATAATCACTTTACTAATGAAAACGAAGCTCTCTATCACTCCTTTCTCAGCCTCCCTCCATGTCCCCCCATACTTCCCTCCGGTCACCCCTCCACTGCGTAACATGGATGAAGTCTCACACTGTCATCTTGGGGGCACTAATCTAATTTCTGTCAAGTATGATACAGATTTACCAAGTCTTTATCATGACCTCGGTGTGTCGCGTCTCCTGGCCCAGGGACGTGGACTCTCGTGAATGGTTTCGCCTCGGAGCACAGAGCCGACACGCCCTCCCCTCAGACAGGCTCACCCTTCGATTCCTGTTCTGAGGACACCGGGGTTCTGCAGTAATTTAAGTCAAGGTCAAGGACCCCCACAAAGCCCTGAGGGCGCCGGGCTTCAGCTCCAGGACCTGTGCCCGCACCAGAGACACCTCTGCTCTGGGAAAACTACCCTGAATGTAGGCACAGTTGGCACATGCCCGGCGCTGTCTTGGGCGCTCTGTGAGCCTGTCCAACCTACTTCAGGTTCCCGGAAGCACTTTTTTTATTAATTTATTTTCACATTTTGTGCCTTTTTCCATCTCAGCTGCAATTCCCGCGGACTTCCCACCGCCAATTCACCTGTGTGCCATCGCCATAGTCCCATGCACTTTACCCCCCATTTTTGACCCCATTTTGACCCCACTCCCCTCTCCATCCCGGCGAGGAGCTGGAAGGGATCATGCTTAGTGAAATAAGTCAGAAAGAAAAAGAAAAATACCGGATGGCTTCACTCATAGCAGGAGCATAAAGGACCGAGGTGGTGGGGGTGAAAAAACAAAAAAACAAGGAGCAACTGTATCCCAGAAGCACCCCGGCTCCGGCAAGCTCCCCACATGCAGAGACTGCTGTGTGGCCCCAGAACCACCTTCCATGTCATCAAGTCACCCTACCTCTGTCCTGTTCCTTACACGCTGTTTTCTCTGGAGATGTCAAGAGGACGCCAGGACATATTAGCTGGAGAAATGAACGCTTGACTCTACCCATGGGAGAATGAGTGTTCATGATGTGGTCAGTTCTCGTATTTTCCAGACAAAAGTTTCAAAGAGCACCGGCTGCCGCCCAGGGTTGCTGGCCCCGTATTCAGCGACCAGTCACATTGGTTCTGTCTCTCCCTTCCCCCCCCCCCGACTCCCCAATTTCAAGTTGAGGAACTTAAAAGGCCAGCCCTGCTTGTGTGGATCGGACTGTGGCCGAGTACAGACCCTTATTTAGACTGAGATGTTTGTTTTTCTACCTGATGCAGAAAGCGCCTCCCCTTGTGATGGATGGTCCTTTTGGAATAACCATCCGTAGGGCTTATTCCAGGCCGAACTTGTCCCTGGGGTCGCAGCCATGGACAGCAGCTGACCCTTCCAGCAAATGCAGGGCATTCCAGAAGTTTTATCACCTCTAAGTGATTCAAGTTAGACTCAACTTTCTTTTCTTTCCCCCTAGAACATGAGCATGAAGCTTCAGGAGCTTGGGGTAAGAATCTCACTTTGATATACTTTGATAGAACATCCTTGAACTTCTTGTAGCAACTTCACAGTAGGGGAGGGGCGGAAGACATGTAGAGAATTCAGTCGAGAGGACTCAACAAGGGAAAAAAGAAAAACAACAAAATCAGGAAACTTCCCTACCTTTAACCCGGTCAGAAACATTTTCTCCCAAAACTGTTTTGTTCCTGTTACCCGAATGTATTCTAGAAAACTGTGGAGTGAGGATATGAATGTGACTTAATGAATTATTATTCACAGATGTAAGTGAACTACTGACACCCTAATAGCACCCTAAATCCAGCAAATGCCAAAATGGGTGGGGACAAACACAGTCCTTTAGTTAAACTGAGCTGTTCAGGACTTTCTTCAGGAATCCCAGCAGTGC
Source organism: Condylura cristata (assembly GCF_000260355.1). NCBI lineage: Eukaryota > Metazoa > Chordata > Mammalia > Eulipotyphla > Talpidae > Condylura > Condylura cristata. The sequence goes on along the minus strand of NW_004567112.1, from coordinate 3,821,003 downwards.
CGGAAGACACTGTGAGCGCTGCCTCTCGGCCTTCCCAGCAGGAGATGCGCTCCCCCACGTAACCCAGCAAACACACCACTAAGGGACACCTGTGGGGGCCCTGAGCTGCTCAAATCCAGTCAGTTTCTCGCTTGCGGCTCAGCGCGCCTCCCAGACACAGTCCCCAGCACGTGTGCTTGGCTCACGACCCACTGCCTGAGGCTGCCGTGTACATGCAGGGCTCCCCCACAAACTCGGGGTGACTATTTTGCACAGCGGTGACACCTCACTTTTTTCTGTTTGCTCTTAGATGCTGAGAGCCTGGCACCATTTCCTGGCGGTGAGTCAAAGCTTTCTAACTCCTCAAGTGAACAGTCCTGCTGGGTCGTGTGCACCCCAGTGCTGGCGAGGTCCCCAGCCTTAACAAATGCTGCCAGACAGATGGACTCGTGGGGAGCCCTCTGTACTCACCTCACTTAACCCTCTGCTCCCAGAGCACCAGGGGAGCTCCTTCCCTCTTCCCACCCTCCTTGGCCACTTCACTCCTTCCTGCTCAGCTTCCAAGCCTTGGGGACACCACCCCCTTCTTAGAAAAGTTCTCCTGCAGGCCCCAGTCCCGTGACCCATGTCCCAAATATGATGTGGTCCTGCTCTGCTTTCTGACTCTTAGAGTAATTACAAGTCTGAACTCCACTCAGGATTAATGAAACTGTTACAGGGCAACCCAATGTGAACTGGGTTGCCTGTCGGTGGGTCCTCACCTACGCACTTAAGATTTAATCGTACTGCAGGTACACACACAGAAAGGGTCAATGATGGACTTAATTATAAAGGAAAAGAAAAAGGAACAACCCAGGGAAAGAGAAAGAGAGAGAGAGACATTAACTAGAGCATCCTACCAGTTCCGCTGACCTGGAACCCCAACAGCACACTGAAAGCTCATCAAGAGCCAAGCGACCAGCCACCAGCACGAGGCCAAGGGAGAGAGAGAGCCAACCTGGCTCCTCCATACACCCCAGAATCTCACAACGCCTGCTCAGCTCCAGCCTTGGGTCCTCACTGCCCGCTGCCATTTGGTGCTGCCGGAAGTTATAGTTTCAGTGACTGGAGTTGGAGGTGGAGCTGTAGCTTCAGTGACCACAGTCAGGGGTGGAGTCCACAAAACCTGTACCTGCAGAGTCCGTTCAGGACACCCTTTCCCCCAACGAAACCGCCTCGTCCAGCCCCCTCAGCCAGACTCTGTCAGCAGGACCAGGGCTGTTCTGGGCACGGCGCCGCCTTGCTCTCTGCTGACCCCCACACGCTCGGGCGAGCGCCATTGAATGGCAGGCGAGGGTGGAGGCAAGGACGCGCCTCCTCCTCCAAGTCCTCCTCTCTGTCCTTGGCAGACTGGCCGCAGCTGCAGCTGGTGAACGGGTCGGGGCACTGTGCCGGGCGCCTGGAAGTGTTCTACCTGGGCGAGTGGGGCAGGGTCTGTGACGACAAGTGGGACATGAACGAGGCAGACGTGGTGTGCCGGCAGCTGGGCTGTGGCCGCGCCCTCGCCGCCCCCGTGGAGGCCAAGTTTGGCGAAGGCGAAGGCCGGTTTCTGCTGGACGACGTGGACTGCACGGGGAGAGAGAGCTTTCTGGGCCAGTGTCCCCACACCGACTGGTCCCTCCATAACTGCGGCCCAGGAGAGGACGCCAGTGTCGTCTGCTCAGGTAAGTCCCTGGTGCGGAGCTCGGCATCCGCCGGCTTCTCTGGGAGGCTCACGGGCCAGGCTTGCCCTGGTGCCAAGGCCCCTCCCCACCCCGAGGGAGCCGGAAGTAGAAGGCATCAGTGAGCTGGGCGTCGTGAGCCATGAGGCGGGGTAGGAGGGCCACAGAGAAAAGGAGCGGAGCCATCGATGGCCCATGGCAGGCCAGAGTCCAGGGCTGGTGAGAGGCACACAAGTCGCCGTGACGTTCACCCCCTGCACCAGCCTTTCCAAGACAGATGCTCTGTGTCTGTTGGCTAACGAGCCCCCCAACAGAGGCCGGGCATTGACATTGCTACCTGGGCATGAAGTTCTTGCATTTTAACGTTCACTTTTCATGATTTAAAATTCCTTTCTAGAAACAGCTGCTTTTTTCCTTGGTTATTCACAGAGACTGAGTATTTAAAGCCACTGCTGGACACATTTATGCTTTTGTGTTTTCAGCCTGACAGTTTTTGATCTGCCAGCTGCCTGGGCAGGCAATGGGTAGATCATAAAGAAAAA
>NW_004567112.1:3814515-3818217 GCF_000260355.1 Condylura cristata | reverse complement strand
GATCTTTTCCAGCTCCATCCAAGTTGCTGCAAAAGACATGTGTTTCTCTTTTTTGGTTGCTGAGTAATATTCCATTGTATATATGTACCACATCTGAAAGCATTATTTTTACCGCCGTGTTAAGAAACTGAAAAGTTAAGAAAAACTCAGTAAATTAGCTGTGTAGCGTATGCAACTATCCAACATGGGTTCTCCCCACAACGTGGGCTCTGTGTGGCTGGTGAAGAGAGTGAATACTCTCCCTCCTAACAGAGAATTCTCAACCCCTCTCCCTGCAGAGAATGCTGCGGAAGCCCTGCCGATGCCCCCAGGTAGGAGGCGAAGCGTGTTGGCTCTGCAGAACCCGTCCTCTCTTGGCAGACATTTAACCTTGTGCTGTATTTCAAGTGTTTCCTGATGAGATTGCTGAGTCAAGTTGGAGGGAGAGCGTATTGCGTCTTCTAGATAGTCTGTGTCCTAGGAAACCAGTGAGTCCTGCATTGGGTCAAGCCCTTGGGAACACGTACAGGCCACTGTTAAATGTTGCTCCTTCAAGAAGGATTCCCCTGAACGTGCAATACAAAATCACTCTCTCCCAGTCACTTTCTACTTTAGTAACCTATTGTTTTTCTCGTCTTACAGTCTATACTGTCTGAAATAGTCATTTATCTTTTTAATTTGGTTTACCTGTTATCACATGTCCTCCCCACCCACCACCCAAAAATGGGAGTTTGTGAAAGCAGGAGCTTTGATGATCTTGTTATCTCAGAGCCAAGGACAGTTTCTGGTCATAGTAGCTTCTAAAGAGAATGAAAAACAGACATACCCTAGCATCCCGCCTGGACAATAACCCTGCTGCTGAAGACATCAAAATGATCCACAGCCCCATGCAGGAACTGCCTTCAGGAAAGCCCCCAGCCAGGCAATGGGGCAGTATCCCACTCCCTTCAAGTTCCAGGATGTCCAGAGCATTCTAATAAGGAGATTTGTTGGTTGATTGGTTTTCTTCTACTTATTTCTCATTATCTGCATGGTCCTGAAGTTTGTATTCTGTTTTTCTGGTTTTGCTATGTAGATATCAGTATTTTACTGTCAGCATCTTAGGTCTTCATGTAACATATTGACGGGGGTGGCCACTGGGGCTGGGGCCTCGGAGTGGCCACTGGACCCTAAAGGAGGCACAAGAGCTGAGGTGCGGCCATGCCTTGATCATCCTGCTTTGGTCCCACTTGGGTACCACTGCTCTGGACAGGCAGGTGGCCTTTGCTTCAGTAATGCTGGCCTGCCCTTGGGCTGTGGGCATTCTGGAAAGCCAGACTTGTGTGTTAAAGCTGTTATCTTCAGGGACTTCAAAATAATGAAATCAGCAGATACTTCTGAGAGCCTACAATGCCCAAGGGGCTGTATTTTGCCAAGAGTTCACTATGTGTTGTATTTCGTATTTTTGACCTGTCACATTAAAGACTGGTTAACAATCAATAGCTAGATGAGGGAAGGTTATTCAATGTGATTAAATAAGAAATATTTCATTTGATTCACATCAACAGATGATGGAAATTCACCAACTATATTATCAGGTAAGAGAACATCCTTGTTCTGTCTTCCCTAGCACATTTCTGACCTCACAAAAATACAGAAGAGAAACGATGAAAGAGGTGCTGCAGAGTTCTTTTGCTGCAAGTAGCTCATTACAACTTCCCCCATATGGTTGAGTTTTTTTGAGCTGATTTTGGGGTATTGCCTCCACGAGATTCACTAACTTCTTTTTAAAATGAGATAACAAGGCCATTGTTTCTGAAAAAAAAAAAATGCTAGAAACCACTTTGAACATAGAAGTTTTATTGTTGTGTCTGGCTGCTTTGAGAATATCCTAACTCAATTTTTACCGATGATGTTTCAAATTTTCTTTGAAGAAAGCTTCCTTTGATCATGTGCAAATTTGCTGATTGTACGGGCCTCCGATTGCTGTTATAACAAATCACATAAACATGGTGGCCTACATAGTGCAGATTTATTATCTTGAAGTTATAGAATCAGAAGTGCAAAATGGGTGTTTCTGAGCTGAAGCCAAGACGTCACTCAGTCTGTGTTCACCCTGGTGGTTCTAGAGGAAGATTCATTTCTTGCCTTTTCCGGTTTCTAGCGGCTGCCTGAATTCCTTGGCTTGCAGCCTCATTTCTCTCTCTCCAAAGTCAACAGTGTTGTCTTCAAATCTCTCTCTGCTTCTTCTCCCCTGTGTTCCATTTCCACTTTTAAGCTCTCGCATGATTACATGGGGCCACCGGATGGTCCAGGAAACTCTCTCTCTCTCAAGGACTATAATTAGCAACATTATTCCATCTGTAGCCTTCGTTTCTCCTTACCATAAGCCCAACAGTTTCCAGGTTCCAGAGGTTAGAATAAGGACATTGGGGCAGAGGCAGTATTTTACGTCCCACACTTATTTATTAAATACCATTCTGCAGTTGTCTCTGCATGGAACAGACACAGCTCTCAAGGCGGGCACCAAGATATGTGATGTCAACAGAAAGCAGAGAGAAGGAAAATGTGCTAGGAGAGGGAGCGTCCACTCAGGTCAGCACGAGAGGACAAGCCTAGGTGGCCCTCCCTGTGGCCCCTCTTGCCAGTGTTCCTTCAGGGCATGCAGGCCCCATGATCTCTAGGAGCAGAAGCAAGCCCTGGATGTGTGGCGCCGTGGAGAGTCTTCATGTTAGAGCCCGGTGACATGTCAGTAATAAAACAGGCTACAGAATAAGCAGAACAGGCGAATAAAATTACCAGGGGGTTCTACCGACCACCATCAACTCTTAAGGAGAATGTGAAGCTCAGAATACACAACTCTCCTCACAAAATACCAAATGCCTACACCAGTTTGGGAGAGAGGGATGCAGGTGACTCGGTTGCACAGGACTGAGGAGGGCGGCTAAGAGCTGGCAATGTCACTACACAGCACTCACTTCAGTTGAGGCTCTGTCTCTGCTCCCTCTGTCACCATCCCTGCCAGCACCTGGCAGTCGCCAGCCTGCTCCCATCTCTACGGATTTGCCCGTTGTGGAAATTTCCTGCCAATGCAATGCTGTATAAGTGGCCTCGTGCCTGCTGCAGGGCCGGCCACAATGCCCCAGTTTCCCGCCAGTAACAGGGGTTTCTCCACTGCAGTCCTTCCTGCGGCCATCTCGACGCCTCGCTCCCCGGTGACTGTGGCGCCTCCCACACCCCCAGGTAGGCCCCACTCGCACCCCACTGCCGCGTCTCTCAGCGCCGCCGCTCTGAGGTGAGCAGTGAGCCGCCACGCTGACCTGGGCTCACCTGAGGTACCGTGGCCTCCGTTAGGGGTGCAGTGAGTTGAGGAGACCGGGGTGCGAGGCCCGAGGTGCATTCCATGCTGGGCGGGTTCACGGTTTGGTCGTCTGTAGCTTTACCGTCCAAGGACACCGGCTGCAAGGTTTCTCGGTCCACACGTGTTCACAGGGCAAAGAGGGAGGGGAGGAGAAAGGCAGGGAGAGGGGGCCAGAGGGAGAGGGATTCTAAGCGTCACCTCGCGTCTGAGTCTGAGAGAGTCAGTAGCGTGCCGGGACATTTCCAAGCTGGAAGGATTCATTATCTGCATGACATGAAGAATGCCAAAGGATCGTTATTTTATACTGCTTAGACATTAAAATGATAACATTTTGGATTTCTCAGTATATATAATGATAACACACAAAATATTATCATTTATAT
>NW_004567112.1:3800306-3814334 GCF_000260355.1 Condylura cristata | reverse complement strand
ATATATATAATTCATTTCGCCTGTTTCTTTTTACTGTTAATATGGCTACCAGAAAACCTTAAATTACATATGTGACTCCTGACTTACTCCTACGGGACAGCATTGTCTTTTTCCACATCAATCCCTGTCTCCCCTGCCTTACCTGGGTTTTCTTACCTGAGCCTCAACAGCTAGATGAGGGAACTTCCATGATCCCTATTTTCTGAATGGGGAAACTCGGTTCCAATAGGCCAGATGTAGCCCCCAAGGCCGAGGGGCTGGTACTACAGACGATCTGACTTCAGAGCCCTCGAGCTTAAGCTCTGAACTACTTTAACTCTCTGACCCACATAAAATCCCACTAACTACTGAAAAGACTGGCCGCGTGCAGCCTGTACAGAAACTGTCAGGAGCCTTCTGAGTCGAGGGTAACTAAGGATAAAGGGTGGGCTGATCTCGCCGCTCGCCTACGGCCTGGCTCCGAGTTGCACACTCCACTGGCTGGACAGTCCCCAGGTCAGGGCCAGCTGCCGGGCTGTGGGCCTGGCGCCAGCTGTGTGAGCCTCTGCAGGCTTCTTTACCGCCCGGTGCTCACTGTCCTTATCCGTTGGGGTTAGCAGTTGTGTGAGGAGGAAGCAGGTGGGTTTGGGCAAGCCCTGAGTGGAGAGCCGGGTGCCCAGTGCCCGCAGGTGTGGCTCCGTCCGTGCCTGGGGCAGGCGCTGTGGAGTGACCCGGGGGTGGCGGCGCCGCTCTGCTGGCCACAGAGGAAAGAGCAGCTGTCTCTGCTCCCTGTCAACTCCCTGCCCAGCACCTGGCAGTCACCAGCCTGCTCCCCATCTCTGTGGGCTTACCCGGTCTGGAAATTTCCTCTCAGTACAATAACATAGTAAGTGGCCCCGTGTCTGGTGAAGTGTTCCCACCCTCTCTTTGAACGTGAATTCTTCTCCGGAGATACATGCAGGCGAATAAAGCCCTTCTCTTTGCCGTCTATATTCATAGCAGCCGTGGGTCTTCTCGTTTGTTTCCTCAGCAGCTGTCTCGACTCCCCCGGACCCAGGAAGTGCTAACCTTGCAGACATCTCCGCAGGTAGGTCCACGAGGGAAAACAGTGCCACTGAGGGAAAACAGTGGCAGCGGGAGTGTATGAGAGGGCACAGGCCTCTTCAAGCATCTCCAGAAGAAGGATGATAAGTTCAGAACTGGAGCAAACACAGTGGACACCAGGAAGCCCAGCAACACCTTAGCCACAGAGTTTTAGCTCCAAGAGGGCAAAGGTTTGGTGTGTCTTGCTGATCTCTGGCACCTCTCACGGTGCCCGGCACGAGCCAAGCATCCAGCGAAAGTTGGCGGGAGCAGTAAAAGCAAGTACAGGCTGGGCTGGCGGTTGGGCCCTCGCAGGGCCACTTCGGTCTTGGCAAAGGAGCCGCCAGACTCAGATATGGGGGGGACCCTGTGCTCAGGGGAGGGGCATCGCTCTGGGGCGCCAGGAACACGCGGCTGGCCCTCCCCTGAGGGCTGTGTTGCCCGTGGAGTGAACAAATGCAGCCAGATTCGAACGGCTGTTTTCTTTTCCAGCCTCAGCAGATCATGAAAGGAAACCAAGCGTCACAGCAGGTACAGCAATGCGCACCGCAGTCCTGCACCTTCCAGAGGGACGCCGGGGCGGAGGGATCCAGGCGCCTGTCACGTGATGTCCTTTGCGGGCTCACCCACGATGACCAGTGTCCTTATGAAAGCAGTCATCTTTGCGACTTTTGCCCAGTTCTTTTGTGACTTAGTTCACTAGTGCTGCACAGAACCTGGGCTGATGTGGGGTTCCTGGGGCGGGGGGCCAGGGAAAGCAGCAGGGTCCCCTTTAGGAGCCTCTGTCAGCCCCTGCCCTGACTCAGAGCTCACTAGAAACTGGGCCTATGAGCTATGGTCAGTGCAGATGTTCTGGGAAACTGCAGTACGGAGCAGCGGGTGGCTCTTCAGTCGCTGCTAGCCGGGTCCTTTTCCTGTGAGTTCTCGCGTCTCTTGTCTCAGGAAACGCAGCCTCAGTGCTAACCACGGTCTCCCTGTTGTTCTAGTTTTACCTGGGGTCTACCCAGCATCGTCCAGCCGCAGAGCACAGGCGCCCTGGCCCAGCCCCTCAGGTCAGCAAACGTCCCCCGGGGTGCACCACTGCGCTCCTGAACCCCAGGGGAGCGTCCCAGCTGGGGAAGGAACAGGGAGACTTGCAGAGTTAGAAGCCACTGAGCCCTGGAGCTGGACACAGGGAGAGGAAGAGGACCATGGACCCCCACCCACTGGGCCTCCTGGTCATCTTCCTGGTCCTCCTCTCCCAAAGGAGCATGTTCAAGTTCAGAAAATACAGAGAATCAGAACGCAGAGGCCGGGCCCCTCCCGTGAGGCAGTGCGTGGCCACACGTGAATCTGTCGTCTTGTCCAGCTTAGCAAGAAGGGAACATCCTGGATGACCCTGAAAATCGCCAGCCTCAGCCCCATTCTCTCCCTCCTGGAGATACGCTTATGAGCTGTCTCACTATAGTTCTTCTTGTTATATTTTTATGATTGCAAATTAAGTGATCTCTATGCAAAGGACTATTGACTAACTCCCAGGTTAGGGGGGTACAGAGCCCCAGTAACCAAAACTCCTCCGAGAACTCTGACTCCCTCAAAACATGACTGTGGCCCTCACCTGGAAACCGTGAGGTCACAGGACGCCCCCACCCAGCACCCACAGATGCGCAGGCCCCGTCTACCAGCCCTCCAAGCAGTGCATGTAAAGTCTATAGACCAAAACGCCACATGCTCTGGGCTCACAGTTGAGGCCCACATGCATCCAGGGTGGCTATATGTGATTTGTGCTTTTCTTGCACTCTAATGCCATGAGTCCCTGTATATCATTCAATATCATTTATCCTCTACTCAATATCACATTTTTGAGACCTACCCATGCTATGGCACACGTGTGGGTGTGTCATTCTCCGGTTTAACAGCTGTAGTGCTCTGCTTCTTTGACTAGACCATCTAATTCATGCATTTCCCCAGCGGCAGAATATGTGGCCTCAATTGTTCATGTCACCTGCTTATGTCAAGTTGTAAAGCACCAATGCAAAAGCAAGCAACTCCCCCACCCCAGACACACACACACCTGCAGTGGGGTCTGCAAGGCAGTGGCTGGTAAAGGGCATTTCACACTGTAGAGCCAGCAGTTGTCCCTAAAAGGGGAACAGTTGTCCACTGATTAGAAGGGGCCTGTGCATCTGTGGGTGCTGGGACAGGGTAATCTTGTGACCTCACGGTTTCCAAGTGATGGCCACAGTCACTTTTTTAGGGACCCAAAGTTCTGGGAGGATTTTTGGCTGCTGGGGCTCTGTCCCCCAGAGTCATCTGCTCAGGTGAGAGGTCTTTTGGGGTCTAAATGACTGGCAGACAGAGTGTGTCATTGCAGAAAACGGGAACTGAGCCAATGGTCTGCTGTGGGAGGGCTGAAGTTTTCCTTTCTCTGAATTAACTGGTTCTCTAACTGCAGGTCCCTCCCCTCCAAGTAAGGCTGATCTGAGCTATTCCTATGTCCCATTGTATTATCATTCTGCCTAGTTAACACTTATTCTGTGTGACTGAAAGGGAAACGAAGTGACTCAGTTAAATCAAGCTACAAGCAGCTTGCTGAGTTGATGAACATGGTCCATGTTGCCTGGGCCAAAAGGCTTTCCCAGTCTAGAAATCAACCCACTGCAATGGATGGAATTCAGAACACAGAGGAGCAGGACTGACCTTGCTTTCATGTGCTCCTGCTCCCCCTACTTCCCCAGGAAACTCCTAATCCTGGCCTGAATGGACCCTTCCCTGAGCAGCTTCCCCAGGGTAGATCCCAGGCAATATTTAGGAGGAAGCATCATAGATTGCTCAACACCCAAGAGCAATATTAGCTAAGAGGGATGTTGACAATTAGCCAACAAAACCCAATCACCCAGGTACAAACACCTTCCCAAGTCAGAATTTAGTTAGCAGGTAGTTGCAGGCAAGGAAAGACTCCTGAGGCTATTGAGAACTGGAATAGCCACTGGCTAGGGTGTAGTTTCCTGTGCCAATGCTCATCTGTCATCACAAATTACTTATTTGAGGAGAAGTTGTCATTCACTTTCCACAGTGATTAGATCAGAAAATTGTCCCTCTGGAATACATGAAACCTGATCCTTCCTAACAGACAAAGAAATATCAGTTGATATATTCATACTTAGATGACTTTAAAGTCCCTCTACCACCAGGAAAAGTCATAGGGTGATTCGAATAATATTTTTTGATCCTAAAGCAGTGGTTTTAGAGCTTTACTCTGCATCAAAATTACCTGGATGGTTTATTAAAACATAACCTGCTAGATCCCAATCAGTTTCTGATTCAGTAAGCCCAAGGGTCAATTTGCATTTCCAAAATGTTTGGGTGGTTTGTGTTCCTGTTCTGGGGACCACACTCTGAAAAATATTTTCTTGAATTTATAAGTAGAAGCAGAACTGATGCCATCTTCATCACCATTATCAGCCTCATCTTTGTCAACTTCACAACCATTGCCAACGTCACCATTATCACTATCATCCTCACCATTGTTGTCATCATCACCTTCGTCACCGCCATCACGACCACCTGCATTATCATTATCATCTTCATCATCACCATCATCATCATCACCATTGTCAACACCAAGATCAGCACTGTTATCATCCTCATCACCACCACCAGCATTATTTTCATCATCTTCATCACCATTGTCATCATTATTGCCATTGTCAACAGCAACATTATCATCATCTTCACTGTCATCAACACCATTGTCATCATCAACATTATCATCATCATCTTCATCATCTTCATCACCACCACCATCATCACTGTCATTGTCACCATTACCATCATCTTCATCACCATTATCATCTTCATCTTCATCACCATCATCTTCATTAACATCACCATTGTTCTCATCATCAATGACATCTTTATCAGCATCAGTGTCACCAGAAGCGTCACCATCATCATTAGCAAAAACAAGTCCATCTAGTAAGTTGAACTTCGTACTTAAGAATCACTTCTCTCTTTGTTTTTAGATTATGTGTTCAGGGTTATTTTATATATATATCATGTATATATAATATACTATATATAGAGAGAGAGAAAGAAAGCAAAACATCCAAATGAGAATATTTAAATACAATTTCAAGAGAGCTGTAAACATCTGCTATCTTGCAAATAGATTTTTTGGGGTGAATTAATTTTACGTTCATGGTCTCCTCTTCATCTGATAGTCACTGTTTTACCCAAATCTTCATTTCTCTTCCTGCCTACAAGACCACAGACTCCCAAATGGTTTCTCTGCCTATTTATTATTTCAACTCCTTGCTATTTAAATTTGAGATCCTCCAACACCCATGCCACCTGAAATTAACTCCCGTCCTTTCACCTGTAAAAGTCCTACCATGATTGGTGATGGGAAGTCCATGGGGATTGCAGCTGAGATGGAAAAAAGCACAAAATGATGTAAAAATAAGCTACTATTAAAAATAAGAAAGTCCTACATGTTTTAATGTTCCTGGGCTCCAGGTCACTTCCCGTGGTCTCCACAGATGACATAGCCTCTATATTTGTACCGTTTTTATTGACTTCCCTTACAAACACCTCATATTATAGTAACTTTTTCCAGATTTAAATAAAGCCACCATTTCTCACACACTTAATGAATATTTGTAGTGAATTGTGGCCCATAGTATTACTCTGTAGTGACTACTTTCATTTCCTTTAGGTTCCCATGAGTAGGGTGTCCTTCAGACTGTCTTCTGTTTTTTAATATTTACATCTACTGAGCCAAAGATTCAAGGATAAGTAACCGAGGCCAGTGGTGATGATTTTTACCTCGATGATGCCAAAGACAATTAAACAACAAGCACCCGGGTTCTCAGAAGTCAGCCCTGCAGTGCGTGTGCTTCTTTCCCCTCTAAGGATGAATTCTGACATAGCTTTGCTGTTCCTTCCAGCCAGAGGCCGCTCAGAGCTTCCAAGGACCCCCGCTGCCAGGGTCTCCACACCCTCACTCACAGGTATGAGCAGCAGCTGCTGAGAGTCGAGGACTGACCAGCAGCACGAGGGGAACATATCCCCGAGCTCGAGGGGATGCAGGCAGTTGCAGGGGAGGCAGCCCACGTGAGACTTTCTTGACCTTCCTGAGTCTCAGTGTCTTAATCTATGCAATGACGCAGCGTCATCTGCACAGGGAGGGCTGTGCCTCAGCAGGAGCCACCTCTTGCCCCCTGCCTGTGGTCACGTCAGCTGTCGGGAGCGGACATCACGGACGCACAGAGCTGAGCCTGTGTCTTCTGTGTCCCCAGGCGCCGCCCAGCCACCAGGCCCCACTCCAGCCTCTGAGCCCGAAGCTGCCACCTCGTCGCACACCCTGGCAGGTGGGTCCGGCGGTGCCCGGCTCTCGAGCCTCTGTGCTGCCCCTCCCTGCGTGTGCCTGTCCCCTCCGAGCCAGGCAGCGGCCATTGCTCCACAGCCCCAGGCCCGCCCCCAGGCTCCCTGTGGATGACTGGTCACATGCGGAGGTGAGGGGCGCTGCCTGACTCGCGCTGGCCCCGCAGGGCCGAGTCTCCCAGGACGGAAGGTGAACAGCTCTCTGCATTGCCCCACCCACAGCCCACAGGGGGCCCAGGGGAGCAGCTGTCTCTTCCCATCACCCAGATGGCTCAAGTAATTCCTTATTTGTCTAAACTCATCGCAAAAACCATGACTCGTCGATATTGAAAGGACTGTTGTGGAAACCACAGAACTTGCAATTGTTGAGATCAATCTGATGTACTCGGGGCACACTTAGTTTTTATCAGATCCTAACATTTTGTTTTCATTTTTGAGATCTTGCTTAAGTGAAGCCATCTAAAAGCACTAGTAGATTATACGAGGCTCTACTTTACACTCAGATTTTTGTTTATATCAAAAATCCAGTGACTATCAGGTCTAGTCATTTTTTCTAAGAAAAATCTTACTTTGGTTTCGTTATTAGGAATCAGTGTTTGCTAAAAGCTGTGTGAGGAACCTCTTACTCTTTAAGACTGTAATGTTGCCAGACACTCAAATCAATATTCCAAACTACTAGCCGACTTTAGTTAAACTAGTAAGACAAGTGTTGGGTTTTCTGGTAGTTTTATTCCAGGACAGTGAAGGGATTTTAGTTTTGGTAAGAACTTGTGGGTTTTTTTAAAAGGACTTCAGTTTCCCAAATGTATCTAAACAGGCAAAATTTTCAGATGTTGAAGCATCTTTCAAGATGCTTTCAATCACATTTTGGAAAAATTAGCTTCTGAGTAATCGGGTTCCTATGGGCCACTGTGAAAAATCCTACACGTGTTCTAAACAGAACCAGTCCATTATGCGCAGACAAACCAAATATAGGAACTAATGCCAAGTGAGGACTGTCTGTGCCATTGAACAATTGATTAAATAAGCCTCTTATGAGAATCTTTTGGGCTCACCAGAAAGTGCCATAATGATGTCTCCACCCAGATGCTGACGGTCTGACGGCTCTCACAGAAGCTGCTTCCTCAATGTACGCACACTCAGGTCAGCGCTCTCTACCGGCCACCGTGCCTTTGATTCTCACCCTCTGTCTGACTTGTTCTCAATCAATAGTGTGTGTGGGGGGGGGACACTTAAGGGACAGCAGAACCGCCCCATCTCTTTTTACAGTGAAAACTGTTGATTCGTAAAGGGTGCGGACATTTTTCAACATGTTTATCCGTCACCTGATTTCTTGAAGAAAAAAAAAAAAAGCAAAACTCCTTTCTGTGTGTCAGGAACTACTGCTGGGGCATCCAAATTGTAACCCAATGACTCCCGAGCCCAAACCATTGTTGTAGAATCAAGTGGAAAAGGGCCGGGGGGAGGGGTTGGGGGGGTTAAAAGATCTGCTACTGATAACACACAGCAGGCTGAGCTGAGCACGTGCATTGGACATCGATTTGCTACACCAAGGAGCCGAGGAGCTGGTGACACGGGGAGTGCAGATGTACACAGTGACTGTGTGCCTGCCGGGTGTGGCCCGGGACCCTCTCACAGCTGGCTTGTGCCCAGGGACAGGCAGGCCGACGTGGGGGCGCCCCTCCCCGCACCTGGCTGAACTCTGTCTTCTCCATCAGCAGCCGCGGCAGCTGCGTGTCACTGCAGGAGGTGGCAGCTGCCAGAGGGCACCACATCAGCCCTCCAAGGGGGTCTGGCCTCGTGGCTTATCACGAGTTTGTTAAGGGGGTAGGGCTCAGCACCCGGAGGAAGAGGTGAGTCGGGGGAAGTCGTGGCGTTCCTGGCTCTGGCCGCTCTCCACTCTCCCCCAAATCGTCATGTGTTCACCTGCCGGTGGACGTTTTCAAAAGCGACTTGATCCAAATGCCCCTAAGGACCAGGAAATACGATTGTTGGATCCATGACTTACAAGGCAGAGGAGGAGCCGGAGCGGCTCACAGGTGCCACGTGAGCCAGACGCCCCGTGGCTGCACAGAGCGGGACTTCCCAGCACTGAGAGCAGGTGGAAAGCCCGCCCCCACCCCCGTGAGGCCATGTCGCCGTGACGCTCAGCTGCCCGCAGGAAGAGATGAGAGATGGCAGCAGAGACCCCAGAATGGACTCAGGGGCACAGAGCACAGCGTGGGGCCGACCTCAAGTTCCCCTTAGAGGCTCCAGAACTAGACTGGGGCAGGATGGGGGTGCATTCCCAGCCTGGAGCTTTGTTTGCGGGGAAACCTGTGGAAAACCTGTGCCATACTGGAGTCTGGTTTCCAGAATGTTCTCATGGAAACACATCTGATGTGAGTTAGGAGGCCGCTGGTCTTAAGTGGTGTCCCTGTTTGTCCCTGTGTGCAGGTGATGGACTGGCAACTGCCATTTCCACATCAGGCCCTTCCTGCCCTCACTCCACACAGGTGGTGGCCGATAAAGCCTCCTGTGGCGTGGCAGGTACCTCCTGTGGCCGGGCAGTCGCGGCATAGTGTCTGACCACGCTGGAGCCGTGCACAGAAGCGATGCCTTTAACCACGGTCACTACACCACACCCAGGGGCAAGAAAGGCCTCTCCCTGCAGTTCCCAGGCCCACACAGAGGCTGAGAAGACAGCTGACACCGAGCACCCTAGGTGGGGAAGGTGGGAGCAGCAGGCCCACAGGGGTACCGGGAAGGGGTTGGCTTCCTTGTGCCCTGCAAAGCAAGTGAACAAAAGTAAATCGGGAGTTGAACAAGGACTAACTGCTCACCTGAGGGCTCCTGAGAAGATTGCCTGGAACGTCAAATGCTAAGGCTATTAGGCACACTCTGAGAATTGATTATAACAGACATGAAGGGTTCACTGTCCGCTTGGATGTCCCTGGCTGCTCCTGTGGCTTCATTTGGACAAACTGACCATCTCGGCCATGGCCAGGCCTTCCCGTCAGCCCGTAAGCTTTCCCTAGAACCACCCATGGCCTGTTTCCCCAAGTTAAACTTGGCCCCGTCTCGGCACCTTGCATGATACTCGGCAGATGTTAGCTCCTTAGCGAGGAGGAGACGGAAGCTCAATGGTAATAAAAGTGGAGTCAGGCCAGCGGTGGGTAAGAGACACCCCAGCTTCATGCGGGGAGCTCCGTTCTTTCTCCAGACTGAAATCTCTGGGCCATGGGCCCAGGACGAGTTACACAGATGGAGACGCAAACCCCTCCTTGACGCGCTCTGGCGAGTGTCCTCTTGAAATGACTTTTATCACCGCTGGGGGCGCTTCTGGGCCTGGAACTGCTTGGCGAGCACTCCGCCATCCGGGCGGCCCACCACCGGGCATGGACCACAGCCCTTTCAGAGTACAGAGATGCCACGTCAACCCTGAGGTCCAGACTGCCGAAGACAAGCTCGGTGAAGGCAAGGAGAAAAGCCGAAGGACGTAGACGCAGAGGTGGTTATGACTGTAGGTGCCGCAGCTGGGCGGCGACACGGCTTTTGTCAGCAGCTGAGAGGGGCCCTCCAGCCAGTGCACCCCGGGACAGGGACCCCCCATCCGCCGGCGGGGGTCCCCAGTGTCTCTTCCTGTGCCTCCAGGAGTCTGCATGGACGTGAGGCTGGCGAACGGCACGGGGCGGTGCTCAGGCCGACTGGAGGTGCTTCGCCGGGGCACGTGGGGGACCGTGTGCGGTCATCGCTGGGGCCTGGCCGAGGCCGCTGTCGTGTGCCGCCAGCTGCGGTGCGGCCAGGCCGTGCTGGCCCCCGCGGGGGCCCGCTTTGGGACGGGCTCCGGGCAGGTCCTGCTGGACAGCGTGCGGTGTGTGGGCAGCGAGCGCCACCTGGGGCAGTGTGCGCACAGGGCCGCGGCCGGGCACAACTGCAGGTCCCTGGCGGGCGCCAGCGTCATCTGCACAGGTGAGGGCTGCCGCCTCGGCCGGGGCCACCTCTCGTCCCACTGCCCGTGACCACGTCGGCTGTCGGGAGCGGACGTCACGGACGCACAGAGCTGAGCCTGGGCTTGTGTCCCCAGGCGCCGCCCGGCCACCAGGCCCCACTCCAGCCTCCGAGCCCGAAGCTGCCACCTCGTCGCACACCCTGGCAGGTGGGTCCGGCGGTGCCCGGCTCTCAGCCTCCGTGCTGTCCCCCTGCCTGTGCCTGTCCCCTCCGAGCCAGGCAGCCGGGGGTCACGTGTGGGGGTGAGCGGCGCTGCCTGGACCCGCTGGGTCTCCCAGGACGGAAGGTGAACAGCCCCCTGCCTCACCCCACACCCCACAGGGGGCCCAGGGGAGCAGAGGGAGCGGGTGCCTCTTGCCGTCGCCTGCACGTCTCAAGGACGTCTCAAGGACGTCTCAAGGACGTCCCAGCCTTGTCTAGTCGGCGCCTGGATTCTGGGAGTGCAGAGGATGGAGTGACTCGGGGCTCTGGCAATTCACACAAAACAGTAAAAGCCGACTCTCCTCTCCCAAGGAGACCGATTGGGGGTTCTCGCCCGGAGGCTGCAGCTTCCTCCTTACCCCTGTGTGTGTCTGGTAACAGAAGTCAGGGGACATTGCACCCCAGTATTTGATTACGCATTTTCAAAGTGCCCAACAAAGTTGAAGAACGGCCGCACGAACTGCCTAGATGCTGGGCGCATTCTGGGATGCTCGTTCTTATTTTCATAGTGACATAAAAATAGCATGAACATAAAACACATTTTATCACTGAGCTCTGCTTTATGAGCCCCAGAAGTCACACATTTTAAGGTCCAGCTTGATGGATTTGGGGATCGAATTCAGCTGTGCTGTCGCCATCAAGAACTAGAACAGTTCTCTGGCCCTAAGGTCTTCTCCTGCCGTTTCTGAGTCCAGACCCCGTTTCCCCGCAGTGCAAGTGCTGTGTGACTTCAGGACCAGCGGGGGGTGCGGCAGAGAGACCAGGGGGCCACCCCCGTGGGTCAACAGGCAGCCACGTTCTTTCTGCCCCAAAGAGGGGTCTGGGGGGGATGGGTCCCTGGCCTTGCTCCTCCTCATTCCTGCTGAACCCCCAGGACGCAGCCACTTTGGAGCTTCTGTGCATTCTGTCGCGGCTCTGACTTCCCGATGTCGCCCCCAACAGGCCCTGGGGACGCAGTGCCCGCGGCTCCGGAGCTCGGGGCGGCTCAGCGGCCACCACCTTCCGCACCTTCGGGTAAGGCGGCGCCTCTGCGCGGGTCTTGTTGGTCCAATTCGCGGCAGTAACCAAAGCAGGCATGGCTCCCTGGGTGCCGGGGTGCGGTGGGACTCAGGGTGCCGGGGTGCGGTGGGGCTCAGGGTCCGGGGTGCTGTGGGGCTCAGGGTCCGGGGTGCGGTGGGGCTCAGGGTCCGGGGTGCCGTGGGGCTCAGGGTGCTGGGGTGCGGTGGGGCTCAGGAGGGGCTTTACCTGACCTGGGGATCAGGCAGGAAGCTCAAGTACCTCAACCTCAACCAGGTGAGGAGACAGTGGGGTCGTCCAGGGGGAAGAAACTAGGTAGCTGGACCACCTTGGGCTGTGGGGCGGACACATTAATCCGCTTTCCAGATTCAGACGTGACCAAGAGGCAAATTAGCCTGGGGTCAGAAACGGCAAGAATAGCTCACCGGGCCCATTACTCCCTAACCTAGCTGTTGGACAGACGTTTAGGGGAGGACAGAGGGGCCCCTCCCTTCCCGGGACTCGGGGTGTTCCCATGGACAGATGAGGCGCCAGAGCTCCGGCACACTGGCAGGGTTCTGGGGTGGGTGATCACCAGGGTGCGGTTATGGACTCTGAGTTTCAGGTGCCTGGATTCAAGCTCCGTGTCCTTCTTTTTCTTCCTTTGCTAAATATTTTTTGTGTCACGTGAGCTACCACGAACAGCACCGAGCAGGCGGGGCTGGACGTCCATAATGGACGCCTGCGGCCCCAGTTCCCTGTGTTTGCAGACAGACGAGTCTTGTATACAGAAGCCTCAGCACGAGGATGGGGGGCCCTGCTGTGAGAGAGGCCCACGTGCTCGCTGCTCCCCTAGGCCACGGGGTGGACACCTAAGGGGGAGGCACAAGAGAGGAGCTGGCCGCCAGGGAGGCCTTCTCTGGGAATGCGCTGCCCTTCTTCCTCCCCGCTCCTCCCAGCACCGTTAATCTCAGCAGCTTCTTGACTCGCTCGCCCACCCACACTGGGACCCTCACACCCACCTTCCCCGGGGCGTACTCTCTTTCACCGCCCAAGTGGCCAGCAGGAAACATGGCCCACCCAGCGCGGTGGCCCCTCTGGGGTCACTTACAATTGCCTGTGAGTCTGTGGGTCAGCTGGGCACATCTTGGCTGACCTTGGCTGACCTTGACAGGATTTGCTCTTGCATCTGAGGTTAGCGGACAGGTCACTTGAAACTGCCCGACCCGCCAGAGCCCTCTCGTGTCTCGGAGCATGGCAGCTATGACTGAGGTGACGATCCCACCCCTCTCCCACCACCCAGCAGGCCGAGGTGACCCTGAGGCCTCCGCCCATTACTTCTATCGGCCAGGCCGCCGGCCCAGAACCAGGGGGTGGGAATAAACTCAACCTCTGGTGCAGGAGCCACATCTTCCAGGATTGAAGGGAGAGAACACTGTGGCCTGTGAGGCGTCCGGCAGGCAGGCTGCCTTACCAGGGTGCGGGAGGAAGCATACAGGCTTCTTAGGGTACCCTGGGGCGGGGGCGCCTGGACGCGCTCATGGGAGCAGGAGGGTGCAAGGAGCAGGTTCTGGAATGCGAGAAAGCAGGTAGACCCGAGCCTCATCCAGGGGGGCCCCTGACCCCCGAGCCTCCCTGTCCTTCCAGGGGACTGGTGCGGCTGACGGGCGGCAAGGGGAGCTGCGCCGGCCCAGTGGGGCTCTTCTTCCAGGGGTCCTGGGGGACAGTGTGCGACGACCGCTGGGACCTGCCGGCGGCCAACGTGGTCTGCAGGCGGCTGGGGTGCGGCTGGGCCGTCACCCCGGCGAGGCCCACTTTGGGGCGGGCTCTGGGAGGGTCCTCCTGGACGACGTGCAGTGCCAGGGCCGAGCCGTGCCTGGGGGAGTGTGCCCGCGCCGGCTGGCTCTCCCACAACTGCGGGCAGGGCGAGGACACGGGCGGCATCTGCTCAGGCAGGCTCCCGAGGGGGCGGGCACTCGCGGCCAAGGCAGCCAGGGAGGGGCCCGGCCCACCGGCCCACGGCCGTCTCTGCCCCTCCCGCTTACAGATGCTGAGAACTCGCCCGCCACAGCACCAGGTAGGGAGCTCTGCCTTTGCCCTTCCTCCAGATCTCAGGAGGGGCTGCGCTGGAGTCGGATGTTCGCTGAGCAGTGGGCCATGCCGAGTCGCTGGCCACCCTGCAGAGAGACGGGCAGTAGCTCAGACATCGCGCAACAGCCGTCCCCCCGGACTCTCTCCTGGACTCTCTCCCCCACTGTGGCTTTTACGTACTAGAAGCAGATTCTAAAATGCTCAGTCTCCTGGTTAGCACTTGGGTTTGTCAGTTCTGAGCATGGCAAGGGGGTGGCAGAGAGCTATGGGTGGCCTCAGATAGGAGTGCTGGTCAGGGTCACTTCTTCCCGGGGACAGAGGCTG
>NW_004567112.1:3797110-3798931 GCF_000260355.1 Condylura cristata | reverse complement strand
CCGCTGGGTCTCCCTCAGAACCGTGTTCTGACGAAGAGCGGAAGAAGTGACCCTGACCAGCCAAGTGAGGCCAGCGGACTCGCGGTCCCAACCCCATCGAGGGTGCAGACCGCGGCCGGGGCCACCAGGGGCGGCGTCTCAGCGGGCGGCGCCCCGACAAGCACTGCGTCCCCCCTTCTCTCTCCTGTCACCTCTGCCCGCCTCCACCCTTCCTTTTTCCTTCCCCTTTCCCCTTCTGCTCTTGGCGCTGTCGTGGGTTTCCAGAAGCGCCAGTAACTTTTCTTAACACCACGTGGAGGTAAAGGGCTCAAAACCACAGATGTGAGAGCGCCTGGCTGGCCATCCTAGGCCGAGCCCTGCTGGGTGCCAGGGCCAAGCACGGGAAATCTGATGGAGGAGCCGTGGACTTTGGAAAGCAGATAGGGGACAAGCAGGACAGAGACAGATGGGGAAACAAAGGGGCAGAGACGGACAGGCGACTCAGAACCCCTGTCGGGGGCGGGTGAGAGAGCATCCCCTTCCCGCTGGGTGGCGAGCTCAACAGTGCGATTAGTCACGCCACGTGGGCATGCACGGGTCCTGCCCGTCTCGTGCACACAGGCCGCCAGCTCAGCTTCAAGGGGGAAATGGGAGCAGTTCCCTCATCAAACCGACACGATCAGAACGGCAGACCCCACCGCCAGGGAGCCGCCGGGCAAGTCGGCAGACCCTGGCTGACAGCTCTTCCCGGCAAGGCCCGTCAGGGGTAGAGTAGAAGTGAGAAAAATCGCAAAATTCAGATGCTTTCATGCCCTAAGCGGGTGAGACCTTTTAGACTCACCTGTACCCTGAAATGGCCCCAAGACACACTCACAAAACAGTGAAAGCTCTTGGAGGAAAAAACAATTCATGAAAGAAAGAAACAAGGCGTGGATCACAGAACTGGTAAGTGAGCTAAGCACTGGTCAAAACTAAAACTCTGAAATGTCCTGCATGTAGGGAACTCGCCGTGTGGCAGCGTCCTCACTAACTCATCCGGGGCCATCCGCAACCCCCCGCGGAACGCGATGCGTGACAACTTCACCTGTGTGTGGGAAATCAGGGCCAACTCGTCCAATCACATCCTGCTGGCCTTCCCGTACCTGAAGTGAGTCCCAGCTCCTCGCTTAAGTACATTGTGTGGTTGACGGTGCTGCCCAGTTATCCCCAGGCCCGTCCCCGTGAGCTCGCGTCCTGCATGCGCTTCGGAAGCTTTATTTGGAAGTCAAGGAAGACAGAGAGGAAGTCACAGTGAGAATCCTCAGAGTCCTGCCTCCCCTCAGCCGAGGTGGCTTCGCAGAGCTGTAGAACGTGGCCCCGGCCGGGAGCTGACACTGGTGCTGTTCGCTGGGCCGCACCGCCTGCGTGCACACGTGTGCCTGTGCGTCTGTGCAGCTGACCAGTGCGCAGAACCACTGGACTCCCCTCTGCCCCCAAGGGCTACCCGCTCCCCCTCCCTCTCCTGGCCACTGCTAACTGTTCTCCGTCACCACAGCTTCGTCACTTGCAGAAAGTTGCGGAACCACGCCGTACCTAAGATCCGCTGCATTTTAGCCTCCTTCAAATGGATGCTGAGTGTAGCCAAGCAAACCGATTAGAATTCCCTTCTTTAAAAAAAAGTTATTTTATTTTATATTACTCTTCATTTTGTGCCTTTCTCCATCTCAGTCGTGATCCCCGTGGGCATCCCACCCCCGCTTCACCATAGTCGCTTGTGCTCTGCCCACCCAGTTTGGATCTTGTTCCCTCTCTGCCCTGTAGAATGCCTCTGGTTTATAGTTGTTTTTCGTTTTTATTACGATT
>NW_004567112.1:3795839-3796945 GCF_000260355.1 Condylura cristata | reverse complement strand
TCTATCTGTTTTGGTTGCTGAGTGAAATTCCCTTCTTTTCTGTGTCAGAAATCTCCAAATACCACTTTGACTCTCAGCCTCATGTCACTCAGTGACGCTGAGCCCTTTGCTACTGGTTTCCGCATCTGCTGCTGTCATGTAGAAATAAATTGCTTTTGTGTGTTTCCACATTTTATTTATTAAAGTGAAGGTCAGCCTATGTGCTTGGGATCTGAGCGAGAGACAGAGAGGAGAAAGGCGTGAGGATAGCCTGCCTCTTGACCTGCTGGTTAAGGCAACTCCCGGCCTAATAAATCTGGACAGTTTAGATTTTATCGTTAAGGTTGGTGTCCTGCAGAGATGCCGTGTCTTCGGCAATGAATCCCCAGAAGCGACCTGAAGTATTTCTTACTCTTGAACTTGCTTGATCGGAATATGCTTTGGAGCAGCCGGGGGTGTGGTGGGGAAGTAGCCGCCTGGCTCTGGGGGTGTCAGGTCAGAAGAGCCAGCAAGTCCGCCACCTCCCCACAGCGCGCTTCGGGCCCCTCTCCTGCCGGAGCCAGAGCTGGGGAAGGTTGTCTGGCGGCTCCCGGAGCCGGGCCCGCTGGCCGGGAGGCAGCCTCCAGCCCCTTCTGGGCCTGCCGTCTCTGCCTGGAAGGGCCTGGCCCTGCCTCTGTCTTCAGGGTGCCCTGGGGGCCTTGGCAGCTGCCTCCTTCCCTAAAGCATGACTCCCTAGCGGGAGAAAGTGGGTGAAGGAATCCACACTGTTTGACTGACTTTAGCGCAGGCCTCACTGGCCCAGGCCCTTTGCAGTAAGAAGCACGGGGTCTGCCTCACAGCACCCGGGCATCCGTCATCTGCAGACTGAGCCGCACCCCTGTGCTTGTGCCCCCAGCCTCGACTGCACCAACGAGTACTTCGAGGTCCTGGACGGCCCGCCGTCCTCCGCCGAGTCCCTGGGGAAGATCTGCTCCGGCTACTACCTCACCTACTCGTCCTCCGCCAGCTCGCTGACCCTCGTGTATTTCCGAAGCTTCAACAACATAGGGAAAAACTTTGTCGCTTATTACTATTCCGTAGCCAAAGGTGAGCATGGAACTGGAGCACTGACTCCTGCTGGCCCGTGC
>NW_004567112.1:3787179-3795725 GCF_000260355.1 Condylura cristata | reverse complement strand
GGGGCCTCCCGGCCTGGCGCCGCACAGCCAGGGCTCCTGACCGCGCGTGCTGCGTGCTCACGGGCAGCGTGTTTCCCATCCACAGCTGGCAGTCCCTGAAGCAGCCATGCTGGGGTGGCTCTAACAGTGGTGGCTGCAAACCTGCAGGGGACGAAGCTGTGGCTCTGGCCCAGCACATGCGATCAAAGAAACAGAGGCAAAACGCAAGGGCAGAAGTTAAGAGCTCAGGCCAACAGTGGCAGCCAGGCACGGCCCCAGTGACACAGCAGGCGGTGGGGGGGGGGGACCTCTGCTAAGATGCGGGGAGGGAAGCTCCCCGACAGGGGCGTGGGTGAAGCCACCCTGCTCCGCTCCCTAGAGCTGACTTTAGAGCTGGCTGGGAGGGGAGTAGAGGAATTGGAGGGGACCGGGTGGGGAGGGGTGTGTAACCGCCGGGAGAAGGCAGACGGCCGGCCGCTAAGCCAAGTGCTGCAGCCTGGAGCTTGAGTAACAGCAGTGATGGCAGTCAGTGGCGTTGACTGAACGCCTGTGACGTGCCGGCGACATTGTAAGCGCCCGATCTGCAAAACCGTCATTTGTTCTCACACAACCGAGGCTCACTCCCGGTTACCGAGGAGGAGACTGAGGCCTGAGAGTGTCAGCGACCACCCGAGGCCCCCCGGGGTGGGCCCTGTGCTGTTTAACCTGAGAGGAAGGGCTGGGAGATGCACGTCAGGTGCGCGCCAGCATCTGCCTGTCCAGGTGCTGTTCACCGCTAGCAAGCTTGCAGTGACCTGCTGGGCCAGTGGGGGCAGAGGGCAAGAAAGCAGAGCAGGGACTCTGCCACCGAGGGGGCCAGCGAAGGGCCCGTCACGGCGCTCTAGTTACTGACCACAGGTTCACTTCTGCGCATGCAGAGACAGTCTCACGGCCCCCACGCCTGATGTGTAAGTCACCTTTACTACTGCTGCTCACCTTCCTCCCCCGCCGTGTCGCTCGCCCCCCCCCCCCCGGGCCCCCCCCCGTGCTTGCACGGCTGCAGCTAACCTGTCATGTGTTTCCTGGTCCCCGTGCGAATCTGCCCTGGCGGGGAGAGCCTGTCTGCACACCCCCTGACAGCCACATGAGTCTGACACCGGGCCCAGTTCCACGCGCGGGCTCTCGGAGGTAGTGCAGGTTTAGCGCCAGACCACGGGCATCAAGCCAGCATGGCGGTGCAGCGAGGCGTGCATTCTCCGGTCCCCAGCAAAGTCGTGTGTGCTGGACTGGAGCCTCATCAGTAGCAAAGGCTGGCGTCCAGCATAACAGCGTACACGCCTTAACTGAACGTGACCCAGAGACCCAAAGCTAGCCACGCTGTTGGAAAACAGCACAGTCAGTCTGCTCTGTGCAACTGCCAGATGGCTTCAGTTTGTAAAAAAATGCAACACCCGTGATGTCTGAGCAAGCAAAGCTGTAGAGATGCAAGTACCCGCACCCTGTCCTGGTCTGCGTGACTTCCCAACTCTGTGGTTCTATCAAAGATGCAGCCACCACAAGCACACACTCCAGCGTTCGAGAAAGCTGCCGAAACAGAAGCACAGAGAAGCACCGTTTGCTCCAACGGCCACTGACTGCGAATGCCCGCATTTGGCACAGACGCACAATTTAAACACCGTTGTATTTGCGTGACCGGGCACAAGAGGGGAATGTTATTGCTGTTGGATCCCACACACCTGAGAGAAAAACAAGACCCACTTGTAAAAAAAAATAGTTTGCTTTGGGGGGTTATGATCACAAAGATGTAGGCAGAACAATCAGCAGCACCACGGAGACACCTCAGGGTGCAGCGTCCTGATGTGCCCGAGGTCACCGAAGTGTCCCCTTGTATCCACAGCTCTCCCGACAGCAACACCCAAGGTGGTGACCTCCAGGCCAGGTAAGCCTGCAGCATCCCTCCACTGCCAAGGCTCCTCCCCGCGTGGGGCTGCATCTGTGTCTGTGTGTGTGTGGAGGGCGGAGGGCAGACCGAGGCGCATGGTTCAGCTGTTAGCCCCGGGCCAGCTGACTTGATGCCAGCTTTAGATGCCACCCAAAACCTTCACGGTTGACTCTCACCTTCCAGAGAGGACAGAGTTCACTTCTTCAGAATTTCTTCAGCTTTCTTTCCTCAAAGCCTGGGCAACTTACCGCCTTTCCTTTACATGGCCAGTCCTGCTCATAGTGGGTTACCTGCATCCTAGTAGGCTTTTTTACGTATATATTTGTATGTCATTGTTCATTCTCCTCTCAGGTGTAGCCCTATAAAATTACCACCAAGACACCTACGCACATCACCGTAGTCTCTTGTGCCCTGCTCTCCCTCCCCCTCCTCAGCTGAATGTCTCTGGCTTATAGTTCATCTGCTAGTTTTGTCCTTTCCCTCTTTGATCCCTTGTTTAGTTCCTTCCATATGTAAAACCATCCGATATTTTCCTCTTTCCTCTAGCTTATTGCACTGAGCATGATCCTTTCGAGCTCCATCCATGTTGCGGCGAATGGCATGAGTTTATCCTTTTTGACTGCCGAGTAGTATTCCACGGTGTATCTAAACCACATCTTGATCCAGTCATCCGTTTTGGGGGCATTTAAGTTGTTTCCATATCTTAGCTATTGGACATGCATCAATAATAGACATTTGCAATGCAAATGTCATGCTCGATGAAATAGCAAAGGAAAAAAACAGTGAACTTTGGAGCCAGAACAACTGAGATTAGACCTGCCACTCACCAGATGTGGAGTTCCAGTGGCTGCCGTCATGTGACCTATGTTCAGCCTGTTCACACATAAGGCTGTCAGGCCGGCACGCTTCTGCTCACCCTCCCGGGTTACTCTGAAGGGGAATATGAACTCACACACACACGCACACACACCCTCATGCATGCACACATGCAAATCACTTCATAAAATAATAAATTGTTGTGCAAATTTTTATAATGGTTTTCTGCAGTTAGCCACCGCAGACTGACACAGACGTCTGGCAAAATAGTCTCCATCCTAGCAGGTTTTAGCCTGAATGTTATTTTGACAATCTTAGGGACTTATGAGCCTCAACTAGGAGTTTGATTTGTTGGCTGATTTTTATCAAGTTTTCAATCCCTCGTGCTCATGTTGGGATGGAGTGACCCAGCTGCTCCTGGGGTGTGAGCAGCACCCGAGGGCTACAGTCACCAGGTCTCTGTCCACAGGCGACGGGCCGGAGCTGCGGCTGGTAGGCGGTTCCGGACGGTGCTCCGGGCGCGTGGAGGTCCTCTACCAGGGGGCCTGGGGCACCGTGTGCGACGACCTGTGGGACCTGAGCGAGGCGGAGGTGGTGTGCCGGCAGCTGGCGTGCGGCCGGGCCATCTCTGCCCTCGGCAAGGCCCACTTTGGCCCCGGCGCTGGCGGCATCTTCCTGGACAACCTGCAGTGTGCTGGAGTGGAGCGCCACCTGGGCCAGTGCACCCACTCGGGCTGGCGGGAGCACAACTGTGGCCACCACGAGGACGCAGGTGTCATCTGCTCAGGTAGCCTCCTCCTCCCGATGGTCACTGCCAGGTGCGTCAGGACCCCGCTGGGATTCAGAGGCGGCCGGGGCAGAGGCAGGATCTGCAAACACGGCCCTCGATGTTAGCTCTGTCTCTGCTAACTCTGTTAGACATCCAGCAGCGAGAAGCGCTCGTTCGCTGATTGGTGGTAGGAATTACCAAAGGTGTGGGAGCTTTACTGAATACAGACATGGGCAAGGGACACGCGTGGCTGTGGAGACTTGTAAGGTGCTGACCGTAAAGGCCTTTTACTTAGAGGGGCAGCCAGGTGGGACCGCCAGCGAAGATTCAGAGGCAGGCAGACCTGAGTCGGGACGTCGGAGCGAGGGACACTCAGCCTGCTCCGGGGTGGTCCTCAGAGCCATTGCAGCTTCCTCTGGAAAATTAGGATACAAATTCTTCCTTTTGTAAAGCTTTCGGTGATGACCAAAAGGCTGCCGGTCTGTGACTGTCCTGCCATGATGTTCACTCAACCTGACCCCAAGGAGACGCAGGAACTAGATGGCTAATTCTCATTACTGTGTAACCATTTCTTTAAAGGCTTTGGATTTCCTCAAGTGTAGGAAGCTAGCTGGGAGTTAGTCACCCCTGGCGTGTCTGCTATTAACCTTTTCCCTAATGAGATGCTTTTCATAAGCTGACAGCTATAACCCCAGGTGCGTGCCAAGAATGAGTAACTGTAAGCCGAGGCTGCCTTTGTTTCCCACAGCTGCTCAGCACGGGGTCACACTGGCTACCTGTGACTGAACCGGGGTGAGGCCAGAGCCCGGTTTCATGGGCGAGCCTGTCTGTTGGCTCTGTGTGTATCCTTACACAGCACATCTGAGTCTGTCACAGCACCGTGGGCTGTCTGTTACTCCAAAGATTCAGTGTTCTGAAGGATCGTGGTTTGAGCCCAAAGTTCCCCAAAGTGAAGGTCACATGCTGCAAAAATTGATAGTTCAAGTCCTGTCAAGATGTCACCTTCGAATCTGGCCATTTTCGCCCGACACAGAAGCACACCAACAGCCAGAGAAAGGCTTTATTTTGTGTCCAGGGATGGATCTCTCTCGATTCCTTAAAGGGACTAATTTTTCACATGACAAATAATCTTTTAGAAAGTTATAATTAAAACCTTTGCTTCCAGTGATTAGAATCAGCATTTCTGAAAAATACTGACATGTTGATTCTCTCCACAAACAGATGCTGAAGAATCCGTCATTAACAGTGCAGGTAGGTCATACTTTTCTTACGGGACTTAGAGAATACCAGCCGTGTTTGAATTTTCCTTGGGATATTTGTTCTTTGGCTCTGAGTTCACTGTTTAAACAGCAGAGGTTTTCACCCCATGGAGATGCCTGTGGAAAGTCTTGTTTGACTTTATTACTCGTGGGTTTGTCTCTGTGATGATACCTGTGTGTGTATGTGAGAGAGAGTCCCCGTTTCTGAGAGTGCATGTAATGTGTGTGCACCCGTGTTTATAAGAGTAAATCCGTACTTTTCAGAGACACATGCAGACATGAAGGGCCATATCAGGGCCTGCTTGTATAAGCTGTTCCCTCCCGCCCAGAGGCCTCCCCCTGCCTCTCCCCTGCACCTCCATCTGCCCCGAGGAGACTGTCCTCGGGGTTTCTTTGCAGCACAGTCCTCCTTCACTGGCTTATTACCAGGGTGATAGAACATCGTGTGGGGGTTTCTATTTCACTAGTCAATAGGCCGCAGGCTCCCTGAGGCCGAGTGCATCTCTCTGGTTCATAAGCGTGTCGTCGGCACCCAGCCCCGACGACAGTGAAGTGAATTAAACTGGCTGAAGACCCACAGCTCTAACTGAGGATACGTGAGAAGTGGAGGAACAAGCCCCAAAGTCCAAGACAGCGCACGCTACTTCCCAGCCCCCCATCTTGCTGACCTCAGAGGCCACTCACACACCCCTTCTCTGTCCACAGGCGACGGGCCGGAGCTGCGGCTGGTAGGCGGTTCCGGACGGTGCTCCGGGCGCGTGGAGGTCCTCTACCAGGGGGCCTGGGGCACCGTGTGCGACGACCTGTGGGACCTGAGCGAGGCGGAGGTGGTGTGCCGGCAGCTGGCGTGCGGCCGGGCCATCTCTGCCCTCGGCAAGGCCCACTTTGGCCCCGGCGCTGGCGGCATCTTCCTGGACAACCTGCAGTGCTCGGGGCTGGAGCGCCACCTGGGCCAGTGCGCCCACTCGGGCTGGCGGGAGCACAACTGTGGCCACCACGAGGACGCAGGTGTCATCTGCTCAGGTAGCCTCCCCTGCCGGGCGGTCGTTTCTGACATGGGTGCGGACATTTTGCAGCCCAAATGGGATTCTCCTCCGCCCCTCTTCCATCACATACTCCTGGGGCACCCTGCCGGTGGCGGCTCCAGTTTGCACCCCGGAGGTCTTGAAAGTTAAGGGGGACCAGTACCCCCCGGGCACTGAAGGGCAGATTGCAGGGCCCCCATCCTCACCTCCAGAGATTAAGATAATGAGGTCAGCGTGGACTCAGGATCTGCATTTTAACAAGAAGTCTGGGTGGTTCAGCGCAAGAGGGGAGGGGCCAGGGACATCTAGCCCTGGCCGCCCTGCCATGCAGAAGAGCTGCCCTGGTGCTGAACCCCAACCCCCAGGCCAAGGACCCCAACAGAGGAGGCTGGAGTTGCCCGGGGCACAGGTTAGGTGTTCTGGGTCCCCTTCAACTCTCGCCTGCACCTGCAAGACTTTGGGTTCACTACAGCGGGGTGACCTCTTCCTTTCTTTGTGTGTTCAGATGCGGAAGACCTGCCCTCTCCCACACCTCCAGGTATGTCTTATTTTTTCCCAGTCCAGGTAGCTTGGAAGTAAAAATTAAAATAAGAAGAGCAGCAAATGCTAGCAGAGGCTAAGAACAGGCACTGCCGAGTGTCACGTACACAGCCCGTTGGATCCCCACTGTGACCCTTTGCGGTAGAGACTCCGGCTTGTCCTGCTTCCAGAGCGCCTCGCTGCGAGAGTTAGTCACGTGCCCAGGGTGGGCCTGGCTCAGCCCAAGCTCACGTGCTCTGGGCACCAGCCCCACCTGGCTCCCCGTGCAGTGGCCCAAAGGCCCCGGGCCACACAAAGTCAGAGCGGAATCAGGGGACAGGCACTCCAGGGACTGCTGATCCTCAAGAAAGTTTTGGAAGAGGCATTTTCTATCCCACTTGGTGAAGAACTGAGAACTTAGAGGTGTAAAATTGTGGAAGAGCTTCCTGGAGATCACTCAGCAGGGTCACGCAGGGACAGTTTTGATGCTGACTCATCTTCCCCACCCTGTTACATACTCTCAGGGATCTTAAGACTTGCTGTTTCAAAGATTGTTTAACTGAATGACTGACCGGTGTCCCTCTGGAATGAAAATCGAAGATTAGAGAAGGCAGAGTGGCGCCGCCAGAGGTGAATGGGGCCTCTTGTTTCACAGCTGCACAGAGACGCCAGCAGCAGGCTGGACGCGGGGCTTTCTGACTGAGTCCCTGCTGTGAATCCCATGGCTGAGCTTTAGGGCCGTCGAGAAACTCAGCCCCACCTCAGGACAGAACACGGCCAGTACTGGGCACTTTCTTCAATCTGCCAAAGAGCGTGCAGAACACGGCAGCCCCCCTCCCCACCGCCCCCCAGTTCATTGCTTTGCCCCGCCATGGTTTCCGTTGCCTGCTGATAACCGCAGTTTGAAAATATTTCCTACAAGAAGATGTTTTGAGAGAGAGAAAGCACATCCACATGGCTTTTTCACAGCACATTGTTGCAATCGTTCTACTTTATTATCACCTCTCAAGGTGCCTAACTTGTAAATTAAACACTACTGTAGGTGTGCACAGGTAGGAAGAACGTAGCCTGTATATAAACAGGCTATAGCACCTGCTACAGCCAGAAGGCATCCTGGGGGGCCTTGGGGAGTATCCCCCACAGATAAGGGGGGACAGCTGTGTCCAGCCAGCACCCTCAGACTCGGTGCCCTGAGTCCATTGATATATCTAAGGAAAATCTTTCTCTCTCACTAAGTCGTAGATGAGAATCGGCATTATTCCCCAGCATGTCATCATTACCTTTCTTTTTCTTCCTTCTTAGGCCCCCCCGCAGTTACTCAGGATCACACACCAGGTAATCAGTTGTCTGAAGCTGAAGTGGTTACTCCACTCCTTTCCCTTCTTCTCCAGCTTATCAGACCCCAAAGTTATGCTAGAGCCTCTCATTCCCAAATCTTCTCCAGCTCCCCCCTCCCCTGGGCACGGTTAGCCTGTCTCCCCAATTCCCTCCTGATCTCTCGCAGAGATCCACTCTGTCCCTCTCCCAGCCAGGGAGAGCTCCTCCCGCCCTTTAGAAAGAGGGAGGTGATGGTGTAAAAGACGGGTGAAGGGGGAGAGGGAAAGACAGTCACCTGCACACATTAATACTTTTTTGCAAATTTAAATCAAAAGGATTCTCCTTCCCAAGAGACATTTAGGCTGAAGATCTCTTCAGTCTGGTTTATGGCACCCACCTGGTGAACTGCGCCCTCCCTCCCCCCAAGCCAGGGGTGTGCTGCCTTCTGGGGGACACAGGTGGTTTCGTGCGAACACAGGACATCCTTCTTCCTGCTGTTTTAGGAGGAGGCAGTTCCTGTGGAGGGGTCATCTCCAGCTTCTCTGGCTCGTTTTCCAGTCCACTGTATCCAGATAACTACCCAACAGACATCCAGTGTGTGTGGGAGATCCATGTGGACAAAAACTTCCGCATAGAACTTGTGATCCCAAGTTTGAAGTAAGAGAACTCTCTAAGGGAAGATTCTAAGACTATTGGTTTGCAAAATCTGTAATTAACTTGTTGCTTTTAGAGGGAAACATTTCAGCATAAAGCCAAAAGAACACAAAGTTCTTTCCAACTTGAACTTTGGGTTAGTTTTCTATCACGCTATCCAATGAGATACTTCTAGCTTGGAAAACACAATAAGTGGCTTCTTTCTTTCTTTCTTTCTTTCTTTCTTTCTTTCTTTCTTTCTTTCTTTCTTTCTTTCTTTCTTTCTTTCTTTCTTTCTTTCTTTCTTT
>NW_004567112.1:3768485-3787079 GCF_000260355.1 Condylura cristata | reverse complement strand
TTCTTTCTTTCTTTCTTTCTTTCTTTCTTTCTTTCTTTCTTTCTTTCTTTCTTTCTTTCTTTCTTTCTTTCTTTCTTTCTTTCTTTCTTTCTTTTCAGACTTAACAGGAGTTGCAAAGCAAAATTCTTGTAAACTCTTCTCAGGTTCACCAGACTAACATTTTAAAACAGTTGCAAGTCATGCCCCACATGATAAAAGATTAATGTCCATAATATACAATGAACTGAAAATACTCAACAATATAAAAATTTTGATTAAGAAATGAGTAGAGGGTCTGAATAGACAATTCTCCAAAAAGGCAGACAGCTGGCCAACAGGCACTTGAAAAGATGTCTATCACGTCTTATTAGGTAAATGCCAACAAAACCGAGAGATCACCTCACCCTTGTGAGGATGGTGAGCCTTTTGAATAGATGGCTGCGACCCAAAATAAGAGACAGGAAACAAGTCACGGAACGGAGGTGGCGAGGAAGGACCCTTATTCCCCTTACACATCGTTGATATGCGCGTACATTGACAGTTATTCTAAAAGACAGCTTGAAGATTTCTCAAAAATTAAAAGTAGAATTTGATATTATCCAGTTAACCCACAAAAAGTGACTTATTAATGTATTTGACTTAGTCTTCTTTTGATAATTTCTCTTTTGGTTTTTTTCCTAAAAAGATCATGAAATTCCCCTTCCCAGTTGCCCCTAGTTGTCCATGGGATACCATGTTCAGCCTCTCAGACCCTCTTTCTGCTTTCTCTAAATTGAGAACAAATAGGAAGCGACTCCACACACACACACTCACACACTGACACACACACACACACACACTGACTGACCACTCGAGGTGTGCTTTCTGCATCTTCTAAATATTGCCACAGAATGACGGAAGATGGGGGCATCATCGCCTCGCCTCGGACAGGGAGAGCATCCGTTTCCCAATGTCACTGCCATCGTTTATGCGTGACAGAAAGCCACCACCTGCCAGCTGTCTGTCCAGTCTCTGCACTGCACCCTTCGTATGCTTTCTCATGTTCCAGCATCACCCCAGTCCCAAGACAGGTGACCCTGTCATCGCCCGAGATGAGGACACTGAGGCTTAGCTTAGCCCACTCTTCCTGCCCTTTCACCAGCACGCGAGTCTGCAGGCTGGGTCTCCACAGCCCTGCATGATGCAGGTCACGCTGTCAGCCCAGAGGCACTGCAGGGCACTGAGAACCCGCCGCTGACTGAACTGTTGAGTTCAGCTGAACTGCTGCCGGTCCCCTGGGGTTTCAGGCATGCACCGAAACATATCCCAGACACTGGCTACCTTTGTTGCCTAAGTCCTAAGGACAATGCAGTGAGAGCCTTGAGCTCATGCCCCCCAAGCTGATAGGGTTTGTTCTCAGTTAATCTCCTGCTTGCAGGCACCCTAGTACACTTCCCTTGTAAATTACCAATGTGCAAATACCTTCAATATGCTCCCTTTGCTTTTATTTTAAAATCAAGAGATTTTCTTCCCAAGAATTTGGATATGGACAATTTTATAAAATATAGATGTAGGGAAATCTGTGTGGTCAATTACAAATTGATCCCTGGGTGACTTGACTGTTAAGAATGTGTTTTCAGTCTATGTTGTATTTCCCAATGTTCCACGGAGGTTGTGTTCAAACAAAACTATTATGATTTTGAATTTCTTCAAAATAAGTTATAACCGTAAGCCTCAAACCTTCACACACAAATAAGAGTAAGGCATCAGGTTAATAAAGGTTAATTCATATTTTACATATTTATGTGCAGTTTAAAATGTGGAATCCAAATCTTTGATCCTACGATAGTCATGATTTTCAGTAAAACTTTAAGCTTGAGGAGGCCCTAAACTGCCACTGACCCTCCACTTCAACTCCCCAGGCTGGAGGACATCCTTGGGTGTCCCTATGACTCCGTTGAAATCTTTGATGGCCCCAGGATTGCCTCTCTTTCCATGGGGAAGTTCTGTGCTTCGGTGGCCGTGATGTTTTTCTCCTCCTCGGACATCATGACAGTGGTATTCCGGAGCGACTCTATGATCACCAACAGCGGCTTCTATGCTCTGTTCAATGCTATTCCACAGAACGAAAGGAGTTCAGGTAGGAAGTGTCAGAAGGTTTTTGGTCTTTAAGAGACAACAGATGTTTAGTTTGGAACACCCCCTTGCTGGCAGAGGCCTGGATTCAGTTTTAGAAGAGTCTCATCATGCGCCTCACAAACCCTGCTCCGTAATACCTAGAAGTTTCCCATGAATCCTCCAACAGTGGAAATAAGGCAGTGATGGCCAGCCTGCGCATAAATGAACTAGCTGCTCCTGCCGGCAGGGTGCGGCAGAGGCCCTGGGCTGCCCGGGGCAACTGTCCAGAGTGCTGAAATCCAGAAGCCGCACTTTCACGAAGACTCAGTCCACCAGCGGGCCCACGTCACACTTTGCCTATAGTGGACTCTACATTCACCCAGATGAAAGGCTTGAATTCCCCTTCTCCACAGAGGCACTCACTCCTGATTCAGGTCCAACTTGAACCCACTAGCGCTGGGTCAATTTTGGGACTTCTGATGCTCAGAAGCCCCTGCAGCAGCCCCAGTAACTGGTCACCAGGAAACCAGGTAGTATATTCCTGGCTGCAGTTTAGCGTAGGGTGTTGTGTTTTGCATCTGAGTAAAGTAATTCTATACATACTTTACTATCAAAGGCATGTTTGAGACCTTGTTTGAGGGAGGTTGAATAAGGCCTAAGATTTGAAATCCATACCATTCATTGACTTAACATCACCATTCAATCATCCAACAGTATTTACTGAGGTCCTACAATGTGTCAGGTCTCATTATAGGCACTGAGAACCCTGAGCAACAGTACAATGAGGTTCCTAAGTGGCATTTACGGCGGTATGAATGGGGGCAGAGCGGGGAGGAACAAGTAATACATAAGATGATTTGGAGGTGGCAATAAGGGTTGGAACTACAATCCAAGTGGATGGTAGAGTGTGTTGGAGTGAGAGAGGTGCCACATTGGGTTGGAGGGGAGTAGGTGGCCTTGTTGAAGAGATACCCAAGAATGCTGGTGAGGGGACATTCTTAGCACAGGCTTTCAGGGCAGAAAGAGTTGGGTATGGTGGGAAAGCAGAAAGAAGGCCCATGCAGGAGAGCCCTGGACACAGTAGAGAAGGCTGTCCCTGGGGTGTGCCCAGGACACAGCAGGCCATCCCATCTGGCCACCGCTCATCCTCCCAGAAATAGCCATTCCCATGAAGTTTTATGAAAATATTGAAACCCTTTTGGCGAGGGTGACCTCAGGAAAGTAAATTAGTACTTATTCAAACCCTAACACAACATACGTCCAAAAAAGAAGCTGGGAGCCCACTTCCCCAATAACCCAGCATAGTGACACAGAAGAGCATGGGGCAAGACCCACAGAAGCTGTGGCGTCCCGGGTACTGAGGCTGGGCTCAGGCTCCCCCTCTCATGGACTCATCGCCTCTGGTGACACGCTGCTACTGTCCCATTTCACACCCAAGCATACTGAGGCCAGGGAAGAAGGACTCGTTCGGGGTTACAAAGCTAGAGACCAGTAGAACTGGCATTCAACCTGCTGCGTCTCACTCCTAAAGCCCTAAGCGCTACCTATTATGGGAATCAAGACAGCCTCAGGCTCTGCTCTGGTATGTCTGCTTAGCCACAGTCAAGGGAGCTAAATATCTTCCCTACTAAGAATAATGTCCTCTGTGTAGATGACGGGCCGGAGCTGCGGCTGGTAGGCGGTTCTGGACGGTGCTCCGGGCGCGTGGAGGTCCTCTACCAGGGGGTCTGGGGCACCGTGTGCGATGACCTGTGGGACCTGAACGAGGCGAAGGTGGTGTGCCGGCAGCTGGCGTGCGGATGGGCCATTGCTGCCCCAGGACAAGCCCATTTTGGCCCAGGCTCTGGAGACATCTTCCTGGACAACATTCAGTGCTCCGGAAATGAGAACCACCTTGGACAGTGCCCCAGCTCTGGCTGGTCAGACCACAACTGTGGCCACCACGAGGACGCAGGTGTCATCTGCTCAGGTAACTCTTCTGTGCAAGGTTCTTCCCACCTTGCAGCAGCACCTTAGGGGTGGGTGGGAGGCCCACTGGCCAGGGGAGCTCAAGACGGTGGGTGGCCCAGCCGCTGAGTGTCTCGTCAGCCAGGTGGGCAGAGAACACCAGGAGCCTGACTCCCTGCTGAGGGGGAACACAGTGGCACATAATTGCAGGCGCCCTTCTCCACAACCTCCCCCAGGTCTGGAGTGGCTTTTCCAAAGTCCAAATCTGCCATTATTCTTGTTCGTGTGACATGAAGTCAGCCTTCCTGAGACCTGCCCAGACTGAAAAACCACCACTTTGTCTTCCTAGAACTTAATTTGCATTTCCTAATTCACCTTGTTTCCTGCATGCAGAGGCTGGAGAGTGGGCTCCAGAGGCAACTGCGGTGCCCTCAGGTAGGCCCAGCACTGAACTTCCGGGATCTCTGCAAAGCAAATAGGAAGCCCAGCCCCCGTCTGACCTGGACATTGGAGGACACACACGTCGGGAGTTTTAGAGTTCCCGATGTCTGGCATGCCTCTCAGACCAGCCCCTCAGCATCTCCAGGGTCACACCTACTCGTCCTCGTAGATAAAGCTCCCTGTGTGCAGCTGAGGTCGAGAGTCTGTAACTCAGACAATGAGCCTCTAAGAGCCAAATTTCCCAAGTGAAATGACATCTGGAACTCTCCGCTCTGATCAGCAGAGCAAGGAATGGAAGGAGGATGGAGGTTCTATCCCCAGGCTGAGGGGATGCTCCATCTGGAAAGGAGGGAGGAGGAAGCGCTGGCTCTGGGAATGGGGTTAGGAAACACAAGCTCAGGGAAAACGAAGCTACACCGCTCCCACTCCCCGTGGGTCACGAGCAGACTCGCAGGAGAAGTGAAGCCACTTGGGCTCCACTGTGGGCTTCCTGGCTTAGCCCCACCCGGGAAAGGAGGGGAGGGAAGACTCTCTGGAACCTGCACCAGATTCTGTGCCTCGGTGACCTTCTCCCAACACAAGGTCAGCTGGTCAGAGCACATGTGGTCCTGCTGCCACAGCCGGTGCCTCTCCAGAACGGGGCCTCAGCTACCACTGGCCCCAGCCAGCCTCCTTACAGCCCTGCCCGTGGGCCCCCCCAAGTCCTACGATTTCCTGCTGAAGGAAGGGAGGGGCTGCACCCCAGAGGAGGGAGAAAAGTCAGTGAGTGAATCCACACCATGTGTTAAGACCCAAGGGCAGCAATAGCTTTATTCGTGGGCTTGGGCGTAAGATGATTTGATGATGCGAAGCATTTCTGACTTTTTCTGGTTTTGATTTTGCAGCGCCCATTCTTCCGGTCCCCGTGCGACAAGGTAATGCTTTCATGGAACTATAACCTGTAGAAAGTGGAATCTCTCTGATCACGCATAAAAGCCAAGCAGACTTGTGTCTGTCCTGGCAGCCTGAGGGGAAGGGCCAGTGGGACAGAGCCTAGCAGTGTGTAGGAGATGCAGGTGGTGTACCACTGAGGTGGGCTGGTTTGCATGGTAGGAAACGGCGTGTCCAGACCCCTCCCCAGGGTCACCCACACTCAAGTCTAAGGTCCTGCCCACCAGCCTTCCATCTTTCCTCCTCCCTTGGCCCCTCTCAGGGTTCACTCATGCCCCAGCTAAGCCACAGCTGTGTCTGTACCAGCCTGACCCTTCTGTAGTGTGACTCCGCTGTGGAGCTTGACGAGTGTAGACTCTGAATCTGGGAAGATGCCAGTTGTGTGTGATGAAGCCAGCCAGGGCCTCTTGTCTGCTTTTACAGGAGGAAGTAACTCTTGTGGAGGAGTGATTTCAAGTCTCTCGGGCACCTTCTCCAGCCCCTGGTACCCAGCAAACTACCCCACGGACGTGGAGTGTGTCTGGGTGATCCATGTGGCTGAGAAGTTCCACATAGAACTGAAGATCCCAAGTCTAAAGTAACCAGCTTTGTATATTCTCTGTGTTACAAGCCAGATCAGACCAGTGCTTTCCTCAAAGAGATGGTCTTTGTCCTTTAGGGCCACTAGGCCAAAATGCCACAGACTTAGCTGAATAGAAGTGTAATTCTCACAGTTCGGGAGCCTGGGGGTCAAGCTAGACACACGTGGCCCTACACACACTCACACACACACACACACACACGAGCTTTGCTTTACAATAGACTTGTAAAAATTGTCTCCATGTTTTTAGATGCCATTTTAGTCTTGCTAAGTGAAATGCTTCCTGCTTTTTAGTAAAGTGACTTCTCAGACTGCTAGAAAGTGACTTCTGAGACTGTCATATCACCTGTCATCACCACACCATTGTTCCCATACACACTAAGGTTATCCCTTTGCTTATTTTAAAAATGGGTTATTTTTAGGTGTTTGGCTTTTAATTTCACTGGAACAATGCGTTCTGCAAAAATGCGTTTTAAAAATTCAATAGTCTGTGTATGAGTGCTATCATGTCCTTTGTGTGTATAGACACACACACACATATTACACGGTGAGAACACATAATGTATATGCATCTAAGGCTGCCTACTGCTGTTTAAGTGCAAAAGTTCACAGTTCACATTTTTATCATGTTAAATATTAGATGTTCTTTATTTTATTATTATTATTTTTTTATTTGTACAGAACTGGGGTACAGGCCAGAGATGCAGAGGGTGGGAGGATTCACCAGAGACAGAGTGGGGAGCAGAACAGGCAGGTCGACGAAGTCCACTGCTGAGGGGAGCAGCAGGCGGTCAGGAGAGGTCTGCCGCGCCATGTGGGTTACCTCTGGGGCAGGCAGGGATTGAACTCATGCTGCAGTAGCTGCAGTGAGCTTTGTAGTGCTGCGCTTCAACCTGTTGTGCCAGCAGGGAGGGCCCAGGTATTAGATGTTCTTTAAAAATCTATTTGTCGAGCCCCTTTGAAGGTCTAGGAATGGGTGGGTAGTGTCGAAGGAGACAGACAAGTTCTCTGCCCTGGGAAGTTTACATCCCGGGTGTGGAGACAACAACCAGCAGCTCGGTGCATGATGCTGATCACCATGAAGAAGAGAATGTGCCACACACGGTGTAGGGAGGAGGGTGAGACAGTGTCAGGTGGCCGGCCGGAGCAGCGCGCTCATCGCCTAGGTTGAGGAGACACATTACGGAAACAGAACTTAAACCGGCAGTTCTGGGCCCTGGGGACGAGAGTCTTGCCCAACAGGCCCCTGGAGATTTGACAGCCGCCAGCGCTTCTCCCCACTCGGGGTCTTCTTAGAGTTTGGCCCAGTGAGACCCTGATGGACACTGTCAGCACGTTCCCACAGCCCAGGGGGTGCAGCGACAGCGTGAAAGAGCCGGGACTTTCAGCGTAGAGAGGGTGATGGCGGGAGAGACCAAAGCCACCAGATCTGTTGGCAGACGACAGAAGCGGCACAGGCGAGAGGCGGTGAAAAGCCGGCGCCGGGAAGCAACAGGAGGGGGTCCCCGTGGTGTGTGTGGTTGGTGTGGGGGTGACACCGTTTCTGTCTGGACACCACAGGGGAGACGTCCCAGCCCCTTTGTCCGGCCCCTCCAGGAGCCCCGCCTTTCGCCCGCAGGCTGGAGGACATCTACGGTTGCCCTTACGACTTCGTGGAAGTGTTCGACGGGCAGCAAAGAGCCTCGCTGTCCATGGGCAGGTTTTGTGCAGGGGCAGAGCTCACGTTCTTCTCCTCCTCGAACATGGTCACCGTGGTGTTCAGAAGTGACGCCATGATCACCAACACGGGCTTCTACGCGCTGTTCAACACGGTCCAGCAAGAAGAGCCGGA
This sequence comes from Condylura cristata, assembly GCF_000260355.1. NCBI lineage: Eukaryota > Metazoa > Chordata > Mammalia > Eulipotyphla > Talpidae > Condylura > Condylura cristata. The sequence goes on along the minus strand of NW_004567112.1, from coordinate 3,779,274 downwards.
GAGCGGTGGGTCCCTGCCCCATCCCTGGGGAGGCCCCCTCACCTGCCTCTTCCCCCTGTAGGGGCGGAGACGCTTTCTGGACCTGTCCTCCAGGGTCCCCGGCACCCACACTGCCTCTAAGGGCACCCGCCCGGCCCTCAGCCAGCTCCGCACTCGCTGTCCCTTCCCCAAAGCATCCCGGCTGCAGCGACTGGTGGCTGAGCCCTGGTCTCCCTGGGCTTTGTGTGTAGGTGAAGGAGCCAGGTGAGAACCCCCTTCTTCTCCAAGGGAAAGGAAAATCCTTCTGGAGTAAAACTCCGACTGTAGCTGCCAGCCCTCCGTCCAGCTGACTCCAGCACAAACATCACCCAGCACACGGAGCCTTGTAGGCTCCGCAGCAGGCAGTGGGAGCAGCAGTCCAGCCTGTGCTTGCAGTGACCTCGCCGTGTGCCTTCTAACCAGGTTGCTTTTGAGAGCCGCAAAGGGCCCTGAGATAACTCACAGGCGGTATCTGACCTGCAGCACATACCTGGACCACTGCGGACGCACCGGGACACGGGCCCACCCCGGCCTGGCAGCTTAGTATAGAAAACTGAGCCGCAGGCCGGAGGACGTTCTCACCGCGCGCGAGGCGCCGGCGTCTGGGGACAGCCCCGCCGCTCACAGGCCTGTCCCCCCCGCCCCAGGTGTGTCGCTGAGGCTGGTGAACGGCAGTGACCGCTGCCAGGGCCGCGTGGAGGTGTGGCACGGCGGGGCCTGGGGCACCGTGTGTGACGACAGCTGGGACCTCCTGGACGCCGGGGTGGTGTGCCGGCAGCTGGGCTGTGGCCAGGCCCTGTCGGCCCCCGTGCAGAGCTACTTCCACGGAGGCACCGGCCGCATCGTGCTGGACGACGTGCAGTGCACCGGGAAGGAGGCGCGGCTGTGGCAGTGTCTGCACAGCGGCTGGTTCTCCCACAACTGCGGGCACCATGAGGACGCCGGCGTCGTCTGCACCGGTGAGCAGCCCGGAGGGGCCCGGCCCCGCCTCCGGGAAGGGAGACGTGGAGGCCAGGAGGTTGCTCAGAGCCTGGCCTCCCGCTGCCCGGGAAAGCCGCGCGCTTAGGGGCTCGTTCTCTCCCTTAAGTCGCCGAGTCCGCACCTGCCAAGGCCCCGCCTGCAGTGTGGCGGGCAGAGAGCCCTGTGGGTCACGGACGCCAGCTCCCAGGGGCCGGCCTGCGCACGGCCACTGTCCTCTCTCCTGGCCGGGCGTAGGCGCTGGTGTCCTGGGCCACTGCCCGCGTGGCCGGCACTAGGCCCGGCACGTGAGTGCAGATGATGTTCATGGTCTCGAAGACTGTGAGACCCTTGACAGACTCAGAGGGTTTCCCGGGTCACACGGAGACCTGAGCTCCGGAAGCACTGCCTCCTGGGCGGGGGAGAGGGGGTCAGCGGGGCTCTGCTACGAACACCCCCTCTGCCCCAGAACTGACCATCAGCAAGTAAAGGTCATCGCCGCGCCCCGTCGGGGCAGACAGGCATGTCTCGGCCCAGCCGCTCCCACCTGCCAGGGTAGGACGCTTCTGAGCCCAAAGAAAGACCGGTTTCCCTTTTAATTCTGCCTGCCTTACGCCATCACTTCTTCTCGCTTCGTCTTTGGCTAGGTGTGGACGGCAACGCAGACGTGACACAGACAGGTACTGTCCTCCCTGCGTTCCAGCCAGTTCCGGGTCTCCGGTGTGCGAGCGCCCGGTGACTCTAGCCCGCACCAGACACCGTGCAGATAAGTTCTCCGCGGCTAGTCCACGTCAGCACTGCGGCCCATGAGCGCTGACCAGCAGGGGGTGGGGCACCGAGGATGGGAGCGGTGGGCGCAGGGGTCTCAGGCCCACTGCTGAGTAGGAGTCTGCTGAGAAGAGAGCGAACTGCCTGCAGAGGTGGCGTGCTAGGGGGGTCGGGGCGCACGGGGGCAGGAGCCCAGATTCAGACCCCAGCCTGCCCTCCCACCCCCCGCACGCTGTGCGCTGACGTCCGAGCTCCTCAGGGCCAGCGTCGCCTCTGTCCACGGGCGCGCAGGGAATCCCCAGCTGAGAGAGCCACTGGTTGTTGGTATTTCGAGGGAATGTTCTGAACAGAAGTCCTTGCTCCAGGCATCACTTTTCCTGTGTCTTTTTCAGACTTGGCTGGTGACAGCGTCCTCCTAGGTATGGCAGGTTTTTTTTTTTAATATAATAGTTTATTTTTACATCATTTTGTGCCTTTCCCTATCTCAGTTGTAATCCCTGGGGGCTTCCCATCACCAGATCACCTGTGTGCCATCACCACAGTCCAGTGCATTTCCCTCCACCCCCGTTTTTGACCCCATTCCCCACTCCACCCTCATAAAATGTCTCTGGTAGATATTTGTTCATGTTTTTGTTTCCCCTGGTCCTTTATGCTCCTGCTATGAATGAAACCATCTGGTATTTTTCCTTTTCTTTCTGGCTTATCTCACTCAGCATGATCTCTTCCAGCTCCATCCATGTTGCCGCAAAAGGCCTGAGGTTTATCTTTTTGACGGCTGAGTAATATTCCACTGTGTATTTGTTAGGTGCAGCCGTTTTATTTAAGCCATGACCTGCCTTATAGTTGCTTTGTCTCCCCAGAGCGCCTGCAGTAGCCCCCAAAAGAATCTCTGCCATTTACCTGCGGGACCCTGTGGCACAGGGGGCGGAACCCCCATACGCCCCAGCCCTGCCCTTGGCATCAGCTGGGTGTGTTTTAAGGTGCCATGGCCCTGTTCTCAGGGCTCATCGCTCTGTGCTGCCAGGGGCTTCTCGGCTGGGCCATTTTGTAGCGGCGGACGGAGCGAGCACCTTCCGGGGCTGCTGTCCTTAGGCTCCTTTCCCCGCTTCGAGTTGTATTGATTTAGCACTTACGTAACTCCGTAGCCTGGGGAGGGCGGGCTCACCTGCCCGTGCCACATCCCCCCCTCCGGGGCTCCAGGGCTGCTGTCGGCTCATCCCGCCATTCACCGCACGTTCTGCTCCCCGTGTGTGTCAGCCTACGAGCGCGAGCATCTTCTGGGCAAACTGCCGAGTCTGCAAAGCTCAGGTGTTCCGTTGCCCACACAGGTGGCCCCGCAGCAAGGCTCCCACTCCTGCTCTCGCCCTCCCCTCTCGGCCCCTCTCAAAACACCCATAGGCCAGTGACTGCCTGAGGTGCTTCTTCGCTCTTTCTTGCAGATGAAAATTTCCAGTGTGGCGGTTTGCTCACAAATCATTCGGGCTCCTTCTCCAGCCCTTGGTATCCTAAAAAGTACCCCACAAATGTGGTGTGTGCCTGGGACATCCAGGTGGACAGCAGGGCTCACGTGAAGCTGACCCTGGAAGTGCTGGAGTGAGTACACGTGGCGGGCACGGTTACGGCCCACGCGCCCCCCCGCCACCCAGAGTGACCTGTGCTGCTCCAGAAGTGAGGACGGTCTCGGAAGCTCAGACCGTCACAGTGGTTAGAATTTGGAGCACAGAGATTGTCTAGCCCAGCAGTTCTGTCCCGACAGGTGGTCTCAGGTGTGCTGACGGGAGCCGGCAGCCCCCCATAGCAGCCGTGCATTGGGGTCCCCTAAGCCCCGCTACGGCTGGTACCCATGTAGCTGTCTGTGGAGGCAGTACTCCTGGGGAATGACCGGGAGCACGAGGAGACAGCGGCTGGCAGGCTGGGGAAAGCGCTTTGCCAACACCCCCCATCCTGCTTTATTCTCTTCCTGTGCCCATGACCCATAATCCAAAAATGCAATAGAATGAAAAACTAAAAAGTTCTAGAAGCAGGAGATATCCTGCCTATGTCCTCAACACGGTGGTTTCCTCCGGCCTGTGGGGGATGCAGGTGTCAGCCAGACGCGGCTGAGCCAGTGTGTATCGGGGGGGCCGTGGGGGTGCTGCCGGGTGGCCGGCGGCTGAGCCCGACCGCAACGTCCGTCGCAGGATGGAGAACTTCTACGGCTGTCCCTACGACTTCGTGGAGGTCTTCGACGGCCCGCAGAGCGAATCTTTCTCCCTGGGGCGGTTCTGTTCCGGCACAACCCCAATATTCACCTCCTCCTCGAATCGTCTGACGGTGATCTTCCACAGCGACAACATCATCACCAACGCCGGCTTTTACGCCTCCTACGAGTCTCTCCTACAGGATGAGAACGACACGGGTAGGTGCTCCCTGCCCGCGGGGCTCACGGCGGACTGAGCGGCCGGCTCACCCCAAACCCGGGCGCTGGGGATTGGCCCGGGGTCCCAGCTGTCCTTAGCTCGCCCCAGAGCTGACTGGAGAGAGGAGTGAGCACCCACAGTGCCAGGGAGCACGCCCCCACATACACCTGACGCGGGGGCGCACCTGCGGGGCTCAGGAGGCCTCACAAAGGGGCCCTCTCGCGCTGCTGTGCTGCTGTGGACAGGAACCAGACGCCAAAGGGGTGGGGAGCAGGGGGTGAGCAGGAGGAGCTCCACGCCCACAACCACGGCGCTTTAATGACACTGGAGCTCAGTGGCTCTGGGTGAAAATCCCGGGGGGTGGAGGGGCAGGAGGAGACTGGACTGAGTCACGCGCCGGCCTGGGAGGACGAGGCCGATGAAAGCCCCTGCCTTTCCGAGCTCGCTTGCTAGTGGGGAGGGGAGCACCCCTCTTGGTGAACGTTACCTCCCTGGGGTGCTCCCTGCGCTCAGGGCTTACCCCCCGCCCCAGGCTGCCTGGGAAGGGCCTTCTAACCCCCGCACGCCCCTCGGCCTCGCACAAAACCACACTGCCGGCAGAGACTGGGCCCGCAGGGCTTTGCTGCCCCCTGGAGGCTTTGCTGCCCCCTGGAGGCCCTGCAGTCCCCCCCACCCCCCGGGGAGGGGACCTGGGGCTGATGGCCAGAGGGAGCCCAGGCCCCGCTCGGGGCAGCACGGAGCCCTGACCCGCTGTCCCCCCCAGACGTGGCCCTCCGGCTGACGGGCGGTGGCCACCCGTGCGAGGGCCGCGTGGAGCTGCGCCGCAGTGGCTCCTGGGGCACCGTGTGCGACGACGGCTGGGACCTGCGGGAGGCCCAGGTGGTGTGCCGGCAGCTGGGCTGCGGGGAGGCCCTGGCGGCGCCTGGGCGGGCGCGCTTCCAGCAGGGCCTGGGCCCCATCGCCCTGGACGACATGGAGTGTGCCGGCCTCGAGGCGCGGCTGTGGCAGTGTCTGCACAGCGGCTGGTTCTCCCACAACTGCGGGCACCACGAGGACGCCGGGGTCATCTGCGCAGGTGGGCCCCGGGGGGACAGCGTCCAGCTGGCGTCGTCTGCTCAGGTGGGCCCCCGGGGGTGGGGGGCAGCGTCCAGCTGGGGTCATCTGCTCAGGTGGGCCCCGGGGCGGAAGCGTCCAGCCGGGGTCATCTGTTCAGGTGGGCCCCGGGGGGGGAGCGTCCAGCCGGGGTCATCTGCTCAGGTGGGCCCCGGGGAGCGGGGGCAGCATCCGGCCCAGCCACAACGCTCCCATGCTGGACAGTGCCCAGGTCACAGTGCGCAAGCGTCAGCCACCCGTGGGCCCCCCACACCCGCTCCCCACTCTCCCCACTTTACCTTGAGTCCTCTCGTGGCGCTTCAGCGAGGGCGCCCTCCCGGGAATTGTCCTGCTCCGTGTCACGGAGCCAGGACCCTTTGCCTCTCATGCGCGAGATGTAACCACACACGCAAGGGCCAGCAAAACTGTCCAGATGGCGGCGAAAGGTGAGTGCTCTGGTCTGGTCAGCTCCCGCCGAGCACGTCTGAAACACCTGCAGACCAGACTGGGCAGAAACGCGAGTTCCCGCAGGATCGTGTAACACTTGCAAGAGGAGAAACCGCGGTCACTGAGCTGCCCCAAGCTCGGGAACTTCTGCGGGGCGACTTCCTCCTGTCCTAGGGGACCCTGGAGGTCGAGGGGCCTGGCCTGCGGCTCCTATCCCTTTCTATCCCAGTGGAGTTTCCAGCTGGGTTCCCGGGGCCCCCAGTTCTCGTCGCACCCCTCTGGGCGTGTCTGTCAGCTACACCTGAGCCAGGCAAGAATCAGTGCCCTGAGCTAGCAGGAGCGGAGCCCACGGAGCAGGACGGCCCAGGCCAGAGGGCTGGGAGGGGCCAGGGCCCAGCAGGCTGCAGACGGGGCAGGGGTGACGTGGAGCTACACAGGGCTGGGCTCTGAGCTGTCCTTCCTCCTGCCCTGGCCTCCAGGCCTCCAGTGCCGCCCCTCCCTCCTGTAGCCAAGGTCCCTGTCCTTAAGATAAGCCTGGGGCCTCTGCCCTTTGCAAGCTGACGCTTACTCTGGGAGGGACTCACCCAGGAGGAGTCACCAAGCCCAACCAGCAGGAGGTCCCCACCCTAGGGACCATCTCCAGGGCCACAAGTTGCCCTGCAAACCACCAAAAGGACATTGCTATGTCAGCTGGGCAGAAATGCTCCCTGTGGCCCGGGACATCAGTGTCACCACGGTAGCCCAGGGCCAGCCTAGATGCCCAGACTGGGCGCAGCTTCTCCACAGAATGACATGTGCCTTTCTGGGTCACATAAGCCAGTCTCTCCCACGGGTTTAAGAAGAATGAAGGCGCATGAGCTACCCCTCACCTGTGATTTCTCTCTCCAGCCTCCCGGCACAATGCAACGGCCTCAGCTGCTGGGAGCTACCCACCTTCAGGTAGGTCTGTAGTGTGTTTTGTTTATGGTGGTCTCTGAAGGATGCTTCTTCTTTTTTTTTTTAAGACTTATTTAACTGGGGTACTGGCCAGAGGTGCAGGAGTGATGGGAGGGTTCCCCAGAAGCAGAGCAGGGAGCAGAACAGGCCGACTGACGAAGTCCGCTGCTGAGGGGTCAGGAGAGGTCTGCCGCCCCTGGCCAGGGGTTGAACGTGCTGTGAAGCAGCTGCAGCGAGCTTCATGGTACTGTGCTTTAACTTGCTGTGCCCAGGGAGAGCCCTGAAGGATGCCGTTTTGACTTTAAAGTGTGTCTATTTAAAAAGGAACCTACCTACCATCCAAGTGCTTGGATCTCCTCGCCTTGCGTGGGATCCTTGTGCTCACGCCGTGGCGGGTAGGTACGCCCTGCAGAGCAAGGTCTCAGGGAGGGGATCACTGGAGTCACGACCTGGATGACCCTCTGGGCGCAGAGTCCGCCAGCAGCAGGCCGAGTGTTAGATCTGTTTGGCCCTGAATCAAGACGTGTAACTGTCTCCTTTTTCTATCTGTCCTCAGCATCTTTCCCAGAACCCACAGAGGTGCCCACGTCCGCAGGTAATCCCGTCCTCAGTCCTCAGCTGCCTTCCCTTTGTAGAGTGTTAGCTCAGAAAACCCCAGCATGCCTGTGGGGGCCCCTGCCCCTGCTGGAAAACCCCTCCAGGGGCTCCGGCCCCGGGAGCGTCTGCTGCCAGAGGCAGGGCTGGGAACACATAGGCTCGCCTGGAAAGCCCGTGGCTGGAAAGTGAGAGGAAGTTGTGAGGTGCATGAAGGGCTGATGGCCTTGCCAAGCTGAGCCTTCAGGTCATCCGTCGACGCCCGGCCTAATCCTTGCGAGGGCCTCGTTACTCCAAATCGGCCAGGCTGGGGACTTGCCACGAGTCCCTGCTAGCCGCACCCACCTGAAATTATGACTTCCAGAGAATCCACCACCTTCCCCCACTTTGCGGCTGAGGGTGACAGGTGGCGGGCAGGTGGGACGCTGCCCGGCCCCTGCAGCTGAAGGAGGCCGAGGAGGCCATCTCTAAACCACAGCGCAGCCCAGCCCCGGGCAGTCTGTCCCCCGCACACCCCCGCTCCATGGACGAGCCAGGCTGTTTTCTATTCTGCATCACGGCCAGGTCTATTTTCGTGCTGACTCCCCATTATTTCCGTAACTACATTTTACTGTCTGAATGTCTAGAGGTGGGTGCTTTGAGGGCAGAAATTGTGTTATTCACTGAACCCTCCTTCTGTACCCCAAAAAATACCTAGCATATTAAAGCAAGATAAACATAGTTAGGGTTAAAAAAAAAGGGGGGGGGAGTTACGGAGGCTGGTGAGGAAACCAACACCTGGGAAGACTGGGGCACCCTGCAGCCCCAAATCGCCTCCATTCCTGCTGTGAGTTCCCCAGCTGTGTCCAGGCCCCACTCCTACCCTTGGAATCTGGGGCTCGGGCTTCAGCGGCTGTCCCGCACACTCCCTGGAGGGGGGCTGTTGTCACTGGACCCACACGTGCGGGGCACAGGAGATTTGCACACATGGCAATTCTCGGGCAGAGATGGTTTCTCGTGAAAACTCCAACAGACCTTGAATGTCAGAAACCAAGATTTTGGAACGCAGATGGTGGTGGCGAGGGACAGCCGCTTCGCAGCTGTGTGATGCCAGCGGCAAGGGAACACACAACATTTCCTAGCTCCCTGCAAGCTCAGAAGTCACGCGAAGGCGCACCCAAGGCCAGCGCTAATGAAGTGAATAGAACCGGCTCGTTATTGCATGTCAGCGCAGGATTCTGGGAGAGGTGGTGCTCTCTGGATGAGCCTGGTGGGGGGGTGTCATTGTCCTGTGCGTCCACCAGATATGGGCCTGCAGCTGGTGTGAGGGCCGAGCAGGTGTGAGGCCGAGTGGACGTCTGCCACACCGACACCTGGGGCTCCGTGTGAGGCGACAGCTGGTCCACCCAGGACGCCCGTGCGTTCTGCAGGCAGCTGGGCTGCGCCTGGCTGTGTCTGAGCTCCCAGGGGGCCAGCTTCAGCCCCGGGTGGGCAAGTCCTCCTGGATGACATCAGCTGCACAGAAAGCGAGGCCTCCCCGGACCAGTGCCCCCACGCTGACTGGCTCGCCCTCCACTGTGGGCGTCTCTGCTCAGGCGGGCCTGGCGCTCCTGGGCTGGTCGCAGCTGCCCCGGCCAGGCTGCCGGTGCAGAGAGAGCCCGCCACTGCCCCCAGCCCCTCGACCTGCCCCAGGCCCAGGCCAGGGGGCTCTGTCCTGAGTCTGACACGCCGCCAGCTGAAGCCTGGGCGCGTCCCCAATGTGTCTGCAAAGGTTCATCCTTGTGCAACCAAGTAATGTTGAGAGGTTTAAGCTAGATCCACCAGGTAGGCTGCTCAGCCGCGCTGCAGACACACCAGCGTGCTCAGACCTGCTCACTGGTGCTGCTGCTTTAGTTTCTAAGGCAAATTCTGCCGCCCCCTGGCCCAGCGTGTGTGCCAGGCGGTGCGGCCCCCACCTGGCCGTGGAAGCCCAGAGAGGGCAGCGCCGGTGCTCAGGGCAGCTGTCCCTGGGGCGTGTGGCTCACCCCTGAGCGGAGGGGCTCTGTCTGCCCCCGCACTCACCCTGCTCTTACCCATGTGTCTCCTTTATCTCGGCAGTTTCCGCAGCGGCTGCACAAACAGGTATCTGTGCGTTCACGCCCCGTGTCAGCTTGTCAGTGACCGGCCATCCAGTGCAGGGCCCACTCCTGGGTCCCTTCCGAGCGCTGGCCCCAGCCCCCCCCCCAAGCAGAGACCACCAGAGGGAGGGGCTGGTGGGTGCCGCCTCCCAGGCGCAGACCTGTGCTCAGCAGCCCACAGGGTGGTGGCTCAGGCCCCCGAGGACAGGAGGGCCTGGTGGCCGAAGGCCCTCCGCTGGCCTTCTCCTCGGCCTGCGGCCTGACCTGCGACCCAGGATGCCTCAGGTCAGCTTGAGCCCAGACCCGGCACCCCGAGGGCCCCACCCGCATGGCCCCAGTGTCAGTTTTGCTCCCCATTGTCTTGCTGTTGGTCAGCAGAATGTGTGCCCAGGTGTGAGCCCGCATCACACTTCAGGGGGACCTGTCTGACTGGAGCCTGGAGGGGGAGGTTCGCGGGCACCTGACTGAGGAGAACTTAGGAAGAGGGGACCATGGGCTCCCGCGGCCGGCAGAGAGCGCGCGTGACGCCCTTTCTCCTTTCGTGTTTAGTTCCTGCAGCTGCCGAGGCACAAGCACCCGTGTTCCCGCCCACAGGTACGCGCTCCAGCCTTAGGTCGGACGCGGTGTTCTCTTGGCGGGGGCCAGCGTGAGGCCAGAGGGACACCTCAGCCTGACGTCCCCGGCCAGGGCCCGTGTGGGGTCCTGTCCTGTCCGTGTGGGGTCCAGCCGGGTCACCCAGCACACCCAGCAGCGTTGGTAGAAGGTCTGGACCAGGCCCGACCTGAAGGCGGCCCCAGAGCCAGCCCCAGTCTCCGGGACTCAGAATCCACTTTGGGCTTGGGGTCACTGGGCCAGTGCCTGAGCTTCGTGCAGCGCGAGGCCCTCCCTCTCTTCCGCTCGCTTTTCCAGCCCTCAACCTCCTCCATCACCGCCCCCCAGTCCCCATAGATCATTTTTAGGCTGAAACAAAGTGAAGCTAAATTTCTTCTGACAATTTCCTGATATCCTTTGAAAAGCCTGGTTTAGAAAAGCAATGTCTGAGCTCTTCGCATACAGCCGAATTGTCTGGAATTTTTAGAGGCACAAACGGAAAAAAAGTGGTCAGTGGTTGACACATATGTCTTCTTGAATCCACCATGCGGCCCGAAGCCCCATAAAGAAACTACCCTCCAGGAAAAGCAGTCGGAAGACAAAATAACTATGAACTAGTGGATATTCCTAAATGAAGTGCGTGTCTGAGGTGAAGCGGCTAAGGACGGGCTTGGCCCAGGGAGAAGGAGAAGCGGGAGGTTGAGGAGGAGCGGGTGGGAGAAGAGCTTGCTCCTGCTAAGGTTTGATGTGTCAGCTTAGCTGGGGAGATCGGCTCGATCCCGTCTCTTGGTCATTGTGGAAGAGAAAGGAAGAAATAGAAAGTAGAAGATTGTGTTAAAGACTCCTGTGGCCCAGGGGGGAAAGACTTTCTTTCTTTCTTTTTTTTCCCAA
>NW_004567112.1:3756798-3766680 GCF_000260355.1 Condylura cristata | reverse complement strand
TCTGCGCCCATGCGGCCCTCTCCCAGCCCGGCCCCTCCCGGGCGGCAGAGGCCCATCTGCCCGGTGGGTCAGCGGGGAGCCGGGGGTGCAGAGCAGTGACTGGCTCGTCCTGGTTTGTCTGGAACTTTTCCATGGGCAGCCTGGGAAGCCCCTTGCCCCGGTGCCCCTCGCGGTCCCACAGCCCAGGACATTGGGCCCACTGTTCCCCATACCCTGGCTGCTCCAGGCTCAGCAGAGAAGAGAACCTCTGACGAAACAGAGCCGGGGGCGGCCCCGGCCCGGGTGGTTTCTCTCTCCCGGGGTGATTTTCCTACGAGTCTCAGTGCCACACATTTCACAAGAAGATGAATCTCGGTGACAGCTCCGGGTGGGCTCCCTGGCCCGTGAGTGCCTGGCTCTCTCGCCAGGAGGGCAATTTCACACGACCATCCGGAAAAACCGAATCAACACCTCAAACCCCTCGTCAGCACCTTTTGTTGCTGACGAGGAACACGGGACAGGCACCTGCAGCCCCAGCCACTGCCCAGGGGCTCCTCGGAGAGCGAGGGTCCAAGAGGGGGTGAACACGAATCGGGGTGAGGGTCTCTCTGGCCCCTGCGTCATTTGGCAGGGTTTCTTTTCATCTCAAATGAGTGTTTGGGGCTTCACACCAGCCACGGTGTGCTAAGGCTTCTTCCGGGCGGGCGCTCCTCCCGGGAAGATGAACCTAGAAGCGTCAGCTCGTGCGCGTAAGTCAGGGTGTCGCCCGGCCAGGCGGGCGATCCTGAGGCTCCACCTGCTGGGGCCCGGCCTCCCCCGCGACAGTGCCAGGCGCTCTCACCCCACGCGGCACGGAGTGTGTGTCCGGGCCATCCCACCTCTTGGGTGCTTCGTGAGCTCACGCAGTGCACCCGCACTAACGCCACGATCTCTCTTTCAGCAGCCGACGAGGCCCCAGACCCGGCAGAGACAGCGCCTGCAGTCGGTAATCCTCTCGTGGTTTCTTTTTGGCATCCTGGTTACTGAATCTTTGTGGTGGGCGCCCTGAGGGGCGGCCAGCCCTGCCCCTCCAGATGCAGGCGTCCCTGGGACTGAGAAGACCAGGGCTGGGCTGGGCGAGGAGCGAGGGGCTGCTGCCCGTCTGGCTGGCTCTCTCGGTGGTCTTAGACTTGGCGTCTAGGCCAGACAGCGGCCAAGGTTAGCCCCAAGGAAATCACGCGACGTTGAGTCTGTGGTTGCTTAGGGCAGTGTGAAGGCTCAGCTGCAAGACAGCTACTGAGGCCCGTCCGGGTAAATGCCGTACTCCAAGCCAGAGCTGGTGTGTGTTTGGAATCAGAGTAGCCTGGGGACGCCGGTCACTGCCTGGACGAGCAGCAGGGGCTGGAGGAGGAAGCAAGAGTTCCCGGGGACTGGCTTGTCGGGGCTGAGAGAGGAAGAACCAGGGAAGAGCCCCTGCCGTCCCCCGCCAGACGGCCGGGCTTCCGGCCACTGCCGGCCTCTCCCCAGATCTGCCCGTCGTCAGGCTGGTGGCCGGGAGGAGCCGCTGCGAGGGCCGCGTGGAGCTGCAGCACCAGGGCGCCTGGGGCCCCGTGTGCGGCGACCTGTGGGGCCTGGGCGCGCCCGGGTGGTGTGCGGGCAGCTGGGCTGCGGTCAGGGCGTCGGCGCCCTGGGGCACGGCCACTTTGGGGCGGGAGTGGGCAGCATCCTTCTGGACGACGTGCGGTGCCAGGGCAACGAGGCCACCCTGGGCCAGCGCCGGCACCTCGGCCTGTCCGTCCACAACAGCGGCCACCACGAGGACGCCAGGGTCATCTGCGCAGGTGGGCGTCTCGCTGGGTCACCCGCACCTGCTCGCCCGGTGCCGCTCGCCGCCAGTTTGTCTGGGAAAGGGGGGATCAGCCACAGAAACCCAGCGCTGGAGTTGGGGTGCTTCTGGCACCTCGCCGCTCCGGAGATCTTTCAGCGTGACCGGGGCCTCCTGGTCCATCAGGGGGTGCAGTCCTGACCACCAGGGCGGTGAACCCCCTTCCTCCCGCCGTGCAGCCCCAGCTCCGTCAGTTCAGTTTCACCCAAGAACATGGTCTGATTTTTCATTTCGCAAATTGGAAGTCATTTGATACCTACATCCTAGGGTCGTTGGGATATAAATATTTTAAATATTTTAATTAAAATAGTCGCCGAATTCCCTGCTGGGGGTGGGCTTCTGTCTGGACTTGGTCTTAGTTCGCTTTCATTTTTGTTTTCCTCTTACAGCGTCAGCTGCAGAAATGACTTCACCCGGTAATTCCATTTTCCTACTTGCTTTCTAGAAATCATGCACGTCTAGATTGTCTTGTATGTGGTCGGCATGGGAATTTCTACCTGGCTGAAACTAGTAGCAGTGTCGCGCTAAGCGAGTAGGAGGTATTCACACACCCACTGAGTCAGTTCTCGGTTCCACTCACCTCCCGAGTGCCACCGGAGCTCTTTGAGATCAAGTCAGTGCCTCGAGCCGGGCCAAGGAGTTCGTTTTTTTTAGCAGTCACAGGACTATTAAAGTCTCAGGCGTCTCAGGGAAAATACCCCCCCGACCTGCATTTTCAGAGCCGCGTGCCCGTAGTTAGCAGGGCACAGTCCAGGATGGGCCCGTTTCTACAGGCTCCGAGGCTGAACAAGCCAAGAAACCGCACCTCCCTGTCTTGAGGACTCACACTGTGCCAGCATGAACGTCTCGGGGGGTTCTTCGGTGAAGGACCTTTTGAACCTTGAACGTCACCCAGGGCTTCTCAGATTTCTGGAAGCTTTCGAGTGGGCCCACAGGCTTTGGCATTGGAGGTCGTGGGGTTACGTCCCACCTCCAGCATTGGCCAGCTGGGCGGCAGCGGGCAGGTCTGCTCCCCTCGTGGAGCCTGGGTGTCCCCGTCTGCACAGAGGCCAGAGTTCATCCGGGGACTGAGCACACATGTGCCGGCGCTGGCGATGGCCACCTGATGGTCACCCTCCAGAGGCACCTGTCCTGCCTCCAGCCCTATAATGCTAGCGACCCGCGTGTCCTCTGTGAACTGCCCTCTTGGGCCACTTTTGGGGTCATCCTCAGGATGGCGAGGTCACGTTATGGCCGAGTAAGTTGGAGAAATACGGTCTCAAGTCAACTCAAGAGTCTCTGACTGTAAGCAGCTACAAACGTGGTACAGTTCAGATGTCCACAACCTCAGACCCCTTTGCCAGGCTGGGCAGAAAATGGCCTCTAAGACAGGTCAGACAGTGAAGCAGATGTCCCTCTGTGCGGCCGCATCTGTGAGAACCAGCCGCCTGGCCTGGGGGCCGGCGCCGCCGCAGAGAAGCACTTTCCCAGGAGTTGGAAGGGATCTGAGAGCTAGTCCAGACCAGAAGTGTCCAGTGGGCCCCTTGCGGGCTGGGCTGACCCACAGATGGGTTTTGATTCCGCTAACAGAGTTCTGTACTTGTGATCATTTATTTTATTTTTAATAATATAATAGGTTTTTTTTTTTTTTTACATCATTTTGTGCCTTTTTCCATCTCAGTTGCAATCCCCGTGGGTTTCCCATCACCAAGTCACCCGTGTGCCATCATAATAGTCCAGTGCATTTCCCTTCTTCCCTGGTCCTTTATACTGCTGCTATGAGTGAAACCATCTGGCATTTTTCCTTTTCTTTCTGGCTTATTTCACTAAGCATGATCTTTTCCAGCCCCGTGATATTTTATTTTTTTAATGCTACTTTTTAAAAACGAGAGATTTGACGTAAAAGTCAAGATTTCAGGCTTTGATGGGCAAACGGAGGATGTAACTATTCACGTGAATCTCAGTAGGCTGATTCACCCCACCCGTTAGCTGGGGTGGGGCAAGGCAGGCCCCTTTCCAGGGCAGAGGCTTCCTCGTTTCCTTCTGGCCAGTGCCAGTTATGTCTGGGCCTCCGCTGGGCTCCATGGTGCTTCTCAAACTTTAATGTGCAGGTAAGTCACCTGGAGATCTGTTAAAATGCAGATTCTGATTTAGTGGGTCTCCAGTGGGTCCTGAGAGTCTGCATTTCCACCAAGGTGAAGAGATAACGGACTAGACTTTGCAATGCAGCTCTTGTGGCTCAGAGCTGTCAAGGGACTTGTTCAAAGTCATGGCCCCCGTAACACAAAGAGCAACAGCTAGAACCAGCTGGGTCTGAGACCCAGGTACCACCTCCCTATTATTTATTTCCCCTAGTTTAATGAAACAGACTAGGAAAAACCAGTAGAAACACAGCATAATTAAGTATGAACACAGCCAGGACATAAACTGTAAAAAAAAAAAAAATTCTTTGTCAATGAACTTGATGGACAAGGATGGTCTCTAACTATGATTCTCTTTAATTTGTCTTAACAGCTCCTACCTCAATTTCGGCCACAGATTCAGTCCTTACAACTGGTAATAATTTTTCTGCTGATTTGTTCTTATTTCCTATCTAAGGGAGATAGATTGCTGTGTGAAATCCTACCTGGATAGTACAATTGTGTTGTTTGTCCAGGGGTTACTTGACTGATTTTTTCCCGTGGAAGATAGCCGAGAGCCCAGAACGAGGCGGGGTGAGGTCCCAACCTCCCAGCTCGAAGGCTTGAGTACGCACGCGTGTGTCCCACAGACACGGCCGTTCTTACATTCTAGCACACAGGGCAGTCTGCCTCCTGCTGACTGTGTTATCAGAGATGACGATCTGGGAGGGGGTGCAGTCAGGGGGTGGGCAGACCTCTAGAGGAAGTTCACTGGCAATACAGGAAATGCTAACAATCTGACAGCCACAGAAGGGTCTAGAAAGCCTTAAATGTCACCAGACTTTCTGAACATCGCCTTAGGAGGCAAAAAGACCTGGTGGCAGGGCTGAGTCCCAACCACAACAGCAGACAGCGCCTCCTAGTGGGTCTGGGTCATGCAGGCTAAAATAGGATCACATCTTTTGTCAGGGAAACAGGTTTTATGGCAGGAAGGTTTTAACTTATAATGACGTATGTGCTTTTATTCAGGATGGTGGGAAAGAGCTGATCCTCACACCTGAACTTTTCGAAGTTCAAAACCTGGTAGATGAGAGCCAGGAAAGGCAGATTGTGTCTAATTAGAAAGTGAGCAAAGCGCTCTGGTTCATTTTTAACTTTCCTGTTTGCGTTTCAGATTCAGACACAATTTCTACCTGGACGCAAGTGTTGCCTCCCGGTAATGCTCACTGCCCACTACTGTCCACTACCCACTGTCCACTGCCCATTGCCATCGCACACAGGGTAGCAAGGGGGTGAGGGATAGAGAGAGGGGGACCTCCTGGCCAGGTGGGACCCCTGTCGTCGTAGGTGCTATAGCATCGCACACCTGTCCTTCATCGCACTTATTAAAGCCATAATTTGATAGCGTAGGAGTTGTGTCTCGCTTTGTTCATTTTTCTACTCCAGTGTCTCACACAACGCCTGCCACAGGGCAGATAGACGAATCAAGACTTGTTAGTTACAGGAAGGAGCCCTCTGGTTTCCATGTCAGGGAAAGAAAACAAGTTCACTGTAAAACTAACTGCATTTCGTAAGTTTTGGCTTACCAACTTCTCTTATTCCAGAATTTATGAGTGTTGCTGTAACCACTTCAACAGGTAAGACTGATGTTTTAGATTCTATTCATCTGGCTTGCTATAATTTTTTTAGTGGATTTTTCCAGTAAACTCACTAACCAGCTGCGTTTTGTTTGAGTTTTTGGACTCTTTAGTCTTTAAATGTGTTGGTATTGACCTGACCCACCAGGCCACCCCAGGGTCACCTGGTGAATGGGTTGAGGGCAGCCCAGCTGCTGCGGTTCAGTTAGTGTGTCCAGTTCAGCCAACTAAACCCAAACAAAGAGTCATTCCAGGACCGAGGGTGATCTAACACCAAGACCACAGAAGGTTCTAGAGACCAGCCACCATGTGATTTTTGCCAGAAGGGGGAATGAAGTCATGGCTTTTGCTGATTCTCGTCAGACCTTCCCCAACATTCAGAGAGGGTGGCCAGAACCAGCTGTGCCCAGGCAGTGAGGGCAGAGCTGCCCAAGGTGGTGAGTCTCCACTCGCAGGTTGCAACTATCAAGGAACTCCAGGTGTGGCTTTGGGTTCAAGAGTTTTACAAATAGAGAGTTGGCAGTTTATTGAGGAAGCAGAAGCGGAGAAGAGAGTGGGGTTCTCTACTCCAAGTGCTGATGGTGTCATGCAACAGAATCTCAAAGTCAACACCAAGATATGGCCTGTTAGTGACCAAGCTGGCTTGGGGAGCAGGAGACACAGGCCGCGGTCGCCGCCTCCCCCTTAGTCTGGATCTTGGGGTTGCCCATCTGGCGAGAGTTCCAGTCTGCAGAGCTCTGCTGAGTCACTCCCCCACGCACACACACAGGCAGGGAGGAAAAACTGGGGAAAGCAAGTCCCTCATTCACAGGTTAGACTAGCCCCAGACAGGGGAGAAGCCTGGACCAGGAGTTGGGTTCCGAACAGATCATCTCCACCTCCAGGACAGAAAGAGAGGGTGCAAGGGGCGGCGGGCTGGCGGGAGGCCGTGGAGGATGTGGCCTGGCCCTGCCGCCCAGGACGAGGGAGGACGGCCGGGACGCCACTCTGACCGGACAGCCGCCTTGACTGGTGCGGTATCTTCCAGAGCGCGTGTGCCAGAGGCTGTTGTCTTATTCTGCCTTGTTTTTGTTCATCTGCAGCTGTTTTCTCAACTGCTGTGACCGCCCCACCAGGTGAGCCGGCCGTCCCATTAAGTGACTCTTGTCAGAGCTCCGTGTATCAAACTAGAATTTCCCATGGGAAATTGTCTCCAAAGCAGCCTCAATTAAAACAGAAATGCAGGGGCCTCCCTGGGGATGCAGGGGTTAAAGGCTCAGTGCTGTCACACTATTGCAGACACTACAGCATGGCTGAATCCACCACCAGGGAGGGACCCACAGGACTCGGCAGACCTCTCCTGTCTCCCCGCTGCTCCCTCAGCAGTGGATTTCAGTGGATCCACCTGTTCTGCTCCCCACTCTGTCTCTGGTGAACCTCTCACCTCCCACACCTCTGTCCTCTACCCCAGTTCTTGTGTGCATGAATAAAAATAAATCTTTTAAAAATATTTCTAAAAAAAATAATAAAGGAAACCCTTAAGTTTCTTGTCTTTTTCTACAGAGATCTCATCAAGTTCAGCAGAAGCGACCTCTCCATCTGGTAAAGTCTCCCTTGTGCTGCTTACATGAATGCGACCAGCTTCTTAGGCACTGTGTTCCAAATAGAAAAGGAACCCACTTAATGACCGTTTTGAGGACAGTGTAAAGGTCAATGACGAGCTCCTCTCGTTTCTGATGTCCTGCTCTCTGCTGTCCACAGGTGTATCCCCCACCGCGGCAGAAGAGGACACGGCTTCTGGTAATGTTCTCGGCATTTCGTAAGTCAAATATGACCTGCCTCTCTCTTCCTGCTGACAAGTGGACAGGCCTGCGCCATAGCTTGTCTGCAGCCCCGGTGGGAACTGAAGTCACAAGCTTCCCACAGCACTGAGCCTCCTGTTCTCCCTGCTCACTGCCACACGGGCTCCCCTCACCAGGGGAGCTCTGGGCCACCCACAGGGGCCTTCAGCAGACCGCGCACGGGCAGTGTCAGCTGGGCCCGGTGGTGACCCCCGAGGTGCTTCGGCCCATCTGGCACTCCAGGCACACGCAAGCCAGCAGAGCTGGGCTGCGAGGAAAGGCTTCTCCCACTGGGCTTCCCCGCTGCTGTTCAGACCAAACACGCCTCATTCTTTTCACGGATGTGAGTTGCTTCTTCTTTGTTTGCAAATACAGGTCCCACTCCAGAGGAGGAGACTTCCTCACCAGGTAAGCCTGGCGGACAGGCTGGGAGCCGCCCAGCAAGCTGCCCAGAGTGGACCCTTCCTGCCCGCAGGAGAGCTCAGGGGAGAGAAGGGAAAGGGCATCCCCCTCCCCCGCCCCCCACTGTCACTGGTCCTGACTGCACACAGTGATGCAGCTGCGGGCACTTGGGGGACAGCTTAAAATGGCGCTTGAGCTCAGCCCGGGAGGAGATGGCAGAGCTGGGCGACTTCCACAGCCCCTCCACGGGGGCTCCCCACCTCTAGGATAGTGACAGCCCCTGGCACTGTCGTAGGATGAGGAGTGTCAAGCCCATGACAAGCCGTGGGTGTGGAAATGGGAGCTGCTGTTAGTGGCCCTCGCAGATGCCAGCTTCTTACGCTGCGTTTGTGTCAGAATTGTGTGGGTTCACTCACCGTGTGGGTTCACTCACCGTGTGGGTTCACTCACCGTGTGGGTTCACTCACCGTGTGGGTTCTATTGCACACGGTCTATGGAACAGGCTGTCTGGATAAACCTGTACTGTCTGCTACATAAAATGTCGATGAAGCAAAATCTTAATGCTCAAAATTTTTTTGACAGTCATAGACATGAGTTCAGCAAAAGTGACATCATCGCCAGGTAAAAGTCATTGTCTGTCGCCAGGTTGACCCCCAGCTACTTGCCCTCCTTCTTCCCTCTGTATTTTTTCATAGACGCCTCTGAGATTTGATTTTCTCTTATCTAAAAATATTTCTGAGGAATCTGCCTGGATGTTCCTCATTGCATTTTCAGCCCCTGTAAAATTTTTTCTGATAAAACCTAATACTTTTGTATTTCTCCCTTCCAAAATTCAGTATAACTGTAAAGCCTTCCTTCTGACCATTTAACAAGCGATAACATTTATGGAGGAAAAACACCACTGCCACATGCCACATTTTGATGCCAAGGAAGTAAAACATCAGTATTTCTGTATCCAAACCAAAGCAGAAACTGAAACAAAAATATTAGTGCCCAAGTTAGAGAAATTAAACATTTTTTTCTTTTTCAGTTTTGGATATAAAAATGTCTCTCGGAAGACACATTTTTAAGCTTCATTTTTCTTTCTTACAGTTACAATTTCATTTGATGAAGAAGAGGTCCCTTTACCTGGTAATTTTTTCTTTCTTTCTTAACACTAACATTGTCCTATCGTTAGCATATTACTTTTTCATTCAAATTTCCTACTCTTTACAAAAATTGTGTGAGCTTAAAGGGTGAGCTCAAAGGTGTTATGAGCAGGCACAGATTACACACACACACACACACACACACACACACACACCCTTGTAGGTTGGAAGCCCCGATTCACCATCCAAGTCCTCCCCCAGAAGCTGCTGAGAAGTTTCACTCATATTGCCAACAAGCCATCGCCACTGGTTTCCAATGTCATAGGGACAAGCCAGACCAGGGGGGCGGCTATGGGGGACCCGGGTGCTGAGTCACAGAGAAACTGCAGCCAATGGCATTAACACCCGCTGGCACCTCCCAAGGGCTAAGCACTGAGGAAACTGAAAAGTAGTCACTAGTGATCCTGTGATATAACCCAGTGACACACGTCTCTGGGTTTTGTCTGATGTATACAACAGTGTAACCACCAGCACGATCAAAACATAGAGCATTTCCATCGCCCTCAGAAAGTGCCTTCACATCCCAGTGTCATTAATCTCTCCCACCTTGCCTGCCCGCCACTCATCTCCATTCTGACCCTATGGTTTGGATTTGCTTTTCTAGAATCTCATAGACTCTCAAATAATATGTGCCCTTTGTGTCTGGTTTGTTCTTTTACTTGATTTTAGAATCACCCATCTGTTTCCATATTTTGCCACATCTTCCTTTTTTACCGCTTAGTAATATTCCACGTGTGGCAAGGCCACAAGTTATCCATTCTCCTGTGGATGAACATTGGGGTCATTTCCAATTTCTTTCTACTGTGGAGAGTTCTGCTCTGGACTATTCTCCTGTGGTCAAGTGTTTTCATTTATCCTGAGTGAAAACTGCAGCATGGAATTGGTTTAGTTGAATTATTTTGGATTTCACTCAGCAAGAGTACAAGAAATTTT
>NW_004567112.1:3754801-3755797 GCF_000260355.1 Condylura cristata | reverse complement strand
CCCCGGGCCCCACGCTAGGATCACACGCCTGCGTGCTGGACAGCCTGTGAAAATGGCTTACCCAGGCTGGGATTCACTCCTCCGCTTTATCTTCCAGCCGCTCCCCGCAGTATTTGTTCCACCATCGAGGCAACGAGATTTTGGGGTCGGTGGGAGGCGTGGCCTTGAAGGGTGGACAGCTCAGGGCGCACAGCTGCTGTCCATCTCGCCGCTACTATTTGTCCAGTCCCTTTTCAGCCTCCCACAGAGGCCCCCAAGGCACAATCTGGGTGGACCCGTCCCCACCTTGACGCGGCCTCGCAGTCAGGCGAGTCCCTGTCCCTGGAGTCCTGTCACCCACGGGCTGGCCTCCGCCTGTCCTGGAATGTTTCTTATCACTGGTATCTGTCTGGACACTGTGACCGCCTCTCTCTGGCCTAAACCGTCTTTACGTGTGTCCTAAACTTACACACATACACCTCAGGGGGTTCCGGGATGAGAAGCTTTGGGGACTAAATCTGAACCCAACTTGTCTGTTCCATTCGTGTGTTTGCACAAATCAGAGAAATTGTTGCCATGATGTCACCATTCTGAGGGGGTTGCTCTCGTTTTGCAAAGATGTGCCCCAAATAGGAGAGTGATCGGTTTCCGTGCAGCAAACGTGAACCCTGCAGAGAACCCCTCAGATGAATCTGCTCAGGGGTCTGGGGGCCTCGTCCCCCAGATCCTCATCTCTCCTCTGTCTGTTCACAGTGGCCACCCAGCCTCACGGCCCGAGGAGACCTTCTCTCAGCGGTAATTCGGTTTCCATTCTTGAACTCTACCCTAAAGGGTTCCTTTTCATTGGGTACAGCACCCACAGGACCAGGACACTGGGGTCAGGAGCAGCTGAGTGAGTGGAGTGAGCCTGGCCCCAAGCCTTCGGGCCCTGGCCTGGGTTGGTGGCCCCAGGCCTGCAGGCCCTGGCCTGCCTGGGTTGGTGGCCCCAGGCCTGCGGGCCCTGGCCTGGGTTGGTGG
>NW_004567112.1:3723698-3754701 GCF_000260355.1 Condylura cristata | reverse complement strand
GCCTGGGTTGGTGGCCCCAGGCCTGCAGGCCCTGGCCTGCCTGGGTTGGTGGCCCCAGGCCTGCGGGCCCTGGCCTGGGTTGGTGGCCCCAGGCCTGCGGGCCCTGGCCTGGGTTGGTGGCCCCAGGCTTGCGGGCCCTGGACTGCCTAGGTTGCTGCCCCAGGTCTGCGGGCGCTGGCCTGGATTGGTGGCCCCAGGCCTGCGGGCCCTGGCCTGGGTTGCTGCCCCAGGCCTGCAGGCCCTGGCCTGCCTGGGTTGCTGGCCCCAGGCCTGCGGGCTCTGGCCTGCCTGAGTTGCTGGCCTGCCTTCCTCCTGGGCTGCAGAGGCCTGTCACAACCAGAGGCTGGGTACTTCCCAGCCCAAGGATCCAGGAGTATGTATTTGGGAAGGGACCCCAGGCAGAACATGTGCTCCCCCCTCCTCCAACAAAGCTGGGTGTTACTGCCCTGCTAACCCGTATTCTCAACACCACCCCACAGGGACTCCTCATCCTCTGCATGGCCTGGGGCCTGTTCAAGCCTTTATGCTCCCGTTGTAGCAGGTCCCACCGCTGACATTTGCTTTCTTTGTCCCCCCTCCTCCAGGCCCAGTTGACTCCGCTGTACCCAAGGACAATGGTAAAGTCTGTCCTCCTGGGGTCCAAGGCTGTGAGTGGCAGGCTGGGGGCGGGAACTTCTGCATCTGCTGAGATGGCCCCCATCTCCACCCACCCACTCCTGCTCGCTAGTCAGCGAGGCAGAAGCCGCAGGCCGTTCCCTCTGTCTTTGTCTTTGAGTCCACTCTCTTTTCCCACCTCCCTCTCACGGAAAGGCCCAGCGGGCGCGTCCAGGCTCAGGGGCTCTCGGCAAACGAGATAAGCTGTTCTTTCAGCCCCTCGCAGAGGCTGGCGCTCGGGCCACGGTCGTATGTTGGGACTGGGCTTGCCCGTGGACACGGCGTGACTGTTGGGCAAGGGGAGTATGAAGAGTGGACGAACGTCCAGCTGAGGGGGAGGGACGCCGGCCGTGGCATGCTCACGAAAGTCGCAAAATAAATGTGCGCCTAGTGCCGCCAGTGGCGCGTCCTCTGAGGGCCCCTCCCCCTGCAGCCCAGCTCTCCTGCCTGCCACAGATGTTCCGCGTGGTCATCGACCGTGGTTACCTCCGGAGGCTCGGCTACTCCTCCTGGGACGTCCAGGTGGGCGACGACCCGTGTCGTCCCCGAGTCACAGGGCGCTACCTGGTCTTCAGCATCCCCTACGGCCGCTGCGGCACCGTCAGACACGTGAGCGGCGGGCCCCGCGGTGGGTGGCGGCCGGGGAGGCGGGGTGGGAGGAGCCCAGTGCCTGGGTAGGGCCAGAAGAAAGGTGCCAGCCGTGACGTGACCTGGTTTCTAAGCGAGTGTGACCTGGAGCAGCCACTAGCTTCTCTGACGCTTTTAGGCCTTTGGCCACTTTGCGGAGAGTTGGGGATACACAGTAACCAGCTGAGGCCTGAGGCCCGTGGGGGTGGGGAGATGAATGGGTGGGTGCGCGGGCGCTCTGCTGTTCTCTGGGTGCGCGGGCGCTCTGCTATTCTCGGAGCCTGACAGCCAGAGCGTCCTTCACACAGCTTCCTTCCTGTGCCTTAGTGAAAACCTACCTCGTGCCAGCTTGGTGTTGGGGGACAGGGCGAGGGGGCGCAACAGATGATTTGTCTGCTTACTCCTGCCTCTCACCGGTAACTAGTTGCTTCCCAGCGTAGAAAGCAAATGTCCAGGGCATGTCTGTATGAGGCAATGCGTGTGTTCATGTCACCTTCCTTAGCTCACTTACTTCGGACAAAGCCATGGCACTCGGGAAGCAAGCGTAGGCAAGATATAAGAATGTACGACTCAGTACATTCCACAGTGTAACGTGTTCCAAACCAAGGCCTGCATGCTCTTCCTCTACTCTCTCACAGCCCTGTTTAACACACACACACACGCACGCATGCACACACATGCACACACGAGCACACACACACATGCACACACCCCTGCACGCATGCAGAAACACTTGAGGCTAAGTTCATGCGAATGGTCCGCGTGATTCCAGATAAGCCTCAACACTTTACCTCACCTTGAGTCTACTTGGTCACGCACACCTGGGTCCTTCTCACCCTCCAACGTGTCCTTGGGGAGGCCGAACCTTGGGGCATCCCTCAGGGCGATGGGAGGAGGCCGCCAGGGACAGGGCCGCCCTGCCTCAGCCCTGTCCAGTCATGTTGAATTTGAAGGAGCAAGGCTGAGGGCAGAGGCCAGCATGGCCAGGCCCATGACCCACACAGAACCTGGGCTGCGCTGGCTCTCGAGTAGGGAGGAGCCAGAAGAGAGGATGGGGCTCCTCAGGGAGGAGTCTGCGATTTTCTGAGACCATGTGGCTAAGGGAGTGGAGGGTGGGGAGGACTTTGGCGGCCAGGATGGACCCCTGCCCCACCTCACACACCAGAGCTTGGCCATCAGAGGAGGAAGGAATCCTGGCTCATACACTGGGGCCTCCTGCTTGCACCCCGACTCCAAGGAGCACAAACATCCTCCGTCTTGGCATTAGGTACCACAGAGCCAGGCCCAGGGCTCCTACCGCCCAGCTGTCACAGGCTGGCGCCAAGTAGCAGGAGGCTGAGGACAGAAAGTGCTCAGGGACTCCGAGGTGCTGGCCATCAACTCTCCTCTCATCCTTCCAGGAAAGCCCCAGCTCCCTCAGCTACTCTAACTCCATCAGAGGCCGGACACGGGGCCACCCTGGCCGAGTGGTTGTGCGGCACAAGGTTCCTCAGCTGAAGTTCGCCTGCAGTGTGGAGGGCCCAGCTGCTGCTAAAATTGAGCCTGGGGCTCAAGGCCCGGGAGCAGGTGCCAGCTACGACGTGTCCATATCCTTCCTGGAGTTGCCCGTGTCCCCGGATGTGGGGAGCTCGCGACCGTACTATAGCAGGCCCAGGAAGGAGGTCTTCCTGCAGGCCACACTGCACAGCTCCGACCCCAGCCTGAGGATCTTCGTGGACACCTGCGTGGCTTCTCCAGATGCCCAAGACTTTACAACTGTAAAATACGATTTGATCCAGCAAGGGTAAGGAAAACGGAATGCCCCCTGGTCGATAGTGTGGTCACGTAGCATTCCTTTGGGGGCGGTAGCTTCTCCCCGGTACTCCCAAGTCTTAACACTGGGCAAGAGTCCTCAGAGACCTCACCATCTCTCTGATGCCACCCAGTGGGGAGGAGAAAATAGCTCCAGGCAGCCTCGCAGCTACACTGAGTCCCAGAGTGCTGGGCAGAGCCCGGGCCGTCTCCGACGCTGGTCCTCTGCCCGCTTGCCTCTGAGTTTTGTGCTCTGTTTGGCTACACTGACGGGTGGGTAGAAGAGCCCAGACTAATGGCGGTAAGGTTTATTCTGGCTCCTTTAGTTAAATACAGGACTTGCCAAGGTAGAGCTTCAACAGTTATTCTTCATAGCATCCTAGTCACCTGACAGAGACAACATGTGCGTGACTGGGAAGCTGGCCAGCAGGACAAAAGCAAAACCCGTCACTAACGCTGGGGTATGAGCCTCAAAAAACATCTTGGTGCCAAACACCAGCAGCGGGCCGTGCCTCCCACAGGTGGTGCGGGCCGTGCCTGGGGGTGCACAAATGTGGCACAGAAGTGCCCGAGTGAGAAAGCACTTGCCTTTCAATTCTCCTTACACACTCAAGGAGCGAGGCACGGTTTGACACCACTCCTGACACCTTTTGCTTTTTGCTTTAGGTCTAATCAGCTCTTATTTCTCTAGTTTCCTAAGGTAGAAACTTCGATGATTGATTCTAGACCTTTCTGCTTTTCTATCACATCCATTTTAATGCTACAAGTTTCCCTCTACACGCCACTTTCACTGCACTCCACGCATTTTGATAAATCGTGTATTCATTTTCACACTTTGTGATTTTTTTTTTGACTTCTCTTTGAGACTTGGTCTCTGACCTACAGGTGACTTAAAAGTGTGTTATTTAGTCTCCAAATTTGGGGGAATTTTCCATCAACCTTTCTGTTACCAATTTCTGCCTGAATACCATTGTCACCTGAGGATGTAGTTTACGTGGTTTCTAGGTTTTTAAACTGTTAAGGTGTCTTATTATCCAGAATGTCCTCTGTCTTGGGGGACAGTGTATGTGGGCTTAAGGAAAAAGTGTATTCTGCTGTTGGATGGGATGCTGTATGAATGTTAATCAAGTATAGCTGATCAACAGTGCTATATAGGTCATCTGTGTCCTTCCTGGGTCTCTGCCCACTGGATTTGTCTACTTCTGATACAGGGATGGTGACATCTTTGGCTATAATGATGGGTTGCCACTTTCTCTTTGGAGAGCTATCAGCTTTTGCCCAGTGTGTTTTGATGCTGTTGTTAGATGCATACATTTTAAGGATTGTGTGTTTTCTTGGAGGCCTGAACCCTTTGTCAGTATGTAATGTCTCTCTTTGCCTCTGGTATTACCCTGGCTCTGAAATCCATTTTGTCTGAAATTAATATATTTAATCCACTTTATTTTTATTTCTATTAACATGGAAAAGTCTCTTCTCATCCCTTTCTTTTTTCACATCTTGAATATCTTTTAAGTTTATTGAAGTAAAACATTTAACACATTAAATATAAATGAGCAAAAGACAATCCACAAAAGAGCTCATCTGAATGGCTAATCAGCAACCCAATCTCTCTAGGAAACAGAGACAGAAAAATGTAAATTAAAACAAAAAGCGTTTCTCTTTCGTAACCATCACATTGGTGGAAGTCAAAGTCTAGCAGTAATTTTAGGGAAGTGTAGGAAAATGGTATTTTAATGCACTGTTGGCCATATTCCTTTTAACTTGTCTATGTCTTTAGATTTGAAGTGGCTTTCTTATAGACAACATATTGTCGGATCTTGTGGAGGTTTTTTATTCTACTCTGGCAATCCCTTTCTAGGGTTGGTGACTGTGATTACTCACATTAAAAGTAATTTTGATATAATTGGATTAAAATCTCCCGTTTTGGTAACTAGTTTCTATTTGTTGCCCTTTTTCATTGTCTCAGACCTCCTTTTACTGCCTTCTATGGTTTTGAGAATTTTATAGGTCGACTTTAGTGAAGTATTGTTCAAGTTTGATTATTTTTCAATTTTTACTGTATTATTTTCTACTGAGGTAACACTGGTTTATAACATTGCATATGATTCAAAGGTACAGGTGTACACCTATTCATATGGATGTTGCCACACCCACAACCAAAATATCCGTAATTCTCCACTACAGTCCACTGTGCCTGCTCCCCTCTCGCCCACCCCCCACCCCACCCACGGCCTCAGGCAGCCTTTAATTGAGCCTTTTATATTATTCACCTCATCTGCTTTTTTGTTGTATCTTTTAAGCTTCTTTCTATAATAGCTTTCTTTGCTATTTTTGATGATTGTGCTAGATTTATAATATATGTTTTTAATTAACTAAGAGCACTTTCCAATTATACAAACCCACCTTTCACCTTCCCTTTTGACAGAACAGAGTAGGCCTTCTGAAGACAACAGCTCCCATTTAATTACCTTGTTTTATTTGTCAGTGTGTTTATTTTATACTTTCCTTTTATATCTAGCCAGAAATAGTGGTCTTTCAGCTCAGAGTAGAGTCATAAAGTTTCTTTACAAAAGAACGAGTGAGTAGTGAGAAGTCATGTTTGGAATTCAGGGGCTAGGCCCCAGCCTCACTATTTGCTTCACGTTAACAATTTTGGCCTGGGTTTTTCTTCCCACCAGATGCATCAAAGACAATACCTATGTCAACCTCCACTCCCATCAGAAGAACACAGCCCAGTTCAAGTTCAGCGCCTTCAGCTTCCTCGACAGCTATGATGTGGTCTATGTTCAGTGTAAGGTTGCTGTGTGCAAAGCAGGTGACCGCTCCTCCCGCTGCTCCCAGGGCTGTGTAGGACGGAGTAACAGGGGTTCAGGCCCCATGGAGTCCACAGAAGAGCAGGCCGAGCACTTAAAAACAGTGGGGCCACTGAAAATCCACAAAGGGATGGGTCAGAACAAAGGTCTTGTGTGATTTCTCCAGTTTGTATACGAATCTGTTAGACATTAGAAACCAAGCCTATTCCTTTTCAATAAAGTAATAAGTTTGAGAAAACAAAAGTTGCGCGCATAGAGAAAGGTGAAAGAAACAGCGAGACAAGTTTTCTGAGGTTCATTAATTAAACTTCTAAAGTAACTTCTTTTTGCAGACTAGAAATAGTGCACTTTCTAAGTCTTCGCTAAGAAGACCTCAGTGGCTGTCTTAAAGGGTACGGAATGTCACCAAGAGCACTTACCTCTACAACACAGTGCCAGTTTCAAGAGCTTTTTTAATTGACTCCTTAATATTCAGATGCTAGTAGGTGGATCTTTGTGTTTCTGTTCTTCTGGTGTGTGAATTTATTTTAAGATCTCATCAAGAGTCTTAAGAAAAATAAAGTACCTGTTAGGAAACTATTTTTTTTATTATTTTTTTTTAACTGTAACTGGTGAATAAAATCAAAACTTCGCTTACCCATCAAAACAAACTCTTGCAAAGGGAATAATTGGATCATGACTTTGTCAGATTTAGGTTACAGTTTACAAATAAGTTGTAATAAATTATTATGTAATAATAATAAATTATTATAAAAGAATACAACTCGCAACACCAGGTGTTAGAAATGCGAGACGGGGGAGCGGGCACAGGGCCTCATGCCTTGCCCAATGCCCCCTCCCAGCTCGGCCCCCTGCTCACCAGCGCAGGTGCTCTCTAAACCCCATCTTGGGGTTCTGGGAGAGGCTTTGTCCATGGGATGACTGATGAATCTGCTGGGGATTGCCCCAAACTCCAGCCCCCGTTCCCTCCCTGGAAATCAGGGGGTACCACTACTCACGGTGGGCTCCCTGGGCCTGCAGCCCCCACCCTCAGATGATTCCCCAAAGGTCACCTTTGTGAGCGTAACCCCAGGTATGGTGGAAGGGGATTTGTCCAATAGCAGGGTAGTCATTTCAGGGCTGAGGACAAGAGGCCAGGCGGTGAGCAGAGATGTCCCTTTGCCCACGTCGCTCAGGAAA
The DNA here is from genome assembly GCF_000260355.1 of Condylura cristata. Classification (NCBI taxonomy): domain Eukaryota; kingdom Metazoa; phylum Chordata; class Mammalia; order Eulipotyphla; family Talpidae; genus Condylura; species Condylura cristata. Next base: position 3,747,637 of record NW_004567112.1, on the reverse strand, counting down.
TTCCGAGGCTGAGGGCTCTGGGCCAGCACCGGGACCAAGATGGATTGTACACTCCTTATTTAATCACACCCAGTTCCCCACCTGCTCCCCGAAAACCAGGGCAGCCCCCACTTTACCTTATCTCTGTTTTTACCTTAACATGAAGAGGCCAGACAGGCTCAGGGTCCTCAGATTGTGAAGATTTGAACAGATTTGTTTTTCCTGTCAAGAAACATTCAATAGCAAAAGTTAGACCGTGGGGTCTCACCTTCAAGAATTTGCTGCCGTTTTTGTCAATAGCACACACAGGGTGCAGGTGCTTTGGGGCCAATTCGCCAGGGAGCAGGGGGGCGGAGTTTTGGTGGAGCCCCGAGAGCTCCAGGAACACCGGTGCAGAAGCCATGGCCGCTGCTCAGCGTTTGGGGGGGAAGGGGGTAGGGGGGCGGGGAGCAGGCGCGGGGCAGGTCGAACTGCAGCCTGGAAGTACCAACAGGTGCAGGCGCTAACCCAGGAGAAACCCCTCCCGGGCTCAAGGATCAGCCCAGGGACTCCCGGCAACAGAGGCTCTTCCAGAGAAGCCTGCCCTGCTCCAGATGACACCCCACGCAGCCGCCAAGCAGAAGTGCGGCTCCCAGACTTCCCCTCGCCCCTCCTAAGTGGTGTCGGAGGAGGCAGAATGGGAGACTGCGATCCCATGGCGTCGCCTGCCCCCCTCTTCACATGGAGGCTCAAAGCTGAACGTTCACCCCCCGCCCAGCAGGTAGGAGGTCCCCCTTTGGGTCTGTTCTGGGGGGGTGCAGAAGAGGACTAGGAGAGAGGACCTCCAGTGCCCCCCTCAGGCAGTGAGGCGACTCCACCTTCCCGGAGCTGCTCCGCTTGCTCCAACATGCAGCCGCAGGGAGAAGGAGAAGGGAGAAGGGTCGGAGCGACGCCGAAAGCCCGGCTCAACGCAGCGCTGCCGCGCCCGCCCGCCAGCATGGCGCCCACACCCGCGGGCGGGCGGCGTCTCCCCCACTCCAGACCGCTGCCTCGGCCAGTTCAAGCCTCCAGCCAACAGCCGGCCTGGCCCGGAGGCAGAGGCAGGTCAAAGTGGGGGCGGGGGCTGCCGTGAGGGGTCTCCAGCGCATCCTCTCCCTCAGCCCCCACCGCTGACAGCTGCCTCCCTGCCTGTTTTAAATTACGGGGTTCAAGGGTGAAGGTGACCTGCCGTGCAGACCCACCACTGAGGGGGGAGGGCTGAAACCCAGGCCCAAGCTGCAGCCGGGACCTTTGTCCCCCTCGTCATCTTTTGCCAAAAGAAAAATCTGACTGACGTGGTGAAGTACTGTGCAGTGAGGTGCAGTGAGGTGCATTGCCACAGCCAGGCCCCGCCACAGGGGGTGCTGGGTCCCTGCTGCTGTGGTTGTGCCCTGTCTAGAGAGTCGCAGTATTTGGTGGTTTTCTTAGCGCCGGGTGGTGAATTGCTCAGGCTTTTTGCACCACAGGCTTCTCTGGCCCCCACCTGGGGCCTTGGTCAGCCCAGGCACAGGCTGGAGGTGCACCCCAGGGCGGTGGGCGTGTCAGAGCACACCCCGGGGACAGGGGTGAAAGGGCAGCGCTCGGGGAGGGGGCTCTTCTGGAGGGCGCGTGCCTGCAGAACAGGTGAGGCCAGGAGAGCTGGTGGGGAGCCCAGAGAAGGGCTGGAGATTCCGGGCTGGGCGCCTCCCCAGGCTCCCCGCCCGAGACTGGGGCCCTGCGCCTGGTCCCCCACCACACTTAGCAGGTGTTCTGGCCCTGCCTCTGCATCACCCCCACCCAGGGCCGGACAGCAGGGCTGCACTGGGTTGCCCGGCAGGGCTGGCGGAGTGACCGGCGGCCGTTCAGCTCTGCCAGGCTAGTTTTCAGCGCTCTGATCTGCCGGTTCTCCTTAAGTTCTTTGCATCCTCACATTAGGCTAGAGAAGAACTTCGCGGTCTTTCCATGAGGTTATGTGGATAGATGTAGACGGGGCCCACTGCTTGGTTTCTAGCAAAAGTCGTTGGCAGGTGCTTAGAAATAGTGAAAGGAAAATGGAGAATGTGTGTTTTGATCTGGAGCTGGAAATCGTGTGCCCCTAACTATTCTAGCCTGTCCACTGGGTGCTGCCTTTCCCCCCAACATACTGCCTACCCCTGGGTACCCCACCGCCTGTCAGATTCACCTGATGGGGGTGGGGGATGCAGACCGCCTGTGGCCACGCAGGACACAGTTGCTTGTCGGGACACAGGTCAGGACGTGACCCTACGTGTGTCCGAGGGCATGAGGCAGAGTTGCTGTGTTCACCAGAAATCTAGCACTAGATGTGCTGTGCACCAAGGATGAGCAGCCACATAAGTAAAAAAAGTAAGTCAGAACCAGTTACTCCTGGTGGGACTCTCCTCCTGACTTTGGCGCCCGATAGGAAGTGAAAGAACTGCTGTTTGATCCCATTGACCCAGAAGCTGCCTCCTTTCATCACCAAGTTTTCCTTCCGAAGCCCTCCTCTAAGTCTGTCAGTGTGGGGGCTGCACTAAAGCAGAAAGGCATCTAAATAAAGGTCGCTCTTCTCTGGATCACCCCGAGTTTCAGAAAGGAGAACCGTGTGAGGGTTCCCGTATCTGCTTCCACCAGCTAGAGCTGGAGACTGCTTTTCTTCAGGAAACCCTTTTTCTTTTCACTTACTGTTTACTGAAAGGGGCTGATGTTAATGCAAAGGGCGTGCTCGATTCCTTTACTCTTGGGAGGCTGCAGCCCTTTAACCGAGCTCACCCACCCACGCTCATTCCGCCAGCCAGCCATCCTGCCAGGAAGCACAGACTGAGCACAGGACAGGAGGGCCTGGCCCTCTGCAGGGCCCCTTCCTCATTTATTCATCACAAGGTGAGCGCCAGGTGGCAACCAGGAAGAGGGGCCCGCTTGAGGCTGAACCTTTCGGCTAGCAGCCCTGCAGCTTCTGGTACTTGTGGTCTGTTCTCCGAGCCACGGCGTGCCTCACTGTGAGTGCGGCCACCATCACGGCATTCAGCGCCAACACCGTGAACGACAGCACGTGCAGAGGCTGGAAAGTCTGGTCCTGCGTTCCGGCTACCTGGGTGCGGTGCTGTGGCTCTGTCGTGGAAGACAAGATCAAAGTCATTTCTGGGCACTAGGCATTGCAGAATGCTCACGAGCTTACTTTTCTACAAAGCTACGAGACTCGTGCATGAGTTACTATATAATAGGTAAAGTCAACACAACATACAGAAGCAGCTCCCAGACATCTGAATGAGCTTCTATTTGTTTCATTTCAAAGACAAGATGTCTGGCACTTATTTGTCTCAGTGACTAGCTTAGTTTGGTTTCCTGGCGTAAGATAAAAATGACAATGTTGGTTTGTTTGTTGATGGTCCCTGTTTTCTGTCATTATGGACATGTGTTTGATCAACAGGGAAATAATCAGGTCTTCTCTTGAAACAGAAAGGGATATTTTGCTCATATGGAGGATTTGTGCACAAGGTTCATTTATAAATTTTCAACCCATTTCAAGCTAAAATCTATAGACACATCATGCAAGTCTTTGTAGGGAACGTGTTTATAAAATCACTGAATTTAATTTTTGATTGCTTGTGTTCTTATGTCATAGTAACAGAATCCTATTCCTTCAAAGTCACGAAGATGATAATGAATAAAGGTTCTTTTATGTCAGGATTCTTCTTGCATAAGGTAAATTCTTATGAACAGCTTTGACTTAATTGCAGTTTTTCCTAAGCCATGTAACTCTGGGTTGCCCTTGACTTTCTTGGGTAACAAGGCTGAGCTGAGATTTCAATCCCTTAAAAAGATGCACAGTTGCTTTGCAAGCTTTGCAAGTGTGACATCTCTGTTTATTCACTAGTTATTTTTAATTTTTAAAATATATTCATTCCATCATCCTTCATTTTGGTACAATGTATAAGAAACAGTTTGCCAAGCAGGTGATTGCTTGTGTGGGTCACTAACTCCTGGTATTATACTAAGAATTAAAATGCATTGTTTTGGATTCAGTTATCAGCGATAGTGTCTGTAATAAGGACTCAGGAAACCAAGGGAACTGAGGATGTTAACATTTATACTCAAAGCTACATGAATAATGGCAAACCATCACTGTTATTGCTTATTAGAAGCAAGTAGTGTGCTTCTAATACATGAAATTTACTTACTTCAGACTCATGGAAATAAAAATGCATCTGTGTGGCCCTCCCTGGTGGCACAGCGGGTTAAAGCGTAGCACTGAGAAGCTGGCTGTGGCTGTTTCAGTACAAGTTCAATTCCTGCCCCGGAGGTGACCACATGGCGCGGCAGACCTCTCCTGACCCGCCCACTGCTCCCCTCAGCAGTGTAGTTTGTCCATCTGCCTGTTCTGCTCCCCACTCTGTCTCTGGTGAATCCTCTCACTACCCCCGCACCTCTGGCCTGTACCCTAGTTCTGTATGCATAAATAAATAAATCTTTAAAAAATAAAAATATCATTTATCTGTGGATATATAGCAACAAAGGGAACATTTCTTTAAAAAAAAAAAAAGTTAATCTGGTGGCGCAGCGGGTTAAAGCACAGCACTAAGAAGCTAAAGCCATTTCCACATGAGTTCGATCCCCGCCTGACCCGGAGGTGACCCACAGGGTGCAGCATTCCTCTCCTGACCCTCCCGCTGCTCCCCTCAGCAGTGTACTTCGTCCATCTGCCTGTTCTGCTCCCTGTTCTGACTCCGGTGAACCATCTCACCACCCCTGTACCTCTGGCCTGTGTGCCAGTTCTGTATGCAGAAATAAATAAATCTTTTTTAAAAATGTAATCTGTGTGCCTAAGATGCTTAACTTACTTAGGGATTTTCAAAACCCTAAATAACATAAAAAGCAATGCATCTCTAAACTCAGTGTGTTTGATAAGGTATTGATTTGAGCAGCATTTTATGAATCACGAGGAATTTTTAGATCATCAAGAAGTTTTTTTCTTACCGAAACTTCCACCAGCACTTTGATCCCTTCTCACACGAATGGGTCCGATGATGGACTCAGACTTCCATTTGTAAGAAGAAATGTCTCTTTTCCTTCTGGAGACACAACCTTGGTTGCAGCGAGACTGCTGGTCACCACTGTCACAGATGAAGACCATACATCGCAAGTACACGGAGCCCAGATGTCTCAAGAACTTAAAGGCATTAAACTGGAATCTTCCATTGTGTCTAGATAAGGGATGCACCTTACAAGTCTCATCTTGAGTACATCTGAAACAGAAATCGTGACACATTCATAAAATGTGCAGTTCAGTCCCTTCAAGATAGAAAAGCAGTGACACAAGGCTTCCTTTGAACCAATTTGTGGATCCAAAAATCTGACTAGAAAGATGTCTTTAGCTCAGACTACCATGAGCTAAGGTGGGGGATCTAACTCCTGGGTTAGTAATAAAGTCCCCTCCCACTCAAAAAGTCTGAGTTGTGAATTAATCAGAAAATCGATGCCGACCAAGAACGTGAACACCTTACTTTACGTACTTGCCACGAATGTGTCTAAATGACTGATACAGTTAAAATCCATCAGCATTTAGGAAAAAAAGGAAAACTGTCCTTTCAAAGTGGATCTTTCCTTTTGGGAATAAAAATCACATATACAAATTATGTTTATGTTCTAAAGGTAGAACATAACTTTGGGGCTTTGTTGAAAATAACAGATACGAAAAAGGAGAAACACAAAGCCACCTTGACAAAAAATGAATGTGTCACCAGCAAATATTTTGTGCACTTAAAATTCTAGTGGACGAGGCCCTCGTTGGTGGCACAATGGGTTAGGATGCAGCACTGCGAGCTGGCCTCAACCACTTCAGTGCATGTTCAGTGGCTCCGGAGGTGACCCACAGGGCGCAGCAGACCTCTCCTGATCCACCCGCTGCTCCGCTCAGCAGTGTGCTTCATTGATCTGCCTGTTTTGTCCCACACTGTCTTTGGTGAATCCTCTCACCGTGACCCCTGCACCTCTGGCCTGTGCACCAGTTCTGTAGCATACATAAATACATCTTTTAAAGAAATTCTAGTAGACATGGCTATGATTATAGCGTTGTTTCAATTTAAATGACTTGTAACTTGTACTCAGTAACTATGTTTTATAAAATTATTTAAATAAATTGATCATACCTCATAGTCATCCTAGGACAAATACATGTATGAATTAATCTACATGCATACAAGATATCACTTTATTGAAGTCATGATTAATTCTCTCAAAAGGCAATCAGCACCTACCCACTCTTGATTAGGTCGTAGGTCGGAGACGCAAAGTCAGACGTGGGAGAGGTGCTGCAGGTGTCAAGAAACACCACCAAATTGGGGTCGGAGCTGTGGAGACTGACTTGAACAAAGAGGGTTTGGTTCAAATTCACATCGTACGGCGACTCCAGTAAAGGCTTTTCATAAGAATCGGATACGAAAAGAGCCATGCTTGTGTTATATCTGCCCAGTGCATTTTCATTTTGGGTTATGTCGTCCTCTGTTAAATACATCATCTCCACGGTAGAATTATGCTGCATTTCACACTTGATGATAATCTGGAGATGCTTCTGACGGGTGATGACTTCAGAAGTTGGAACTGGAGAAAACGTGATGATATTGGTGTAAGTAATTGAATGATCTTCTACCTACAGAGCAAGATGAAATGTTCCATTTTCAGTCCAGGAATATTTCAGAGCATGGATGTGAATGACACTCGCATATAGAGACACAATCTCCTTAAGTCACAAGATAACTACTTTCAAGTCAGAATACCAAAATCCTTCAGTGTGTTTTTTACAAAACATTCTGGAATAGGAAGAAAAGCGTGAGCTGACAGAGACAGCTTAAATCAGACGGGCTTGAAGATAGAATGGGACAGAATTGTTTTCAATGATATTATAAACATGGGGGTTATTGCCAGTTCTATACAGACTGCGATCCAATCATATAATTTTCTTCTATAAGTAGCACTAAGTTTCTGCAGCTAACTGGGAGCTTCCGAAGTGTCGGTAAACAGACAGCTTGGGACAGTTCTCCCCTGGCTGCCTGCCCTAAAAACTCAGTGGGATAGCGTCTGTGTTCATTTTATTTTTAATTATCCTTTATTTCTGACCTACAGATTCTTTTAACATAAGCTTCATTCTTTTCAATTAAGTTGTGGTCTAATACATGTGCTGCCTAACCCTCTGGCATATAGGGACCCTGCAGGTTGGGAATATCTGAGCTCTACTAGAAAATGTAGAATAAATCACAATAATGTTTTCACCTTCTGTCTTGACAGGGGGAAAAGATGAGCAGTGAAGACACAGCCAGGAAAAAGAATAAAGCTGGATTTTGCACACGTGTTAGTGGTGAGCCGTTAGCCTTACAGCCAACATTTCCAAACACTCTCCAGTGAGTTCCTGGATTCTTTACCACTTAGGGAAGACAGCCAGCACGTAGTCCCCTGTGACTGGCATGCTGGATCAGGGGTAAGTGCACATTCATGTCTTCACGTGCTCACCACGTGCTGGGCTGCTGGGGTCTGGCAGTTGTTGGGTGAAGCAAAGGCGACCCTGCAGCCTTTGACACATCCCCGCGACTGGTGTTCACGTTACCTTTTTTATTGTGCCACATTCATCAAGAGGGATAGAAAATTCCACTACATTTGTTATTTTGGGTTTGCAAGTTGGGTCTTTCAGTTGTAAGTTGTGTCCAGCAGAGTTCAACATCGTCAGGTAGGATTTACTTATGATCATTCGCATCTTGTTGGAAGAGCAAGTTAAAGATGCTGTCAGGAAAGAAAAAGCCAACAGGGTGATGGTGCTGTGTCAGCTGGGAACTGTGGACCCGAAAGGCGGCGTGTGGGAGGGCAGGTAAGTGACACAAGAACTGGGACCACTTTGCCCTGAGGCCCGCCAGAGCCCCAGACCAGCTGTGCGCTCCTCACAATTGTTCACCGTGACCGTGCCTGCAGCTAGAGTGTCAGTCTGAGCTGTTCACTGTGTCTCTCCCCGAGGCACGGGGGAGGCAGACCCCCATCTCTACAGCAGTCTTTTTCAGGTTAATAAGCCCCCGATTTCCTCTGGCAGGAGGCACTGCACGCTACTGATTCTCAAGTTTCAAGTGATGGTGAGGTGCAGAAAGCTCCCGGCAGGCTCCCAAGAGGAGGCCCAGGTAAAGAAGCAGCCCCACCCCCAGCACCCCAGAGCGCCCCGGACTCAGGCTCCCACTCACTGGTGTTGATGTTCTCGGCGTACAGCGATGTGTAGGAGGCAGAGAAGCCCCGATAGGAGTTGGCGTAGTCTGTGGACAGCACGACGGTCAGCGAGTTGGACGAGGACTCGAAGGTGGGCGCCGTGGTGCCACACACCTTCCCCACCAGGCCCGAAGAGGTGGAGGCGCCGTCGTAAACAGCCACAAAGTCGAACCTGCAGTCTTTGTCCACCTCCAGGCTGAAAAATAGGGCCGCCCGTGAAAAACCCTTAAGCCAAGTCAGTGCATTTTCTGCAGTCCCAGCCAGCGGGCCTTGAGTGATGACGTTGTTCTTTACTTTGGTCTCTCGGGTTTATGAGCAAGACAGACCTGCGTCTCCATCAGCTTCCGACGTGACCGCAGAATCTTTGCAAAAATAGGCAGCTTTGTTCAGGGCCACGGTATTGGGAAATGGTTTCCTTTCTACCTCAGTGCTTTGAAAAGTACCTTCTGGGGCCCTCCCTGGTGGCCCAGTAGGTTAAAGTGCAGCAGTGTGAAGCAGTCTGCAGCCCCTGCAGCACGAGTTTGACCCCTGGCCAGGGAGTGACCCACAGGGCACAGCAGACCTGTCCTGACCCGCCCGCTGCTCCCCTCAGCAGTGTACTTCAGTCAGTCTGTCTGTTCTGCTCCCCACTCTGCCTCTGGTGAATCCTCTCAAGCCCCCCTTCCCCCCGCCAAACACACTCCTCTGGCCTGTACCCCAGTTCTGTAAGCATAAATAAATTTTAAAAGGGAAGAAAAGCACTATCCTGCAGGGAGGATCTTGTGATGGTTTCTCATCCCTGGCCCCCCATTTGCCAGGGGAGTGCACTCTGGCACTGCCTTCGCTCCCCCAGAGAGGCAGGCTCCGTACTTACAGAATATCTTTGATTTTTAATTTTATCTTGTAGCCCTCATCCACCTGTATGTGCCACACACAATAAGCCAGTTCAGGGTGCGGCTTTGGGTAAGAGGGGCTGGTAAAGGAACCTTCCGTCCCATCCAGGTAACCACCGCAATTTGGAATAGCTACGAGAGGAAACAGAGGCTGTAAATCGGGATGCAGACTTTCCAGGATTTCCTGGTTGTGCCTGGAGCACACTCCCCTCCCCCCCCCCACTTTATTCCACCCCTCCTTGGCACCAATAGCAGGATCTTTATTGCTGGCTTTTGTGCCTATAGCTGTGGGGAGGAGAGTGAGTCCTTAACAGACCCGAGTCTTATTTAAGGTCTCTCACAGCTGCAGAGATGCTCCATTGCCCAGACTGAGCCTGAGACAATAAAATCACTCTTGGGACCGGCTGCACCCTGCTTTCCAGGCCCCTGACTCCCGGCTGTGCAGCTGACTCTTGTGCACCTCCATCAGAGGACCCCGCTCTGCTGGGTGGGGCCTCTGAAAACAGACTCAGACACAGGGCACAGGACCCAGGCAAAAGCCAGTGTCACCTTTGTACAAAGGGTGTGAAAATGGGAACTTACAGGAGCCGGGAGAGAAAAAATAGTAGAAGACGAAGGCAGTCCTCTGAATACTGGCAGCGTCGGTGACGATCCGAAAGGTCAGGGAGTTGGAAGATGACTCAAAGACAGGAATGTACTGACTCTTGCTGCACACCCTCCCCAACAGGGCGGACCGGCTGGAGTTTCCATCAAAGACTTGAATGTATTCTCTTTCACAGCTTGCATCTGAGTCGAGCCTGGGAGCAGAGGCACCTGTAGCTACAGACCAGCCACCAGCCGGGGAGAGGTGGGTGGGGGTGTTGCAGCTTCACCCAGCAGACCAAACCCTCCATGCCGTGCTCACATGGTCACCTGAGTGACCCACTGAGCAGCTCCGTGAAGTCAAACATGACCCCAGGGCTCTGCTTCTCCGGTTTCCGCTGGCCCTGTTCCCTGGGCCCTTGCGGGTGCTGGGGTAGAGACTTCTGGTATACCTTTGTCCCCTTTGACATCTAAAATGAGCACCCCTCAAGGTAAAGGAAATGTGGCGCTTCCCGCATTCCCCTTCTGGTTGGGGCAAGCCGGTGTGAGCTGGGGCCTCGCAGTCCTCCCTTAGGTGTTGCTGGGAGCTGTAGTTTCAGTGACTGGAGTAGGGGGTGGAGTCCACAAAACCTGTATCTGCAGCGTTCGTTCAGGACGTCCCTAACACTTCCTGGCCTCTCATCACGGCTGCCTCCTCCTCCGGAGAAACCAGAGAAGCCACGGCTCCCTCCCTCCCCCGCCCCACACCACACAGGGGCCAGGATTTCTGTCCGTTCTGGTAGGGTCTCCCAAATGCCCTCAGAAGACATATTTCTATGATGTCCTAGGAGAGGAAACACAAGAGTGGACAGATCTGGAGCCTCCTTCCACCTGGTGTCTGCAGGGTAACTTTGGGGATGTGATTTAGCCTTTCTAGGACTCAGCTTTCTGGTCTGTACAACAGGGCCATTGCATCTGCTCTGTCAGATGTCAGGACAGGGGTCGTATGCTGGCAGGAGCAGTACCCCGGGCTGCTGCCCCCCCGGAGGTGCCCACAAACATCAGCCATGATTGTGCCCTCACCGAGCTCTTCCCAGGCTGCTGATCTCTCTTCTCTCTTCTTACACATGAAGAATGGCCCAGCTCACCAGGGCCAGAAATGTGAGTCCCCCTTCTCTTGCTTCCTCAAGGGGCGAGGAAAGTCACTCTAAGCTCCACGCTAGAGGGCGTGTCTCAGCTCGTGACTCGTGGCCCAGAACCGACAGCCGCTTCACCCAGGAACTTGCTCCTGTGCAAACGCCCTGACCTCACCACCCCGTGAATCCACCTGTGCTTTGAGGAAACTGTCCAGGTCTTCTTTTGACAGAGCCTCCCCCACGTGAACAAGGTCACCCGGTCTCGCCAGGGACTGCGGCCTCTACTTACTGGAAGTGGGAAAAGATGATCCTGATGCTCTTTTGCTCTGGCCTCTCTATTGTCCAGGTGCAGTCCTCATTGGGCTTGAGTTGCAGGAGCAGAGCTTTGTGGACCTCAGACTGGCTAGCGCCCCCCAGACTGGCCGTGCAACTTGATTTGCCTGACAGAGACCACAGTTGGTACTGAGGAGTCACCAGTTCCCACCCTGGGACCCCCAGCCCTGCATGTCCAGGAGCAGGATCCTTCCTGCCACAGGTACTGTCCGGACAGTCACTGCGCACAGTCCTTAGGTCACCCCAAAGCAAGCTGGCCATAACCAGTATCATCCCTTGGGGCCCTTTCTAGGGGAGAAAGTATTTATGAATTCTTTACAAATGGTGCATAAGAGAATATAGGCTAAAATAGGACTTGAAAAAAGATAGTTATGGAGAGGGGTTTATGCATAGACTACGTAAAGACCTCATACAACACAATAATTAAAATACAAGTTCATCCGATTCAAAATGGGCAAAAGGTCAACACAGGTCATTCGCCAAAGGCATAAGTGGCTGATGAACAGGTGTCGGGAGACTCACCAGCAGGGGACACAAGTCGGAATCACTGCGAGAACCCTCTTCCCATGGGCAAGGATGGAAATGAGCGTCGGAAAATAGCAAGAATGGCCCGGGATGGGGGGGGAGTTGGAACCTGCCGACACCTCTCTCAGGGATGGGAAACGGAGCAGCTGCTGGGAGAAGAGTCTGGCTCCTCCTCCAGTGATTAAACAGTTACGCTGCCAGCAGCACCCCAGGGGCACATCTCCAGCGGAAGTGGCACAGGTGTCCACACAAAACCATTCACAGGAGCGCAAGTGAAAATAACCAATGCTCATCAGCTCTTGAATCAGTAAATAAAACACCGTCTCTCCACACAATGGGATGTGATTTGGCAGCCTGAGAATCCGCCGACACGTGTGTGGCCTGGCTTCCTTTACAGGAAATGTCAGGTGGCCAAGTCTGTAGTCTCTGTCTCCCTTTTTTTTTTTTTTTTTAAGATTTATTTGTGCATACAGAACTGGGGTACAGGGCAGAGGTGCAGCGGTGAGAGGGTACCCCAGAGACAGAGCAGGGAGCAGAACAGGCCAACTGATGAAGGGAGCAGCGGGGAGACAGGAGAGGTCTGCTGTGCCCTGTGGGTCACTCCCTGGCCGCTGCTGGAACTCGTGCTGCAGCGGCTGCAGGTCGCCTCATAGTGCAGCGCTTTAACCCGCTGGCCACCAAGGAAGCCCGGGACCTTTTTCTCTTTAGTAGATCCTAGGAGCTAGTCTGGCTTTTAAACTGAGATAGAAAAATGAGCAAAATGAAGAATGATGTAAAAATAAATTTAAAAAAACAAGTTGCCAAAGAGCCTTACCGTATAAAGTGGAAATTTTTATTTGCTTGTTACAAATATGTCAGTGTCCACTAGGGATATTTTTGTTTGCCTTTAAGATTACTCCTAAGTATTCATTTTTAGCAGTGAAATCACCTACTAAACTCCTTGTGCTTAGATATTTTCATGTAGATTGCTGTATGCATCAGGAAAAAAATCTTACTATTCATTCAAAATCCTATCAAGAGCATCACTGCAAGTATTCTCTGCAGGGGCAGGTTTGATATAACCCTATCACCCAGGGAGGCCATCATTAACGATTTCTTGTAAATACTTCCAGAGGTATTCCTGCTAAAATTCCAGCTTTGATATTTTCATGTAGCTTGCCATGTGGGTCAGAAAAAAAAAAAAAAAAAAAGCTTAGTATTAATTCCAAATCCTGTCAAAAGCACAGCCTCAAGAATCCTCTGCAGGCGCAGGTTGCTCTTTTGGTTGAGAACACTGGTCCAGTTTCTTACCTTCAGACCCAGTGGAATGCAGCTGGGCCAGGGCTGACACGATGAAAAGGGCCAAAGGGGCGAGCCTCCTCGAAGCCTCCATCTTCGAGGGCAGGAACCGCCGTTGGCGCGAGGGCGCTTTTATATTCTCTGTGTTCTCTAAGTGCACATCTAGTTTCATAAGCTCCCTGGCAACTCCAGGGAACTGTGTGAGTTTAAGCCCGAAAAGAGTAGATTCAGGTGAGAATAGAGCAGCTGCGTGGCTGGTTTATTATCAATAATCAATGTTTCCACTCCCCAGCTCATTCTGGAGGCTCAGACTGTACCCAAGCGGAGGCGTCGGGGCTCTCCAGCACCGGGCGGGCACCTGAGCGCTGCCTGCAGGCCCGGCGCAGAGAGGTGCCTTTGTCCTGTGGTTTGCTTCGATCACAAAGAGGTGGTCACGGACAGCTGAAGCCTTCACGGCACCTCTCCCAGAGTGCAAGCCCTGGGGGGTCCAAACGTCCAGCTGGGCGAGATGGGTGGTGTGGACCCTGGACCAGCTCTGAGTCCAGCTGGGTGACTCAGAGGCCTGCCAGGGGGCTGCCTGTGAGAGGAGGGAGAAGGTGGCACCGGACAGGGAGGAAAAAGAAAGGCCAGGTCCAGATCCAACCTCCAGGGATAACTGACTGGTTATGTCCAGAGAGCCTGAAGCAGCTGAAGCATATCCCAGTGTCCGACACAGTGAGGAAGCTGTGCTCCTCAGGTGTGTCGATGAGGGAAGGCCCACTTTTCACTCATTCACTCAAGCACTCACTCAACAAGTACTCATGAGCTGCTATCTCAGGACCTGAGGATATAGAATAAGTTTTGAGAAGCCATCGTCCCTGTCCCCGGGAAACTTATTTGTTCTAAGTGGGGGAATGGACGACAAACAAGACAAATGATTACAAATACAGAGGTGGGATGGAGTGTCTTGGGGAGTGGAGGGTGGGGAAAATGGCATCTTGAGATGTAAATTGAGCAGACATAGAAAGAGGCATTCACTGGTGGCCTGGGCCTGGGAATGTGTTTTAGAAGGGTGATGCAAAGGTCCTGAGGCAGGAACCAGCTTGCAGAACAGGGCAAGGTAAGCCATTGTGGTGTGTGTCTCAGTGGGAGGTGGGAGGAGAGAATGAAAGGGAAAACAGGTAATGGGCCTGTAGGTCAAATGAGAAGCTGGAATTTTATTCGACGTTTAATTGGAAACGTTTTGAGCAGAAAAACGGTAACTAATTTGTAAGAACGTTCCCAGCAGCTCTGTGGAGGTGATGATAGGTAGGGACCAGAACTTCTGGGTTGAAACCTTTCCTGGTTGCCCTCAAGCCGTAAACGTTGCTCTTTCCTGCAGCCCAGGAGCCCTCGTTGGGCTCTAGACTGTGTGGGGCTCCTGGGAGAGGACAGGCCAGGACTGGACCGGGGGTCGATTCCTGGTCGGAATCCTGGGCCAAGTGCCGCAGCAGCCAGGCCAGTACCTGGGACCTGGGGAGCTGTGGTCACAAGGAGCCTGTATGGTTCCTCTTGGTTCCTGTCCCGGGGAGACGTCTTCTAGTGTTGGCCATGTGCCAGGTGGACACAGGTGCCTGGTGTTAGAAAAAGTGGGAGGAAGGGAGCACAGAGGCCTGTGTTTGTATTAAAAAGATCTAAGGAGGAAAGTTGCTTCTGCAGATCTGCACGGTGGCAGGAGGAGAAACCTCGGGTTGCCTATGTCCCTTTCACACCGCCAAGCTCAACGCCGTGGACAACTTATACCTATGGAAATCCCACTGGCTGTCCGCACTCTGGGATGAATGGACTGCCCCTTCAGGACAGGGAACATAAAACACTGTGAGATTGAATGAAGCCCTCAGAAGCACAACTGCTAGATGAACTAGCATGGACAGTTTAGCTGGGTCTAAAATTCAAAGCCTTTGAGACCAATATTTTTTCTGCTGGGATTGGAGACCTTCTACTGTAACTCTTCTTCTATCACAGTATTGTTTCTCCAGTTTCCTGGAGAAATCAGACGGCAATGAGAGAGGTGGAGAGAGAGATTACTTGTCACCTCGGTGGGATCAGTCCCAAAGGGCTGAGCCCCAAATTACAGGAACAGTGGGATTTTACATAGGTTGTGTGAGGAATCTTGGCACCCCATCCATCACAGCATAAGCATCTTTATCACTTGGGAAGGGGTCAGGGGAGCCCCAGCTACTGCTGTGGACAAGCAGGAACTTTCTGTCTCAGCAAGCAGCAGAATCCACGCAATAGACTCCCCCAAGCAGCCGCCCGGGGGGAAGTGGCAGAATGTAAGCAGCAGCCTTGGGAAGCTTTCTGCTTTAATAGTACAAGCGAGTTACCCCAAATCACAATGTAAGTATTACACACATTTAAGTAACAGATAACAAAACAACAAAAGGAGGCAGGAAGATCCTTTTCAAGATGGATTTATTTAAAAGTACATAAATATATAGTACATAATATAAACATTAACACTGGATTTGAATAATCAAACGCCCTACAAGGAAAGAAATACTGCTGTGGAAGATGAGGGCCCACCTTCGTCAGAGGCCCTCGTTTACATCACACAGGCATGGTGGCATGGTCTCAAAGTTGCCATACAAGCTACAGTCGTCACAGCACCTGAGGTTAGGGTAAGATACAGGGGTGATGGCTGTGACCCCAGTGACCTTTTCCTGGTGACAAAGCCTGGATTATTTAAGGACAAACAGCCAGATAACATTGGAGGTCTTAAAAAAAGACAGAAACAACAGAGGGTTTGAGAAGTTTTCTTCTCAGTCCATTAGCTACCATTGGCAAGGGGGTCAGGGGAGTTCAGGGCTGGAGCCAAGCAAATGCACGTGCCCGGGTGCCCACCCACCCTGCCCCCATCCCCACCCAGTCCCTCCTAAGATTGCTCCATGGACCATCTGGGCACAGCAAAGGAGGGGCTGTGGTGCGGATCAGCCAGCGCAGGCCCGGGGCTGCCAGCCAGAGCATGCTGGGAAGGTGCCCCGTGGGGCCTCCCAGCTTCGGGGCCTGACCTCCCACTCCCAGCTCCGCTTCCCTGCAGCGGGAGCACCGCTGCCTGGCAGCCCAGCTTCCTGACTGGAAGGAGCTCCTCCCCCAATCTAGTTCTCTCTTGTCTGGTCTACACCCCCTCATCCGGTATGTCCAAGGCCCTTCATTCCGCTCGGCCTCCCGGGAGCCCTCGAGGCCACCTCGCTGTCCCCAAGGCCATGGTTGTGGAGGGGAGACACCCAGGGCTCCCCACAGGCAGGAGGGCGCAGATTCAGCCGTCCTCGGGTGAATGTGAGGCAGGGACCCGGTCGCAGAGCCCCCAGGGTCCAGCTTGCAGGGCCCGAGGGGGCCGGCGCAGGCCCTTGGTGAAGTCGAGTGACCGCAGGGCCATCCGCTGACAACACCCTGCCTGTGAGCTCACCAGTCGGGGCCGGGAGGGAGAAGCCGGAGTCCACACTCGCCTGCCTGCGCTTTTCCTGCCCGCCCGCCATCCCGGCCCCCCTGGGCTTGGCCGCCTGCTGCAGCAAGGCACCCGGGGGTCCCATCTTAGGGGGCTCAGCCCGCTGACCCATGCTACTCACCTGAGTGCGTAGGACACTTTGCGGTAAAGACAGATGACGACACACATGAGTATGATCATGGTTGTCAGGATACCGCCAGCAATGCAGAACATGAGGATTGTTTTGATCTTCGAAGCGGTATCTATGCAGAGGAGAGGGCGACAGTGAACACGGCCCCTCACCCCGCAGGGCCCCCAGCAGCCTCAGTGAGCTTCCTCTAGTGGAGGAAGAATGAGCCCCAAACCACAGACTCATCTGTGTGTAGCACACCCAAGTCTGCCCAGAGAGGCCTAGGATCTAAGTAGGCCCACAGAGGGGCTGGGGTGGGGTGCAGGGCTACCGATAACAAAAGGCTGAGCTGCAAAATTTGAAGAGAAGAAAGGAAAGAAATTAGAGGACCTTCCCATTCCACAAGTAGTCACGGCAGCTGTCACTAGCAAACAGGACTGTGCTTGAGCCAGGGCTTTGACTTCCAGCAGTAGTGACCCCCAAAACATGTTCATTTGCAGAAGTAAAGCTAACTACCCCCTCCCCGTTATTAATCTCAGCCTTTATCTCTCCCTGAGAACTGTCTTTGTTCCTGCTAGATACTAAATCCTCCCAGGATATCCAATATGTCTGGAATATATCATCTGTTTAAATCCCTGGAACTGCAGAAAATTTAGCTAGGAAAGAAAAATAATCAAACTGCCAAAGGAGCTTACCAGGGTCTACGTTCTGGAAGCTAGATGAAAGCGGAATGTGAAAAAAAATTACAATTAAAATAAACTTGAGGGAAGAGTACATTCTCTTGGGAATTTCTCAACCCTTTAATTTGTGAAAGAAAAGTCTAAGAAATCAAAAGTTTAAAGAGCTGTCTTTGTGAAGCGCCGTCTCTGCCAAGCGCCGTCTCTGCCAGACCTAGCAGAATGGACAGCCGCTGGCCAGTGTGAGCCTCTGCGCAGGCCAGGCCCCCAGGCTGTGTGACATCAACTGTCTGGCCACCCAGCCCTTCCCTGGAGTTCTGAATCCCTGGAGTTCTGAATTCCATTCCCTGTTGTCATACACTTACCACCAACGGAAATAGGAGTGTCTTTTCACCTCAGTCTCACCCTGTCAGGTTTTGAATCCTTCAGAGAACTAAGGTTTGCCTATTCACTAAAGGCCAATTTGGGATTTCAATAAGATAAAATAACAGGGATGTGGGGAGGTGAATGTGAAAAGCTACTCATTATTGAAAAGGTCAATTATAGAACACTGAAGTAATAGGCTGTTGCCACCATTTAACAGGATTCAGATATAGTTCAGATATAGTTCAATGTGACTATAGAAAGTCACATTGAGACATAATAGTAGAGACTACTGTAAGGGAACAGGTGGAGCACCCCAAGCCAGCTGGACTGCGAAAGGAGCTTTTGAGCACCCCCCCCCAAAAAAAGGTCAACTCCATGGAAGGAGTTGGAGCTTTCTCAGGGGTTCACTCCATCTGAGACAACCTCTTCTAATTCTCCTTGGAGCCCCCAGTCACTCTCACTGGGCGGGACCCTTTGATTTTTTTTTGGGTAGACACTGGAGTTACCTGTTTGGTTTTGAAGTGTAAATTAGTTCTGGTCAGCAAGAAGGCGAGTCACAGGGGAGGGACTATGGAAAGGCCACAAAAGAAAGAACTTCCTACAACTTCTTGAATGCCAGCTTGGTGATATAAATCTCCAGCACAGCTTCCTACTTTTTTTTTAAAAGACTTATTTATTCATACAGAACTGGGGTACAGGCCAGAGGTGCAGGGGTGGTGAGAGGATTCACCAGAGACAGAGTGGGGAGCAGAACAGGCAGATTGTTGAAGTCCACTGCTGAGGGGAGCAGCAGGCGGTCAGGACAGGTCTGCTATGCCATGTAGATCAGCCCCGGGGCAGGCGGGTATCGAACTCACACTGAAGCGGCTGAGGCTAGCTTGCAGTGCTGCGTCCTAACCCGCTGCGCCACCAGGGAGGGCCACAGCTTCCCACTTATGAAAGTGTCCAATTCCCCTCCTTGGCCATGACTGCTTAAGGCAACAATGCATAAATTAACTTCTCCCCACACACACACACAAGACCAGAGGCCACACCTACAAGCATACCCACTCATGCCTAGTGACGCAGGTGGCACTTAGGATGCCCACTGGAACTGAAGTGGGGATCTCTGACAGGGTAAGTAGAGTGGTTTGGGCTGCTGGGCCAGGGATGCAGACCTAAGAAGGGGTGTGCTGGAAGGGAGCAGAGCCCAAGGGGAAAGCAATGCCTAACAGAGAAGCCTTCTGGAGAACCATCTCATCTCATCTGCCCTCATGGGGCCCTGCCGTTCCCCCTACGTCAGAGATTTTACCCAAAAAGAAACCACACACAGATTTTTCTCTATTTTCTTTTGTTTTTTTCTCTCATTTTCCTTTCCTCCTCCAGCTTTCAGTATGTTTAACTGGCTTTCTCTCTAGTTTAAGGCGGGAGTGGCAGGCGATGGTATGCTTGTTTGTCCCACTGACTTCACCAAGTTTCTACCCGGGCTCTGGGCAGAGCGCTTCTTTACACAGCTGCTTCTTATCTGCTCCCGAGTCTCAGCTTTGCTGCGGGGAGACCAAGTCGTCACCACTGTGGTGGCCTTGCTGTTGCTCTGGCGAGCAGAGTGTGGCTGCATTGTGACAGGGTCGCCCTGGGAGAAAGCCCCTGCTCGGTGTCCCCAAGAGTCTCTCCGGTCTCTGGCTCTGAGCCAAGGTTGCACTCAAGAAACAAATACCTCGATTTGTGCCCTGAGATTTCTCTTTGATCAATGTCTCTAAAACCGAACCTAAACACATCCATTGTCATTTCTGTATTTTTCAGTGTCCCATTCCACGCAGACATCAGCACAGGGAAAGGTTTTGTCTTAGTGGTGTATGGGAGTTCAGGGTGCTCCTCTCTGCCCTGTAACAGTATGAGTCATGTTTTTCCTGTTTGATCAATATTGCTAGGAAGATTCACTTGAAACTGAGCTCGAGGGGGCTTTTACCAGCTCATTTCAGGCCTCTGGTACAGAGGTCAGCAGACAGAGGTCCACCAATCGCATAGGGGTTGGTAGTTACTGGCTGCTGTCTGGCACTGGCTCTTAGGTATTTATCCTCTCAGAGATTCTGTGAGGTTCTATTTGCATTTTCAAAATATTTTTTTCAAGACTTCTTTCAATCCCGTGTTTAGTAGCAGTGTTCAATTTCCAAATACGTTAGCATTTTTCGGATGTTTAGAACTCGTTTCTAACTTAATGTCATTGTGCCTGAGTGCATTCTTCATGCCTTTTACAAGATATTTTGTCATGTGTGTCTTATGGCCCAAATAAGCTATGTCTTGGTAAATGTTCCGTGTGTTTTAAAAGGAACATACAATCTGCTCTTAATGGATAACAGGTGCTATCAATACCACACCCAGTTCAATTCACTATACCTTTTCCTGCTATATCAGCCGACTACAGGTAGGAGAGTGTTTACCCCTCCAACATTATAGTGAGTCTGTCTCTGCTCCTGCACAAGGGGGGATTTTTCTCCAGTTTTTGTTGTGAGAATCTGATGGGGCTCCTGTAAGTAAAATCCACCAAAATGGGGTGCCCTTTGGTCCTCAGGGGTCTCTCAAGCCAGCCTACATATGATCTCCAACACCTCAGCAATAGCCATTTAAGTGCTGCTGCCGGTTACTGCTCCAGAGAATTCTGTTCCTGGTAAGTTGATCTCAGCTGTGATCTTCTGTCTTCACCCCACTCTCCAGTTTCCAGGTGACTTGTTTGGCTGTGGCTTCAAACGAAGTGTGGAAATTGATTCATTTCAAATGTGAAGGATTGCAGTTTACTCACTTTATTGTTGTTAACGTAGTTGTGATAAATTCCAAGCTCATTAATGTCAGAACTGAAACCAGAGAGAGCGCATATATTTTTTAGGTTAGGATTAGGAAACCACATACACAAAGCTCTTTGGGCTGTTCCATATGATGTGAGTATTAAGTCTAGACTATACATTCTGCCACTGTGACAGAATTCCCACTATAAAGCCCAATAAAGTTATAAAGTTAATAACAAACTGCTCTTAATATAGACAAGCAAGTACTGATTGTGATATTGAGGGGAAGGTTTCCTTATTTCAAGTGAGAGAAATACAAAGCAAGAAATCACATGTGCAACTTGTGACAAGAGTCATTGATAGCACCTTCAAGGGGCGGCACCGCCTCCACCCTGGCTTTGAAAAACACTCAAAGTGTGAATTTAATTTCTCCTCTCACCTAGTGATAACGTTCTCCAATCACCTCGTGATAACGTTCTAGAACAGTCTCTGTTGCTGTCCTTGTAGATTACATACAACGTAACTATTCTCAGCCCCTCTACCAAATGTTGTGATCTGTGTGGTGTGTGAGCCCCACACTGCTCAAATGTTTCTTACCCTGCAGTTGCACAGGTGGTAGGGAACACAGATATGAAAATCACTTCCAAAAGCCCCAAACACAAGCTCTAGAGCGTCACAGGAACATGGAGTTAAACCAGGCCTTTTTCCATGTCCCCAGTGCTTGCGTCTATGGTCAGCACCTGTGTCCTTCCACGCCTCCTGAGCTGCTCATGTGATATGGGGCCGAGAGGCGTGGGTGCGGGCGTGGGCACCTAGGGTTGTGGACACCTGGGCCCCGGGCATGCAGGGCACGTGCACATGTGAACGTGGACACCTGGGCTGAGAGGGCGGGATAAAAGGGGCTCCTCGGCCGGCCGCTGGCTGGGCGTCACTCTGGGGTTAAGGGGCTGAGTTGCTGTCTCTCTGCTGGCCAATCTGTCCCCCACTGAGCACTAAGGGTTAAAAGCTCAGTTTCTATGTCTTGTGGACAAGGAAGGGAAGCTTTAAACTAGAAGAGGGGGGCTGAAGAGGTTGCCTTGGGGAGGGGGAGAAACTGAAGAAGTTGCCTTGGGGAAAGAACCCCAGAGAAGTAATTTTTTGTAGGTGTTGGGCTGAGGGTGGGGTCCTCGGGTAAACTCTGGAAGTTCAAGGGCAGGGGTGAATTGCCCAGGCAGGTTTTTCCAGGAGACAGTTGTATCTAAAAGGGCAGGTTATCAAAGGAAGAGGAGAGCAAAGGACGCTTGCCCAGATCGAGGCCAGAGGGGGTGCCCCCAGAAGGGGCTGGTTTGCTGAGAGCAGCCTTGGTGGCCCAGGAGGGGCAGCCTTGGGGGGAGAGCTCTGCCTCAGAGGCCAGTGAAGTACACACCGGCAGGCAGAGGGCTAATGTTGGGGCGCTATAAAAGGAAAAGGTGGGTGAAAAGTGCCTGCATAGCCAAAGTCCTGCAGAAGGTCCCAGCTCCCTGCCAGGCGGAAATTGCACTGGCAGTCATCATCTCTGGGAAGGGCTCACTCCTTTGCGGTTTTTTTTTTAAACTAAGAATTTAAAAAGAGCCAGATTCTGTAATAGTCCCAATCCTCCATATCTTCACCTCCTGTCTGCACATGGGAATCCAACAGCAGTCAAACCTGCTTGGGTCTGCACCTCTAAGCCTAAGGATTCTTCATTCCTATAGTTGGCTTGCCGATCCTGTTAGTTGCTTTTACCACCTTTAGCTCCCGGCATGGTGTGAGACCAGTTTCTGGTATTGGCAGTGCATCCTTTGCAAGCTTGCTTTCTCTTAACCTCCATCACCAGGAACTCTGGCAAGGAAGAACCAACTAAATGTTACTGAACTCAGAAAACCCACCTTCGGCCACTAAAGACTGATGCAAATGCTAAAGGATTGCAAGGACTGGTTAGGCCTGACACTTGAGCAGCACGCGCTACCTGAAATCTTAAGTGATCTCTTGCAAACTCAGCCAAAAACACCTCCCAGGGGCTCAACACTTTCTCTTCTACCCCTGCTCCTCCGCAATAGCTCAGTAGACCTAACTTTTCTACTTTGCACGCTATCTGGTGAGACTTTTCACCTCCAGAGCCCAGCGGCCCTATGGCTGTTCACCTTCCCAGGTGATGAACATGAAAGCCAACGACCAATAAAACTCTTAAATGTGCTCAGATGTATTTGCTTGAGAACTGAACAGGTAGAGATGGAAGAAAGTGTTTTCTTGGGCGGGGGTGTGGGGGGGGGAGGTAAAGATTTGCTGGAGCTATGGAATGAAAGTAGTCCAACTTTCTGGCACCTGGCCTGTCCGTGGTAAGGGAACATTCCTCTTAAAACTGCTGCCATTCATAAAACGACGGGTTGGCATTTCTGGTCTATTCTCCTTTGCCTTGTCCAAGTGGGTCCTATGTTATCCTGGGCTGCCTAAGAAGCAGCAGGATACATAAGACAAACCACTATAGACGATTCCAGTAAGTCTCCAGCGCTCATTCTGGCACTTGTTAAAAGCAGACTTTATAGTTAAGGCTTTATATACTCTGGACTTATCAGCTACTTGGTAAGGCTTCTTTTTGTCTTGCCAAATCCATGTATCATAGGCCCTGGATAAGTAATTACCTACAGAGAATGTCCATTTTTCTCTAGCACTTTGCCTGTTATGCCACGGGTAAAAAGGAAAGCCATATTCTTTTCATTGGGTATATAGCCTAATACAAGTCAAGTGAAAACAAGTTCATTTTGCACTGAAACAGAAAGCTAACAGGAAATAACAAAGATAAAGTGGGGCAGAGAAGTTTTTTCTATAAGCGCACACCACACAATGCTGACATTGTGACTTTATTGCAATCGAATTTGTAGTCTTTTTCAAAATGTGGTACAGATGTTACATGGTAACCCCAATATGCAATGGGCTTGCCTAACTGGGGGCTCCCAGCCAGGAGACATCCCTTCTCCCTAACACAACTGAGGGCCCAGGGACTATCCTTTCCCTATCTTAAGGGCATCTAAATTCCACTCATTCCCTTCTCCCAGATCAGGGCTTAATCCTTCAAGTCCCAGCTCACTCCTACTGCAGCAGAGGCCCAGACATAGTTTCACGAGCTCTTCCCAGGGCCTGGGGTGCAGCTTCCCAAGGTTGGGGCTCTCAGCCGGGGACAAGCCAGGCCATAGAGCCCTGGCACCTGTCTGCCCCCAGACCCAGGTCGGTGGACAGCACCGCACGCCGAGCTCAGGCGCCCCTCGCCCATGAAACCCAGCTGCAGATGCCCACTCGCCCACTGGCCTGCCTGGGTCATGGGGAGCAGGGAGGCACCTGACCCACCCCCACTGTGTCCCCTGGATCCCAGCTGCTATCCTAGGAGACCGCGAGGGTCCCGGAGGGACTTGATGTCGCGTGTAGCATCAAAGCTCCCCTCTGTTGACTCCACCGCCCCACCAGCCTCAACCCAGGCATATACAGCCAACTACTGGCCAAGGGGCTACCAGTACGCACGCGCCGCCCTGGCGCTCGCCCACCCAGCCTGGAGACCGCCGCGCATGCGTACTGACACAGCCAGCGCTCTCCCCAAGGGAGCCCGAGGCCGCCCGGCTGGGAGTTGAAGGCCGACGAGCCGGAAGTC
>NW_004567112.1:3709992-3717148 GCF_000260355.1 Condylura cristata | reverse complement strand
CGCGTTTCCCGCCTTGCACACGCATGTTCTGTGCCCGCCCGCCCACCGGTGCTCAGGGCCCCGCCACAGTGCCGCGGCAGCCCTGGGAAAGCAGAACGGGGACTTCTCAAGGACTTTGTCGCTTGAGGGTTCGTCTTCACGTTCTGCATTTCCCTTTCAGTCCCATCCACAGGAGGTTGGATGGAAGTGAGTGTTTTCGGCCTCCGGCACATGCACGCACGTCCACGTGTTGAGAGCAGAGTGGCACCGGCCCGCGGCAGGCGTGTGTGGGCCTTCGCTGCGGGCCCTGTCCGCGGGTGCACTCCACGCGGACGCGCCTCGTGGGCAGCACAGGGCAGTCGGGACAGACTTCCGCGGCTCAGACTGTCCCGGGCGGTTGCGCCACCCCTGGGCATGATTGTGTGTTTCCCATTTGTCCTCAGGATGGACGAGAGCCCCCTGTGCTCCTACTTGGAGAAGATGCTGTGTAGAAACCTGGAGCTGATGGAGAAGAGGCTGACGGGCTACATCGACCAGCGCCTGTCCCGGCTCCAGGAGCACCTGGACAGCAAGATCGCTCTGCTGGTGGGCGAGGCGCAGAGCCCCGGCTCCCCGCCCGCGCCGCTGCCGCTGCGGCATTGTGGCTCTGGGGAGAGACTTTCCAATGGGGAGCGATAGCCCCGGGGTGCAGTGTCCCCCAGGTATTTATTACGTATTTATTACAAAGCCAGACCCAAAAAAGCCGAAAGTAAGTGTTTATTGCTTGAGGTCGTGTCGAGCAGACAGGCCCGGCGTTCATCCTGGCCGCTCGCCGAAGGCCCGCGTTGCACATAGGGCGGACGTGTGAGCTCACAATTTCTCTTTGCAATGTTTTCCACTTTTATAAAAATTTACATATTCTTTGATATTTAAAATATTAAGGATTTATTCCAATTCATTGTGTTGTGTGTGTGTGTCTGACTTTGAAGTGTTCTATTTATACAAAGACCTTGTTTCATAGTCCTAGGGGTAGAAAAAGCTTTGGTTTTTGATTCTTTTCCTTTTCTACATGGTTTTTGGAAAACTGGGTATTACGACATGCAACCTCTAATTTCAGTGCAACTGAAATTATTTTGGACAAAAACGAGATGCTGTGTGTGGTACGTGCGTGTAAAATTAGTTTGCATCTGGGCCATGAATTTGACATTCTAGAGGAAGGAAAGTAAAATCGGAACTCGCCTGTCCCTTGTTAGGGTTATTGCTTCAAATTTAGTTTTGATGTAAAACAAAGTCATCTTGTTTTATATAATAAAACCCAGAAACTTCTATTCTGAACTGATGGGGATTCTTGTAGTGCTTTTCCGGTGTGAGCCCGGAGGCTCTGCGCTGCAGGTCCTAGCGCAGGCCTGGCGGAGGCAGCACGTGGCTGGCCGACTTCATTTTCAGAAACTGCAACTATCGTATGTGTTGAAGGGTGATATGTTTGCATTTGAAAAATAAAAGCATTCGGGATAGCTTGTCTTAGGTAAACAAATATTTCTTCCCATCTAATATTTAAGATGGCACAGGGCCACTACGCTCGTGTGGAGGCCTGTGGTTCTGAGATGCGCCTCCAGCCTCGTGACAGCGCGGCCGTGACGTGTGCATCTCGGGCACTCGACCTCAGTGGCTCGAGCCCCGTTCTCACTGGTAACAGGCGCCCCGTCTTTCCTGGCAAACGCCCAGAGGCGGCGCTGTGTTGGACCCCGGGAGGACCCCACCCTGCAGTGCGACTCTCACTCTGGTCTGCCTCAGTACCGTTGTACCTGGAACTCGCATCAGCGACTTTCATGAACAGACTGATTTCTCGTCACGCTGTAGTGTGGAGTCCCTGGCGGGGCCCAGGAATGTGCCTTCGCACTGTGCAGAGGTGGCTGCCCAGGGCTTGGCAGGTGGCTCACCCGAGGCACCTGGGGAGCGACCGAGCGGACTCTCGGGCAGCTGGCTGGCTGGGGCCTGCCCTCCGCTGTGTCATCAGCTGGGGGGCTGTGAGCCTCCGCGTTGAGCAAGGGCCCAGGTCACTGGCAGCACACACCGGGACCTGACCAGATGGCCAGTCTCTGCACAGCAGGCAGGCAGGGGGACAGTGACCTGGTGCTGTGCCCCCTGGTCCCCACAGTGCATGATGTGGGGGGGGCGATGCATGAGTGGGGTCCCCAGCAAGGCTGTAACGGGGCCCTTCCTGAGCCGAGTTGGTCATGTCGCGCTCCTGCTGCTTCAACCACGTGTCCTCGGCGCGGCCACGTCCCGGGGGCCACTTTCCCAGTGGATGTGGGCCGCCACCCGCCTTGCCCGTGCTTTCGCCCATCCCGGCTAAGCGGAGCTCCAGGGTGGCCTCTGCCCAGCTGCTGGCTTAGGGTGGCTTCTCGAGGGCAGCCGACTGTGCACTCACGCTAGCGTAAGCCTGACTCCTTCCACCAGCTCCTGTCTCCTGAGTTTTGACTAATGAGCAACAAGCTGCCAGACCCCAAAAGCAGAAAGCCACAGTGTTGATCTCTGTTCTAGCGGCAGCGCCAGGCGAACTAGCCTTGCCAGTGGGTCTGACAGGGAGGTTGGCGATGGGCCTGGCCCCAGCGCTCTCACCTCCTCTGGCCTCCATCTCCCCTGTCCCTGTGCCCACCGGACTTTGGTGTCAACCATTACTTAGAACTGACCCCTGTGATATCTGAAATTCAAAAGCGAAACATCTGTCCTTCACGGCCACCGCTCAAGGCGGAACAAATGGAGCATCTTCCGGCTGCCCCTTCCTCCCTCACATCGCCGCCCTCGGGACAGCCTCTGCCCCACGTGGCCCAGGACTGCCGTTTCCTGCCTGGTGTCACAGGGTCTCTCCAAATGCCCCCAAAGATTTGCTTCCCAGGTGACAGCCAAATTGCACAAGGATAGAAACAGCTGCATCTCCTTCCGCTCAGTCGCATGCCCGATCGCTTCGGGTGCCCGTCTTTGCCATTCTTAATGTTGGTTTCTCTCCTCTGCACGTGTACAAGGTTTATAGTACTGTTAACATGACATCCTTAGCCGAGACCTGGTATCGGAGAGGTTCAGTAAATGTTAAATATCTTCTTCCTCTTTCTACTCCTGTGCTGTCTCTGAAACAGCAAGAACAGCTACGTGTTTCTTGACCCCCCCCTCTACTCCACTCAGTTTGCAAGCCCCGCTTCTGCGGCCAGCGTGAGGGCACCTTCAAGGTGCAGCACCCCGAGAAGGGGTCCTCGAGTCTGGCCCGGGAACGCCTGACCGTGGGGCTCACTGGGAATGCAGTTTCCTGGCATGACTGGCAGTACTGGGGGTGTGTTCCACAACCCTCCAACTGTTTGGGGACCCTTGGTCTGTCTGTAAAAAGTTCTGCAGCCAGGTAGCAAGGGTTCCTTCCTAAATCCCAACCGACACCTGCCGAAGGCATTCTTCAATGGGTTGGAAAAAACTCTAGACCTTTTTCCTAGACCATCGCGAGGTATCTCTGACTCACTGCTCCAGCTCATGTCTCACCCCCTCTCCCTGGCAGGCATCTCTGCTGCAGCGCAATGGCCCTTTTACTGTTCTTGAACACTAGATCCATGGTAATCGCAGAATTCTATTGTCAACATTTTCTCGGCCTGGAGTTCATCCCTGTCCTGTTTTCCGGGTCTCTCCTGACATGTTCCATCCTCAGTAAGGCCCTGACTCCTAGCTCAATTTTCCTCCCATTCCCATCATGTCCATCAGCTATTTTGCCTTTAACTATTCTTTGGAGGTGGAACAACTTTTCATCTGAAAATGTCTCCCGGCCCCCTTTCACTCCTGGGTAGTTTTGTTGGATATAAAATCTGAAGCTGACAGGTCTTCTCATTCATCCCTACATCATGTGTTACTTGCTTTGATTTCCATGGTTACAGATGAGAAGTCCATTGTCGCTTGAATCATTCTGCTACAGGTAACATGTTTCTGCTTTTTAGTTTGTCTTTAGTTTTCAGAAGTTTGTGTCTTGCCATGGGTTTTCTTGGGTTTATCCTGGTTTGGGAATGTCTTGGCTTCTTGAATCTATCAGTTTGTGTCTTGGGAAGTTTGGAACTACTACTTTAGAAACTCTTCAGCCCCCTTCTCTTTCTCCTCTATGGCTGTAATGACGCACACGCTGGTGCTTTGGTTATAGTCCACAGGTCCCTGAGGTTCTGTTCATTTGTTCAGGTTGGGTAAATTGTATTGTACTGACCGTAAATTTCACTGGTTCAGGCCTGTTCCTCCATTTGTTAACCAAGCCATCCAGTAAGGTTTTTTTTTTTTAACTGAATCACTTCCATTTGTTGTAACTTCTATTTTGCCAAGATTTCTCTGTTTCACTGCTTTAATTGATTGATGAAGCCTTTTTCTGATACCAGCTTTAAACCCTTTTTTGGTAATTCCAGCATTTGCTGGCTCTTGTTCTCATCAATTCGTGGTCTTTCCCATTCAGGTGTTTCTGATCAGGTTCTTGGTCTGAAGTGATTTTTCTCTTGAATCCTCAATATTTTGTTAGGAGGTTCTGTATGCTGTTGAAATGTCTTAACCAGCTAGTCACCCTGCCTAGCTTTAGCATTCAGGTTCAGGCTCGTTTTTGTGGGATGCGGCATCAGTGATAACTCATTTTTGATGTGCTTAGTTTCACTATTGCTATGGACGCTGCCAGGACCCCAGCCGTTCTGCTAAAGGAGCAGAAGATGGATATAGAAAGTAGAAAGGAATCTGACCCACAGGAACAAAAATGCATGTTACAGTGGGATTTCTGTCAGGCTAAAAACTGGCCATTCTGCTGTCTCTCAGTGAAGAAGTTGCAGGACCAGTGAGAAAGAAGATACTTTTCCTGACCGCTTCCTGTCAGCAGGGCTCCCAAATTCTGCCCCTTGCCACTGATGCAGAGCCAGCTGGGGTTCTCAGCAGAGCTCTGGGACTCCCATCAAACCCCAGGGGGTGGGGGAGGGGCGAGGGAGGGAGGGAGGGAAGCCCACATCTGTTGCTAGGTTCAGAGATGGCAACACAAGGTCTGGGCCCCTCCCCTGGATTGCTGTGTGTGCTTCAAGGTCCAGGGTCTCTAGCCCGGTTGCTTCCCTCTTTCCAACTTTGTTTGACTCTTATGTTTTTTCCAGGGATTACAGTTACGCTTCCCAGGAAGGAGCAGAAGGAACAATTCTAAGCCATCTTGTCCGCACTCAGAGTCTCCTCATTTAATGTTTCTAGACTGTCTGGGTATGTGACCCTTCAGATCACACACACACTTAAGCAGGTATCTCAACTAGGCAGTGTGAGGAGCTTCCATTGTCGATGCGCATATGCTCAAATCTAGTAAATGGCTGTATGTTCTCTCTCTAGCTAACTCAGGTCTAATAATGTCTCTGTACTTGGACTTGTAAGTCTCCCGACATTTTTTTAAATTGAAATGTTAAAGCCTGCTTTACTTAGAAGTCAAATCCTGAAAAAGTGTGAGAAAAATAAGCAGCAGTCAAGTGATGCAAAACTGTTTTACTTCGTGGCGGCTAAATGTGCCTACAGGTGGGGCAGAATTCAGAACTCCGTCAGAGGGAGCGGGTGTCCGAGTTGATGTCACACAGCCTGTGGCACAGAACTTGGAACTGGACAGTAGCTGTGCTTCTAAGGGGAGCTCCTCATCCTCAGGCCTCTCCTCCTGGCATGGATAATTAGATCCCTCTTTCTCAAATTCCAGGTTTGATAAAATATCCCATTCCCTAAAGGTTTGTTTTTTTTGTTGGTTGGTTGGTTTGTTCGTTTTTAAAGTTGACCTTCATCTGGATCTGGATAGATTAACTGCAGTAAGTATGCCCAGTAGTCAAAATGTTTATGCTTCTTTCCTGGCTCACCGGTGCCCAATTTGAGGGTTAAACACGCTGATTATTCCAGACAGTGGATTTCCTGGAAGGGCTGGGGAGGGGCAATGGCAGTGTCTTTGGTATCCCAGAGAGGCAGAATGAAGCAGATTCTCCTGGGGAGACTGGTTCCTGACCTGAGCTGGCCACTCCCCGGCCTGCGCCTAGGAAAGCGTTTGGCTGGACGCACTCTGGAACCAGTAGCTGGCATGACACTGTTGAGCGGGAGAATTACGTGCTTTTTCCTGTGACAAACCAAGAGCCAGTTTGCGCGACACAGCGTACCGTTTGAAAACAGTTACCTTTTTTAACCCCATGAAAGCTTTTTATGCCTGATGGCACAGGGACGGGTCAGTTCTGATTTTAACGGTGACTATATAGTCAGGTGCCACGGGAACACTTTGGTCACCAGTGTCTCCCCTCAGGGCCCGCCCTGAGCCCGTGGAGGATCTGCAACCACTGTTTCCGTCTCTGGAGTCCTCAGCTCAGTCCTATTCTCGGCTACAAGTAAGCCGATTCTACCGTAGGGCCAGCCTGGGGTCCTAGTTCCCTCTGGGCAGACCTGCTCATGTTCTACACCCAGAAGGGTCTGGCTGGGCTCAGTCTCCCTCCACCAGAGGAGCATGCCGAGGCTGCCGGGGGCTGTGGGGGTGGGGGCCACGTTCACTGCCGCCTGCACTCCTGCCCAGGTATCAGAGAATGATGAATTTCAACGTCATGGTCGTCATCGGTTCCACCTTACTAGTTCTCCTCTTCCTGCTGCTGTGTGCGGTCATCTGTCTCTACTGCAAAGTGGCCAATGCACTAAAGTGAGTAGCTTGGTTTGGAACGACCCACCCCCTCAGGTGAATGCCCCAGTGCCCTGCTGCAGCAGGCGGCCAAGCCCAGGGGGGCCGGGATGGCAGGCGGGTTGCAAAAGTGCAGGCAGGCGAGTGTGGACTCCCAGCTTCTTCCTCCCGGCCCCGACTGGTGAGCTCACAGGCAGGGTGTTGTCAGCGGATGGCCCTGCGGTCACTCGACTTCACCAAGGGCCTGCGCCGGCCCCCTCGGGCCCTGCAAGCTGGACCCTGGGGGCTCCGCGACCGGGTCCCTGCCTCACATTCACCCGAGGACGGCTGAATCTGCGCCCTCCTGCTTGTGGGGAGCCCTGGGTGTCTCTCCTCCACAACCATGGCCTTGGGGACAGCGAGGTGGCCTCGAGGGCTCCGGGGAGGCCGAGCGGAATGAAGGGCCTTGGACATACCGGATGAGGGGGTGTAGACCAGACAAGAGAGAACTAGATTGGGGGAGGAGCTCCTTCCAGTCAGGGAGCTGGGCTGCCA
>NW_004567112.1:3705724-3709667 GCF_000260355.1 Condylura cristata | reverse complement strand
CCCCCCTTGCCAGTGGTAGCTACTGGACTGAGAAGAAACTTCTCAAACCCTCTGTCTTTTTTGAAGACCTCCAAAGTTATCTGGCTGTTTGGCCTTAACAAATACTCAGGCCGCCTACGTCGCCGAGGACAAGGTGACCGGGAGCTCCTCCATCACGGCGTGTTACCCCACGCTCCAGACCTGTGACCAGTGCAACCTGTACGCAGACGTGGACCCCCTGCTGTCATGCCTCTGTGACGTCAACGAGGGCACCTGTGAAGTCAGTGAGACTGCCTGTGATGCAAATGAGGGCCTCTGACGTAGGTGGCATAAATATCCGCATGAGCAATGTTTCTTTCTTAGTAGGATGTTTGAGAGTCTAGTCAAGTTCCATAGTGTACAATACTGACATATGTGCTATATAACGTGTTTCTGTACATTTAAATAAATGTGTGATGCTGAACATAAGGCTCGGCCGCTGTGAGTCACAAAGGTGTGGCGTGGCTGCGCGTAACATTACAAGGCCTCACAGTTGAAAGGAGAGAGGCACGGACACCACAGGACGTGCTAGGTGCCGGGATAAAAGTTTCGCAGCACCTGGGCTAACGGGGAAACTGCAGGTCTCCGACAAGGGGAACACATCTCCCTGGTGCCAAATTCTGCTTGGATTTTATACGTGGAGGCTTCATTGAGAGTGAAAGTAAAGGGCGTGCTGACCCCTGAGGGCGTCCAGTCCCCCAGACCCGGTCTCCAGGCCAGAACGCAGTCGGCCCTGCGGGGTGGGGCTGCTGGACTCCCCTCCCGGAGGTTGCCCCGGCCCATCGGGGCACAAGGCCGAGACCACGTGAGTCTGCAGGTGAAGACGAGGGTCCAGGCCAGCGCGGCGGGAGCGGCAGAGGGGCCTGGGCTGGGGACGGGGCTCCCAGCCCCCGCGAGCATCTGGGCCCGCGCTGCTCTTGGAAAGGCAGTTTCACGGGAATCTGGGTGTTTGCATCACCAGCCCAAGGCGCCAGTCACAGGACGGGCGCTTGACCACGTAACTGACCTCCGTGAACATCGTTCTTGCCACAGGAGTCCCTGGGAACCACATCACACCGCGGTGACGCCCGCAGCGTGAGCACAGCCTCTGCCCCTCCATCTTTACACCTCGGGCCCCGCCACCCACCAAGTGCGGGGCGCCACGGCGGGCTTCAGCACATAAAACAAAAATCCAGAACCGACGCCTCTTTCCTGCCTGCAGCTGGATTCCTTGAGGACCTCCCAGCTGGCACAGAAAGTGAGGGGGCGGGGCAAGAGGGCACTGCCAAGCAGTCAGAGTTGGCAGTAGAAGGACTGGGCTGAAGTGGTGGGAGCAGCAGGTAAGACCGGGCGGAGCCAGCTGGCCTGTGCGTGGCTGTGCGGCCTCAGGCCCTCGGCCTGTGGTCTCAGTTTGCTTCCCGTCAGGCACGAGGTGTGTGGCCACTGCAACTCAGCATAGCTGCAAGCACGTTGCTGCTGAACATGCCGAAGCAGATGTGAGGGGCGTGGAGGCGCCTACAACGGGTGGTTCCTGTGTGAGCTGCCTGCTGTGCCCGCTACAGAGCATCACGCAAGAGGACACAGTAAACCCCGGTCCTCGCCCGCAGTAGCCAGCAGGCTCCTGGCCCTGTGCTCGGCACTCATCATTCTGAAGCAGACAGACAGAAGGCCTCAGGGCACACCCCTGCCAGACTCTGCAGACTGCGGTGAGGTCGCAAGGGGCATGGCGGGGCTGGGCATGAGGGGCTTCCGCCTAGCTGTGTCCCGGGGCACTGCTCGCTCAGGCCACGGCCTGCAGCTCAGACGCAGCTGTCCTTGGAGTGGGGGTGACCCCCGGTAGCCTCCATCACGATCCACGGTGGCAGCAACTTGTCGGGAGGGGCAAGGTTCTCTCCGAGGCTTGACGCTGAATCAGCACCTGGAGTGCCACAACCATGCCAAGGCCCAGGACTCAAGTCCAGGGTGAGGAGGTGGGAATGCGGGCGGCACCGCTGCAGATGGCGACCCACTTGCAGGGCCTTGTCCTCATGCCCGCTGCTGGCTGCTGGCCCGGAAGCCCCCACGCAAGGAGGACTGCCTCCCTCGGATGCAGTGACCCCTGAGCTGGGAGTCGTCGGCGCCCTCTCCCAGGAGCCTTGGCTGCGAACACCCCTCC
Organism: Condylura cristata; assembly: GCF_000260355.1. Classification (NCBI taxonomy): domain Eukaryota; kingdom Metazoa; phylum Chordata; class Mammalia; order Eulipotyphla; family Talpidae; genus Condylura; species Condylura cristata. The sequence continues at coordinate 3,707,515 of NW_004567112.1, read as the reverse complement.
TGCTCCCAGAGCCTCCCTCGCCCACCACGTGGTAAGGCCCCGTGGAGCTCACCAGGCCTGCGCTCTGGAGACTGAGTTGACCGATCTGGATGTGTCCCAGGAGCACAGCACTCCACCATGGACCCTAGTCAAAGCAGGTGCACCCGAGAAACGGACTCAGGTCGGTCCCCTGCCCTGATCTCCCACGTGGTCCCCAAAGCCCATCCTCTACTTCCTTTCCTTGGGAGTGACAAACTTCTCTATTCCGATTTCCTCAGGGTTTTGCTGAACCCCAGCCACGGCTCGGTCCCTCTGCTCCACCCAACACACGAGCGTAACACTCAACTGCAAACACTTTGTACACTATGTCATCAGGAATTTATCAAGTTCATGTTTCCAAACGTCACTTTTAAAAAATAATTACAATACTTTATCATGAAATACATACAGAAGTATGTATGCAATTTCCAAGTAAGTACATGTTTTCAATCAGCAATCCTTGGTTTAAATGTAGTGATTCAAAGAGGCATTTTGTAAAGCAACAAAAAGAGTAAACACCTTGCAGTGAAACAAACTTCACACTTGGGGCTATCGGCTGTGACTATCCCCCATGTCAGGAAGGCTTGAAACAGGACAGGGCAGTCCAGACACTGGCCGAGAGTCATCTGGCCATAACGATGGACAGTGTCAATTACCTTCACTTTGTGAAGTAAATTCACTAAAACACTAATAATCTTCTCATAAAAATATTTTAAGCAAAGCCTGTTTGAAAATAAAACATTTCTTTTTATTTAAGTGACTTCCAAAGACGATACACTTATTTTTTTTTAAATGCAAACACATCACACTTCAACACAGAGAACAGTTAAAATTTCGCAAAATTAACTGTACCAAAAAACCCCTTGATGTGCATGGAGCTATAATCCATCAGTGCAGCGTCAGCACTGACACTTCAAACATACTGAAAAATGGCTCCAAAAGGCCCTGTCTCAGCTCAAAAAGTGAAAAAAGTAATGAGAATGAGAGTATTCCTTATACTGTGTGCTTACTGAGGTAAAACAAGATGACTTCTCTAATTTCAGGTCCAATCCTGAATTTAGAGTAACAACCCTAACAAGGAAGAGGGTAGTTCTGAGCTTCACTTTCCTTAGCAGTGATACCGTAGTGAAACAAATCATGTTACAGTCCCATGTAATACTTCACACATGCCAAACACTGAAGATTACTCATCTGAGATTAAGTACAAAATATAAATTAGTGATCTCTCTCCAAGTCTTATCAAATTTTCTAAGAATCAAATATAAAAACAATTATCAAACATCGAACCATTATTTTTCATATTCCTAAAAATACAAAATAAGGTATTCGTATAAATAAAAAACACACGTCTCTCAAACATGGCTCTATCACAAACGAGTAACTTGCACTGGAAACCCTGAAAGATTTCAAACACTTGAGCAGGCGCAGGACACACATTCCCCAAGAGTGAGAAATACGCAGACAGACAAACCGACGCCCTGTCTTGGTAACCTTAGTGTACAGTACTGGTGTGCGGCATCGAAGCGGAAAAATGAAAAATGAGGTCGCTTCATGTAAGGGAAGGGGGATCCTCGAAGGATATTAAACATCTGCTTTCATAAACTTTATGAGTACTGATTTTATAATAAATACGTAATAAATACCTGGGGGACACTGCACCCCGGGGCTATCGCTCCCCATTGGAAAGTCTCTCCCCAGAGCCACAATGCCGCAGCGGCAGCGGCGCGGGCGGGGAGCCGGGGCTCTGCGCCTCGCCCACCAGCAGAGCGATCT